>NW_022145601.1:23363866-23963866 GCF_000002235.5 Strongylocentrotus purpuratus | reverse complement strand
CATGATTCCCAAGTGGACCATAAACCGCTGTAATTTCCAGGCTAAGCAGATTGTGATTTTTTCATTTTCTAAAAATATGGAGAAATAAAGTCGAATTATGCAAGTTATCCTGAGACTGCTGTACTTTTTCCATTTTGTTCTGCTCTCTTTCTTCCTGTACGCATTGTTCGGCCTGTTAATGGGCTGCCCACGAGGTGATGCTTAAGTCGATAAAAACGAGACTTGCAGTCTGGGACTGAATTCGTTTAAAGATGATTTTCTTTTTTGAAATAAATAATGCACAGTCAGTTTTGTTCGAAATGTGCCAGAAGATTTTCGTTACGTACATGTACATATTAAATTGCGCAATATTTTTAAACCAATACGTACTAAAGAATTTTGGATTGTACTTTTTAGAGTTTCGACTTCTATACTTTGGTCCGTGTGAATCGAAAAGCTTCAGTTTACTGACTGAAAACTTTTCGTGGTTTTTGTTGTAGTAAACATGTTTTTAATTTGATTATTTTTCTGAACTTTAATCACTGCGTCATTTGTCATTCAATATATCAATTGATATCAGTATTTATATATAAATACATTTTGAATTATCGTGAGCTAGACTCGAATACATAGCTAATGTATAATATGTCGGCATTCACTTTCAATAGGAATTTGGCTTTCAAGGAAAGGGCAATCTATAATAATCGAAAAAGATGTTTTTATATACCCACAATTTTAAAGAGGAACGAGAGAGAGAGAGAGAGAGAAAGAAGGGGGGAGAGATAGAGAGAGATAAGGTGAATCATATGTAGAAGAAATTATGTTTGATGTACTTCCAAAAAGTATCAACGGACTAATCAATTTCATATAAGCTGAAGTGCAATCTCTGCCGTTGACTGTAGACTGCAATTTTTATTTTAGTGCCGGCATCCAGACTCTTCCGCTAAGTAGGTATTACGGTCTATGACTAGAAAAGGGTCTATCCGATTTCGCTAAAACGTTGTGGTACATTGTCAGCTCAAATGTAGCTACTGACGCTCCAAAAGTCAAAGACACGTGGTAAGATAGCGGGAATGATGCTGCAGATGTACATGGTTTATAAGAGCTATTAGGAATGAAACGATTATTGGTATTAACAGTTACAGTACATACATGCATTGAAGCGATTCGGAAAGGTTCATCATAATAATTTATGCATGCCACTGTATGCTGCAAGGTTTTGGGATGATTAAAATAAAAGAAATTAACTCAGTCTTAGTGAAATACCATATGCTTTGCCAATAGAAATGGGTGTATGGGGGACTACACGCACGTGTTTCTTGAACTTGTTTTGTAAACCGATTCGTGTATTTATCCTATTTAGAATATGAGAGCATTTGAAGAGCGATCCAATTCATGGAACATGACTTCTATGATGTTTCTCAAAACTAAATAAACAGAATTATAAAGCTCACAAATTATATTCCATGGTTCACCAGAACACATCCTATTTTAAACGAGTGCAAAATTAAGTATCAGTTCACGGCATAGAATGGCATTCACCAGCCTTTATGCAATATTGGGTAAAATCCGTAGGTCGAAACGCATTCAAAATAATTGAATGATATTAACATCGTCCTTCTTAGTCGTTATACATTCTCACTTTCCTAATGCGGCAGCGCGCTAAATGGTGTTTAATCCTATTAAATGAAATTACCGTTTGGAAATCTGCCTTATTCGGACAACAAGGTGAAGTACACGCTCGGAAGCTAATGAATGAACATCAGTCGAAGTCTTATACATTATGTGCCAGGGAATTTTAACCAATGACATATTTTGCCCGACAGGTACAATTAAAGTTCACCCACTTTTTAAAAATGCGGCCAATTAACATCTAATTGAATTTTAAAAAAGTGCATCCTTTTACAATTTCCCGTTTTAACAAAAAATTGTTAATTGTAACTATGAAATTCTCTTACAAATTTCATTCATGATTTAAAGCCATTTCCAGAATGGACAAATGAGGATATTTATTCTTTGGGCGGAGGTGAGGGGTAGGGGCCTAGCTGTCCCAATAATGAAAGTATTTACTGCGATTTTTTCCGACTAATAAATGTCTTGGTTCCCAAATCCTCACGATAGATAGACATATGCCCCTGCAGAAAAATCTTGTTAAATCTAGCCCTACTGACAAGCCCTACTAGTCCTACTGAAGAGTTATATATGAGATTGAGTCTCCCCCTCCCCACTTCCCCTTCTAAAACCGCTACTCGAATAAAATATTCCATTCAAGTCCTCAACATGGAGACGGGGGGGGGCACTTTCTGCGTTTAATGACAAGAACATCAGACGGTCAGAGTCTAAGAAATATCGATTCTGATTTTCTGACGTAATCAATGTTATTTCCGAATTTAGGCTTCAATCCGCAATTCAATTTACGAAGCTATCTCCTCCGATTGGGTATATTCGCTTCCAAGATGAGTGTCTCGAAGAAAGCATGTTTACTCATTCAAGTGCACTTCAAAGTTTTGCCAGTTTAAAGAGGAATGATGCGGGTTTTTGTTTGTTAAACAAAATTTCAACAGAAATTATGCAGATAGTCATGTTTAGAAACATATTTAGAAGGTTTTACAGAAATCAAATTAATGATAGATTGGACAATATTAGGTCATGAGTAAATTATGAATATCATCAACCTCACTGGCATCGAGCATACTATCATTACGCAAATGACGGTAATTCAGAAAACGAATCGAAGCTAGATATTTCGTCATAATATTCCTTGTTGTTTTTAGATTATTATGACATTATCTTTGTTAACCTTAAAAACCCTACATGTACAAATATTATTTCTTTAATGTATGAGATGCACTTTATTAAAAAGATGTTAATAGGACTGTCTATGGAAACAGCGTGCAGTGAAGTGTTAAGAAAGTGAAATATTGCATGCGTGATATAAAAGAAACTTCTATAACCTTAATATTCAAATTTGATGTTAGTCATTCAATATATTATCCTATTTTTAGGAACATAATTTGACATGAACATCACTACGATACTGACTAAAATATGAGCAAGAATTTGGAATCATCTGTAAAAAAAAAATGACAAGGCTGTTAGAAACGATTTCCATTGTTTTGACTGCCTTCAATAGGTTGGCAATTTGACTCATGATGGCAATAAAGCAACAACCTTGCATAAGTTTCAAGGGTACTTCAACATCTTAACAAGTTTTTTAAGGGTCACACAGTCCATATCAGACATTTTCATGAAAATATACCCAAATCCTGCCGCCACCAAATCCATTTATCGAAAGTGCAGTGACCCTAAATGTAAAAGTTTTCTAGTTGATAAAATGTACCGGTTCTACCGGTTGCAATAACCTATTAATGCGTGGTATTCTACGCGAAACCCTCCCCCATCCTTTAAAGCCTCGTTGGAAAGAACCATTACGATACAAACCAATAACTGCATAAGAGCATTCAATTTCAAGTAGCTATCAAGGGTTAATGCAAAGCTGGGGGACCTGGAAAATACACCGAGGGAGGTAATGTAAAAAAATGTTTATATGGAGACACAAGATAAAACGGGAGTAGAATAGATTGTAGTTTCGGATGTAAAGATGAGCTACATCCTCGGAATAGATTGGACATAGCGTGATGTTGGCTAGATGGTGCTTACAAGAAACTAGAAAGTCTGATGATGAGATTTTTTGTTCTCCTTTTCCTTCCGTGTCAGCTTGTTTGCTGGTGGAGATTCTTTCTTTTTTCTTTGTGAGGACGGCCATGTCTCATGTGATAGACCTGAGAAATCCGCGAACTGAAGCCTAATAAAACGCCTGAGTTGATATCGGGAGCGGGATGAGGAGAGATGGAGGAGACGAATTTGATGAGAAGGAAATGTGAATTGGGAGGATGCTTAATTGAGAGGCAGGTGCGGGATGACGACTTTCACCCTCACACACAAACAACGTGTCCTCTGATTCACAGAAAACACCCCCTCTTCTTCAATTCGTCATCATTATAAGAAGAGAATGAGAAAGAAGAAAGATGAAACATGATTCTAAAGACGAAATGATGGAGGAAGGCAAGAAACGATTGGTGGATAGATATTCAGAACCTAAGTAATGTATCGGAGGAAGGAATCGAAATTGATGGAGAGAATAACTGAAGGAGGGGAAGAGAGAAATTGATTGATTGAGAGAGAGAAAAAGTCAGATAGAATGACAGACAGAGAGACAGAACGATAAACAGTGAAAGAGAGCGTGTTTGGAAGGGAGTGTCGGAGTGAATGAGAGGATGCACGAAACGGATAGAGCAAGAATAACAAAACAAAAGTAAGAGGGCGTGTAAAAGAGAAACAAAAGCAAATCGAGAAGTATCATAATGAACTGTGGAAGATGGGAAAAGACAGAAGACTAAGCAGAAAAGAAGACGAATTTGGAAAAAGAAGATATTGGGGCGAAATATGAAAATTAGTAAAAGGAAAGATTAAAAAACAGCAAAGGATATTAAGAATACGAAACATGTGAAGAAGAGCAGATAAAGAAGAGATATCCAAACGAAAGAGAGGAAAAGGAAAAAGTAAAACCACAAGACAAGCATACCAAAATCTAGTTCAATAACATTCACATCGGTGAGCTAAGTTTTTGTAAAAAAATCGATGAAAGTTATTAAGCGGTATCGAGCTGTCATAGCTTTTGCCAATGGACGTCCACCACTAATCTATTTTTCTAGAACTCAGTCGATATCAATTTCGAATGTTTTTCTAAAACTATGACTCAAGGCTGAAGACACCTTTCATTTTATGTTGCCATACTTTAAGTAGGAAAACGGCTGACAAAAATTAATGTGTTTCCTTCCTCGTTCTTACAAGACTGAATTGAATGTACAAAACTTCGCTTTTAATACATGCGTCTATCAAACAAATCTATGCGTATATTTCATTAATTCCATTATCATACATTCAAAACAATGAAACTATTCGTTCATAAATGAACGATACACAATGAATCACTGTATCATCTTTCTTTATCTAGAGATAGATATTTTTAATGATTAGTTTGATATAAAACATTGTGCAGTACCACGTTATCAGTTATCTTATTCATATTTGTTCACATTTTGTTACATTACAGTGTTCGGGTGAATGTTCCCCAAATGAGCGAAGGTGAGTGTAGTCCTACAGTAGGATATGTGTCCGCATAAGAGAATATTTAAACTATCACAGGAGTTGTCATGCAAGGACACTTTTCAAATAGGAACGGTATACAGAGATTTCACGATCTGACACATAAATATGACTATTTCAAACATTATACAGTACAATTTCACATATCAAATAGTATGATATGATGCATTTTATGTCTATCTCTACTCTACGAAGGTAAAGAGTATCAATTTGTGGTGGAGAAGGTCCTTCAAACATTGTCATTTTAATGCCCATATGAATAAATTATTACTAAGTAAACTAGAGAATGATATAATGTCAGTTGTTGTTTTTCTTAATGATGCAAGTCACTGTAGCTGCACTTTTTAAAATAATAAATGATATCATGAAAATATTTTGATCCAACACCTTCACCTACTTTTTTATTCCACGTTAAGCAGCTATATAGTTCAAAATATAGCTTTAATCCAGAGGTACATTAAACATCGTTTAGGATAGCAATGGAGCCGCGCTTATGAGATGACTATGGTGTATGTAATGGCACCCATAGCGTGGCAAATTACAACCTTGAGATACGTAATACAGAGAAACCAGTGGCGTAGCCGCCGGAGGTGGGGGGGGGGTAAGACGTCCCCCAATTTGAATTACAAATAGAAAGATACTGAGACAAAAAAAGGGGTACGGCAATATAAAAATAAAAATAAAAAAAGATTACCCAACCTACTATTCCTTTACACTTCCACATTAATCCTCTTAAGTTAGAATGCAGTGGTCCCCTCCCCAATAATGGGACCTACCTACTCTACTATAATGCACAGAGATTTTGATCTCCAAGCATGAAAGCGTGTCTTACAATGTAAGTGTTACTAATTCGTTTAATGTCTGCCTCAAGAAGGCAAGCAGGCGTGTTACGATAAATCAGTTTCGGGCGACTGGTAGAGCGTCGAAATGGAGGAACCTACAGGGGGAACCTGCCCTTAGTATTAACTGATTGCTGAAGAAGACGGAGATGGTGTCAGACACCTTTTTGCAGATATGTTTTTAAACGAAAAACAACCCCAAAATAATCATTAAAAAGAAGAAAAGAAGTTTATTACGGCATAAAAAAAATAATCTATTAATTTCCTTTCTTCAAATTGCATTCTCTTCGATGAAAAGAAGTAGAAATGTTGCATTCCGTGTTACACGCGGGATATCGATGCTGGAGTGATGATGATGGTGATGATGATGATGATGATTTACACAGGTGCACGCTAAAGTAACGGTCAATGGTTGTAATATGTCTTTAATAATACTGCAGCCCATTACTTGATATTCTGATTAATCTCTTAGATTTTCTTTATGCTAATTTCGGTATTGCAAGTGTCATTAAACTTTGCGGACCCAGTGACAGAAAACAAATGACCAACAATATGTAATGAGTTAGGATATCAAATTTAAAGAACACTCATTTACTCATCGTGTAGTGTCGACGAACAGTCCCTCCTGTCCATGGTTCCTTTCGGACTCCAAGAAAAAACCGGTACACCTAGCACCCTTGGCCCAGTCTTCGAGTAGTGGTAATCTAAAAACGCCACCGCATTACCCCCACTTGAAAAGGATGTAAGCACGCCATTCGTTCCTTTCCTCATTTCCATAGCGATCATGTTCTTTCCTCTCATTGACTCACCTTTTTTTGGAAGTCTCACCTTTCAATATTCCCTTCTTCATTTCTTTATCTCTCTTTCCTATCTTTCGTCTCCTGTTTCTAATCTTTTTTGGCAAGACATTTATCTACATTTGCCACTCCCCATCCAGGTGAGGCAAATAGGTATTATACCTGGCACGAAGTTATATTTCTCTTGAAGGCTTCTAGCGCCATGGGTAATAACATTACCTTGTACTTAACGCCTTAAGCATTCCATGGGATGGAAATGTGCGCAAAATAAACGTAGATAATTTTGCCATCATTATTCTTATCATTCTCAATTTCTGCCCTCTCTCTCTCTCTCTCTCCTTTCCCCTCAAAATTATATTCGATCAGAGGAAAATACGTTTGACAAGTAAGTGTATAAAACACAATGGCATCTCATATAAAAGAAAAGTTCCGCATCTGCATGTTATGGAGATGAAGCTAGAACTCTTTGGAAAAAGCACTTACCAACGCAGGCTCCTAGACTTAACCTACTGATAGTGAAGCGCTCTAATGGCTAAAATTTCCGCTTGTTTTTTTCGCATTCAGATTGTTCCAGTGGCAGTATAAGCATAAGATATCAATACTAAACCTTCCGGAGCTTGTAGGCTTTTACTTTAATGAGTGAAAGCAATACACATGGACGCAAAGTTGCGATGACATGGAGTCTGTGTCTTTCAAATATTACTATGACATCGTATTTACAACAAAAGTCATATCCTAAGACTGCCCTAGGGATATGACGAGAAAAGAGTATAGTCACAATCTAAGAACAGATATGTATGGTTATGTAGTGCTTGATTTGAACGTTAAGATAAATATGAGTTCTGGTCAAACGGTCACATTGTGAAAGAAACTGACTGGAAGCAATTGAGAAAGGGCGATTATTTAGTATACTGAATAATGTCTACAGTGGGGTTTGGGAATGCTAAAAAACGAAAAGAAAATGATCCAATCATGCTGAAAAGCATTCGCACTGTACATAAAATTATGTACACAAAATAAGTGGCGTGAGCACTTGGTTCAAATATAGCAGCTATATCCCGAATACAATTGGAAAATCAATTCTTTTGAGGGGACTTTCTTCTATGACATTCTTTTCATTGCACATTTAAAAAAAAATGGTATTAGAAATATGCTCATGAATAATTTGCAGCTTTACTAGAACCCATCATTCTCTTTTAATGGAATGTCTTGGAGGCTTTTTTCCCCGCCATGCTAAATCTCACTCATGACTGATAGTGGTTTCTGCTTCAAGGTCTCAAATACTGGAAATATCAAAAACATGGCTCGGCTCTCTTGAAACATTCTCACAGCCTTATCTCCACTCTTCAAAAGCTCCTACAAATACAAAATGGCATCTTTACTTCAAAGCCTAACACTTACGTATGACAGCATCAGGCGTTCGGGAACATTGAGTGGACACACTAAAATAGACAATGTACCAACTTGGAAAACAGAACAAGCACGAATCGAATCTCTACTTTCATAATGTTTTAACCATAATTCACCTTGAGCTTTGATGATATTTCAGAAATTCAAAAAGGTCTACAAGATTCATATCATGTCAATTTTGCAAAGCTTTGTAAAAGAAGCTCCAAAATAAGTGGTACACAATCCCCATTCTTTGTCTTGTAATGCTATTTTCGAATACTATTTTAAAATCGGTGTGGAACGGAATTGTTCTCTTTGTATAACACATCGAGAACTACATTTGTCTGTCAGCGGGTTTGAAGATTGAAAACATGAGTGATTGATGGTGCGCGTTAATTATTCGATCATTTCTGCAAAAGCGATTTTAATCCCGTAAATCTGCTTTCGCATTGAAGAGTTCATTTCCAAAGGTCACTTCCAATCTCACTTCCAATTTTCTAAAATACCTGGTGTTGTGTTGTGTTGCTATAAACCGTGTCTGTATACATCCCCATGTGTTTAAAACAGCTGTTTACGAGTATAATGCCTGGTCATCTGTTCAGCGCGTAATTACAGCCGATTTCAGACTGTTTATCTGATGATATATCCACGCACTCAAACACGCACACCCACACTTAGTATCACGCACGCTTGAGTGACCGGCTAACACACACATGCTTGGGGATAGGTTATGGATGCGCCGTATGTAAGCGTGGTGATCTATGCTAGAACATAGATAGAGGGGTGATGGGTCATTATTTTAGCATTTGCGCCTCGGGAGTAAATTGTCACTTTTTATGAATGGATGTGATTAATTCGGACGGACATCTAGGGTGGGCAGCTGCTCACAGAACTTGTCTTATCTATTTGAGAGCTTGACACCATCTTTTAGACGTTAAGTGAAGTGGTCTTAATACGCGCTGATTCACAAAATGTTCACCTGTTATTAATCGTTTGGATGTCAACTCTAAAACGATAAAAGTCATGCTCATTTTTTTAAATAGTTGATTTGAATTTGTAAAGAAGTCATTTAAAATAGTAGTTTATTCTTTAACTCTCAAATACTTGATCCAATCCATTTAATAGATAAGACCCTACACTAATCCCTTAGATTATGAACGATAACATACTTTAATGCCCTAGATAGGTGGGTTAAAGTTGCAGTATAATCAATTATTGGTCAAGTAAATATTTGTCTCTTGTTGCACGAAAACGTTAATCTATGCAGATATTAGTTAAGTGCAAGGTAAACGATTCTAGAAATTTGCCTATAAAGCAAGAAATACAAACTTGTCCAACATCATTTAGTTAAAGTTTCATGGTTTATAGTGTCAATCAATTTTTCCAAAAATGTAAAGAAAATTGTCAAGTCTTTACCGAAATCAATTCATAGCTGATTTTTATGCACTATTCTTACTGTTGCTAAGCCTGAAATTGAATATTAACATTAATGTTCGTTTCCATGTATGATAAATCTAGGATGATTCCACGACTTCCTTACTTCTTTCTCTCTCTCTCTCTCTCTCTCTACCTCTCTTTCTCATGCCCTCATTACTTCTTTTTAATAGAAACTCAATCTATTTTCTATTGCCACTTCTCGAAACTCATGACACTCCCTATTCTTCTTTCACACGCGCACTTCCAAGTGCAGCTGACCTATTTGTTAAAGGCCATGTGGTATTCCACGACTCACTACTTCATCCAAATGATGGAAGAACTGTCATAATGTATGATATGTAAGATTAGCATTGTGAAGATCTTATTAATGTTTAAAATATGTCTCTTTGATATCAAAAATATTTACTTTTAATTTCTTTCTTTACTAGGTCCTTTTGGAGTCTGAGTCTAGTAAGGCAACCCAATTTTCCCATTCTGTTACACATGACCGGGGATAGTGATGCGACTGATAGACATTGACCTGTTTGGAGCAGATATTGAGTTCCCTAATAAAACCTAGAATGGCTTAGCGCAAAGCTGTCTCTTCGTGAACGTTTGACAGAATGTCTTACCGGACGATTTGAAACCTGATATAGACATTTCTTTCCGAACTAAAGTAGGAATTGCCCTCCTTTCACTTGGTTGGAATAATACAAATGAAGTATAAAATCAATTATCCTTACCTTGCTTATATATTTCCGGTGCGAATTAATGCAAAATATAACAATTCTGACAAATGAATAAGCCTCGTTTGCTTATATAATTCCAATGAGCTGCTGGACGAAAGTCAAAATCATGAAAGACAATTTAAATCACAAGAATATTTCTGTTTGCATTTCTTTGGTGTTGTTGCACATATATTTCCAGGATAATAGAATTCACTCGTAATTGATGTAGCTCCTTGAGTCATCTTATAATACGCAGAAAGAAGCAGAATAACTTAAAGTGAGCGATGTCAGAGCAATTCAAATTACACACCAGTTCTTGGTTTTTAGCGTAAAAGGCGAAATTTGATAATTTCTTTTCAATAAACTTATTTCATCCTGTAGGTTATAGAGCCCATATCCTACATCAGTTGGTCATCCTATTACAGCACCTCGAAGAACATCCTCACTTCTCCTCTCTTCATCTGAAGATGGACATTACACGTCAGAAACGAAATGAGGTAATGATTGCAGACAACTGGTGCATCCCTTGCCATCGTATAACTTTTGAAGTGATCCTCATGATTGCTCTCCAATGGCATCCGACGCCCTTCATTTGAAAACACTTCACCTCGACATTACGCTTGGCACGTGGTCCATGGCAGTCAGATTGAGATTGAATTTCACCAGATCTGACAGTATTAATAAAGAAGTTCATTCGAAATTCAACCCCCAGACGGGCTTACATGACAGGTAAATCTAATAAACGCCTTCATTCAGGAATGCGTAAATATTATCATGAATGACGATAATTATCGGTGCCGGTTTTACGCTTACAGTCGGAGTCCATGGTCCAAATGAGGGCAAATATTTACATAATATGTACCAATGGCGATTTTCCATCGCTGTTTTATTCTGTACTTAATCACCAAGAAAGAGATTACAAGATTACAATGCAAATGTCACAACCGAGTTCAAAACGTACAAGCTTAAAAGTTGGTTGACCGGAAAACCAACGAGCAAAAATGTCCAATGGCTATTAACTGAAATGGTGTATAATTATGTCGGTAAATAATACATGTTTTAGTCATGATCTAAATTAGACACGAGATTACAACGTGTAGAGCACTCACGCATGTTGTTATGAATCAGCGACGCTGTGAGGGGTAAGACACGGCCTTGACAGCACAGGTGGAGGAAAAAAAAATCATCGAAAAATAGAATGGAAAGAGGTTGACGTGTCATGACTGCTTCGTAATCGCTTTGATCATTGATGATGCTTGCCGAAACGTGTATGATACCCCTTGTCTTCCATATAATTTAAAGACCCTATCCGATGAAAATACAACTTGATATAAATGAAAACTGAATGAATGTAGAATACAAATATAGAATATTTAACAATTATTTACCCTTTCATTTTTGCACGAAAGCAAATTAAAATATAATTTTCCGCATCCTTCCAAATAACGGGTCAACAGGGGTCAAATTTGGTAAAGTTACAGTGACTACATAACATGGGGACCCGACCGTTTCACCTACATGTATAAAGCTGAGGCGATGAGTTGTGCTTAATCAATGCAAAGTCATTGTGAATATGCATACTCCACACAAGACCATGTTGTCAAGTCAATAGCAAGTTTTTAGGTCGACATCTTCCGATTTTCAAAGTTTTCAGAGAGCTGATATTCCTCTGACAGACACCAAAATGGCATATAATTTATATTATTTTAATCTACGGATTATAAGCTTTCCGTTGATATATAATTCATCAATCCATTTCATTTTTCAGATTGGATATGGTCTTTAATATGACCTAGATTTCAATGACATTCTCTAAGTGAGGGTGGTAGTAACGCAAGCTAAAACAAGGTAAAACAGAATCTCAAGCGTGATTGTCTTTGACATAACCCATTGTCAGTTTCGTTCCACTAAAAATACAAATTAAGCCACAATTCCCTTTCATACGAAAGCATAGTATCCGCAAGACTATTACTCGTATCAAGGAGCGGCGATTTCTTTTCTTGACCGGGGTGGGGGGGGGGGGAGGGGGCGAAATGCGAGGGACGAGGGAGCATAGTGTAAACTGTGCTTACGTGATACCAACGGAATACAGATTTTGTACAATATTTACTGGTACATTTTGAAGGATGTTATGCGAGAGAGTGTAGCAACCGAGCGAGAAGATTTTTGCATTTATATTAGTCTTAATGCTTTAATCTTGGGCCCTCCAGAGCCTAAAAGTGTGTTGCAGTCATTAGTCAGTATTTGCTATAATTTTTTGTGGGCATTTTTTCAAATTTTCCGGGCGATGATCCCTTTTAAAAAAAAATGAGGGGGAATGTGTCCCCCCCCCCCTGACCCCCGGGATCGCCGCCCCTGCTGGTATCATGATTGAAACTAATAAATGGACTTCGGTTCTTTGCTCCTTAAAACATTTCTATAACAAAAGTAAATGACATCACCTTGTGGATTTCTCCTGTCAGGCAAATTGCTAGATTACCAAATTAATTTCTATAAATGCATAAACACTGTCGCCTGGATTATGTAGAAATATCTATTAAAATGTTCATTATAGATAATGATCGTTATTATGGTGCAAGCCCTTTGATTAAGCTTGTATCGAATGGTACTCATAAATAATACAAATTGTAAACCCATGTTTAAATAACTCATTGCAGTTCAAATAATCCAATACAGGAATCGGTCTGTTATTGTTTGTCTAGCCATTTATAGCCAGGCATGCAAAATCAAATGATATTCGTCATCACATCACCTTGTAGACCCATAGTCATGTGTTGCCTAAAATATTTATTTTCTTTACAGGTATCGTGAAACGTAATTGAGCTAGATTAAGAATAAACTACGTAAACGACTTTCAACGTTGCTGTAATGAAGACACGTCTTCCCTTTACTCTTGGGAAGGTATGTGATAAATACGAGAGGTGACGAATAAATACGAATACTTTTTAAATGACCTAGACGATTTCAGGATGAAAGATAACGTCGTCTGAGAAAGTCAAGTTTAAGAATGTCAACGTCTGAAGTTTCAAATTAAGTATAAAACATTCACAGAAAAAAAGTACGTACCATCTATTTCAATTTCCTATTTCCTATATATCTGTAATAGAACGGATAACGGATCTTTTAACACTTTATTTGTTAAAATACATAAATCAAGGATAGACATTGGGAATACTTTTCTACATGCATAATTAATGTAGTTACTATGAAACGTTTGTACCCTTCATCCTGTCACATCATGGACCTACCACAAAATTAATTATATAGTGTTGGTTTCTAAATCCTTACAATTTATAAAATGCTTGCTACACAATGCCTGTCACTTGGTCATATTCCGAGAGTCAAGTTTCAAGCAATCAGCACCGTTGTTAATTCGAAATCACCCAATATTCAATATCATTTCTATTTCAAATACATGTCCATCTACTCCTTACATATTTTATTCAGTTTCTATTATTGGGAAAAGTCAAACATTGTCTGTGTCTTACTTTTTAAGCAGTCTATGTAGCCCTCCCTTTGAAAATTACGGAAGAAATTACTGCGTTTTGGACAATTACGTCATAAATACCAGTGTGAAAACGAACAGATCTTTAAAAAAAACAGTGATCCTATTACAAATATTCATTTTCTTTTTGAAATAATAAGTGCGTCGATATGTCACTGTTTTGCAAAAGAAATGCTTAAATGCTTATTAATATCTTAGGATGTTAGTATAAATGACCGCAGCTTAAACGTGTTAGAGCTACAGGACAATTCGTATTTCTGTCTTAGCTGACTTTATATGTGGTTGCTTATAGATACTGAGGTGATGTACATCATTTAATTTACTCATCAAAGGTAATTTATGTATCCAAATTGCTTTGATGTTGTCCCGAAACATGTTACCGTCTCGGTCATTAAATGTTCATCCCGTATTCATATTCTACATCTACTCATACGTTGTTACCAAGGGCGTCAATCAACGTTCAAGAAGAATAGCTGAGGGAGACGGGGACAGGTTCCTTGTTTTCTCCCTGACATTGCCTGACAGTACGGTGTTGGTGAGAGCAATTTCCCCCTCAACATTGCATTCGGGAATTGCGCATTAGTAAAAAAAAAAAAAAAAAACAAGAGGTAGTACTTGGTATCATCTCCTACTCTCTTAAAAATATTTTGTTTAAAGAAGAAAGTGTGTGTGGGGGAGGGGGAAGTGGGATGGGGTGAGGCTGATGGTTTGGTGTTATTTCCTATTCTCCTAAAAACGTGTGCGTGTGTCTGTGGGATTGGAATGAGGGGGGGGGGGGCGTTGGGGTGGGGTGCGACGGGGTTCAGGTTTTACGCCCTACGTTCCTACGAAAAACACGTGTGCGTGTGTTTTTGGGGGTGTGGGAGAGGGGGGATTGGTATTTCGTCCTACTCTTCAACACACATGTGCATATGGGAGGGGGTGGGGCCTGTGTCTCACGTGACGCTCATGTTCATCCACACCTGACTGGATTATGATATGATATGGCGTCACCTTTGACATAATCTGTGTGTTCTAGCCACGGCTCAGAAAATCACTTGTACGTTTGGTCGCCCAAGCGTCCAAGCAGTGACTGATGACTGGGGTAAATGTCCTTTAAGTCGGCTAGGTGAGGCCCACTCTCATCGCATAGTCTACAGAACGGATATGTCGGTTTAATTACATGTCTTATGGGGTCACACGTACGGGTAGTCAGAATAATCAGAGTACAAATTAGGGAGGGGTGGGGGTGATAGCGTAAGGGCGTACGTGTGTATCAATATGGAATGGACCCGAAGCAAACCGTCTCGTTGGAGCCATAAGGGCGCTTACTCGTATAACTTACAATTTGAAGTAGTGGTCTAGTTAATACTTCTTCGAATTTTTGATCATATGGTTCGCGGATCAAGTTCATCCGTGGCACTCATGTCCTTTGGCAATACATTCATCTTTAGTTGTCACTCTCAACCCAGGTGTTTAATGGATACCCGGTACGATGTGGACGTTAATGTGGTTGGATTGGCACGTGTGCTCTTGAAAAATGGCGCCTGGCCGAAATACTCCCCAGGGAGCGGAGCATGTCCACTATGAAGTGCGAATAAGCGCTAAAAATCTAATGACCGTGGAAATATCGCTGTGGAGCGCTTAGAAACATAGAATTAAGCGCTATTATTTGTTTTATTATTGTTAAACTCAGATTTACCGCCCATCCAACAGATATAATATAAAAATAATCCCCTATGTTTAAACAACGCACATATTCGGTATAATTTAAATTTAAAACAAATCCACAAACTCATAGTCTCTTTATATTATACATGTATCTAATCTAACATACTTAATACATAAAATTAACACTTTGAATTAAAAGAGAATAATTAGAAACAGTATTGCTAATAATCATTTACAATCAATAATTAATCACTTACAAAAATAATTACCGTCCCATCTCAATTAGGCAAATCAAGAGTACTCGGTTTCTATATGCGTATTGGTCTTTAAAAAGGGTAGTGCTTTGGAAACAAATCATATCGATAACGAAGATCAAGAAAATCCAAATTGAAACAAACTAAAAATCCTCAAATTTATGGCTGTCGATCGGAAATACAACAGACAGCCGTAACCTGGTAAATTCTGCTCTTCATTTGTACCTTGTTAAGAAAATACCCCAAATAATTTGTTAGTCTACGCAACAGTCACGTAATTGTCAGTCAATGATAAATCAGACATTCTATTTTCATCGGAATCCCGACAAATTGGCAACCTCAGGGGCTCCGATGGAATTTACTTTATAGACACGTGCGCGAAATCCAGATTTAATCGGTCAATATTATTTTAGTTTAACAATATTATATTTAGTTTAACAATATTTCCAAAGCATGCATGATATGGCATTAGCTTGTTTCGCTTTCACTGCGATACTTTTCCCTCTTAAAATAGATTAGATTAATCCAGAATACAGGTAGCACTAAAATAGCCACTTTCCAAGGTGACAATATTGTTGAAGGCGACAGTTTCAATGTTCATCAACTTTGTTAATCCTTTTAGCAAAATTACGTTATGAACGAGATATTTGTCGGACAATTTTACTACAAAAATTAATTCCCTGCTGCACTGAATATAGTCGATATTCCGGAGCGATTCGGATTTTTCTACTCAATGACTAAACCGAAAATTGCAAGAAGAGTATTCTGATTCTCCTGGTCTTCAATGGGAACATGGCTGTGCATGAGGGTGATGCAGCATTCAACCTACCCTAAGGCTACGGGTAAGGTGTGGTGATGTGAGGTGTTCAATCGAAATTGTATTGTGACAACTGTACTTCAAAGATGTTCGACATGACATTGCTTTAAAGGTACTATGTCCCATTTGCAGGCCAAAAAAAGACAAAAGTTTAAATTCCAACGGCATTTGAAAGACAATTCTCATTTAGAACTTCCCTCAAAAAGAAAAGACTTGAAAATGGCTTTTAGTGGGAAAATAACGACCATTGGTTGTCGAATCGGCTTAAGTGATTGCAATCACCTAAGTAATAGATTTAACCGAATGTTCGTACGTTTTGTACCGCACAAAGATTCAATCAGTTTTATTCAATAATTAATCTCATTTTAAACATATGACATAACCAAAATTAGTGTTATGGTACCTAGCGCCTTTACATGTACATTATGATTCAATTTGCATTAAAATAATACGATATTGTATCCAAACTTTACTTAAACTTGTGTACATATATAGAGTAAAATAATTGTCTACACTAACAAAATGTCCATGCATTTGGCAAGCACTTTGATTTATGCAGCTCTTTCTATCTGTAAAGCTTAAATTATATCTCTGAAAATATGCTTTACGCTAAATAAAAACTAAATCTGAATCTGCATGACCTCAACATCTCCAGTTGACTTCAAGTGGTAAAATACACTGGAACCTCCGCCATTGATGAGAAGTGTTTGAACGTCATCACAGACAAATACTTACTTAGTTCAGCCTTGTGCTTAACACCAATACAAATATACTTTGCGTTCATGAAACTAAAAATCGTTCATTCCCAAATGAAATGATCTTTTCTGCAAGCCTTTTCACCTATCTATACTTAAGGTTCCCTTGGCGATGTAATTTGAAGGGTGCAATATTGAGCCTGGTAATTAATAAGATTAGTGGACGTTTTGTCCATGGAATATTTGGGTCATTCTTTTTCTGCTCACGGTAAATAGTAAATTAATTGATATTTGCGAAATGAATAGTTTCTGGAAATTCATGTCACAGCATTACCGTTTAATATTTCCTATTGGCACTTTTAACGTTGATATTTTTCTGTGCTCTTATCCAAACCAAGGTCATTATGAAACAAGATTGGGAAATGCAATTCGCAGGATTTAGAGGGGGAGGGATGGGGTCATTGTACCCTCATTATATATTTTCAAAACATTATAGTAATACCCAATTAGGTAATTTTATCATCATCGCATGTGTTGTCGTAGCGGAAATATTGAACTAATGTACATCCAAGGAAAGTTTTCAAAGTCTGATTGAAAGTGTTGCTTTCATTTTATCTTTGCACGATAACATATATATTCATCAAAATGATAGTAGTGGTATTGTCCCGAAGAAGTGCTGGTTCATATATCACGTGGAAATTATCTGATAGATTCATGGAGGCCCAACATGAAAATGTTATGATTGACACTTCATTGATACCAACTTTAACACAAATAATACACTTTTGCCCCTTTTCCCTAATTCTCCCTTTCGTAAAACGAAAGGATTCGCGACAAAACAGGCCATGGGGAATCACATTTATGATCTATTACCATCAATGTTATCTCTTTGTATCAGTGTGTTTCATCAAATGGCATGGGCTTGGAGTGGGAATGGTGATATGTCAGAATGATTAGCCTTTATCAGAATTAAATAGGATCATCGGGCTCCCGGGGGCAGGGATAATATTCCATTGTGAGCTAACAATCGACCCACTGATATGGTTTTATTTACCAACGAATGAGAGAGAGAGAGAGAGAGAGAGAGAGAGAGAGAGAAACAGACAGACAGACAGAGAGGGGGATATAAAGAGAGAGAGAGAGAGAGAGAGAGAGAAACAGACAGACAGACAGAGAGGGGGATATGAAGAGAGAGAGTGAGAGAGAAACAGACAGACAGACAGAGAGGGAGATATGAAGAGAGAGAGTGAGAGAGAGACAGACAGACAGAGAGGGAGATATGAAGAGAGAGAGAGAGACAGACAGACAGACAGAGAGGGAGATATGAAGAGACAGACAGAGAGGGAGATATGAAGAGAGAGAGAGAGAGCATTGGAAACGATAGAGGACGGTGGGAGATGGAAACCGTCGACTTTGTATTATGACCGTCAGCCTTTCAAAACTCATGCGTTGCTCATTCAAGTGCAAAATTATTTAAAGATTATGTAATCATTCACAACGTAATATTATTTATTTCCAATACATTTTTTGCTGCTTTTTGCGCACCTGTGGACGATGTTGATCGACAGTTGACGTTCTACCAAAGTACGTAAATGCCACCCGAAGGCATGTCTGCGTGAAAATGTACAATCTCCGTTCCAGATTTGTAACTTAATACTGTTTCACATCACCCCAAGCAAGTTTTTTTTAATATCAACCAAATCGGGTGTCAATTCGAATTCATAACAAATCCTATTATTGAATGGGGTACACTTGAAATGGATATGGTTTGGAAGGGCTTATGAGGTCACAAGTGTTACTTTGCGAAATGGAAATGCTGCCAGTTTTGGGTGGGCGTGTTGATTTTATAGGCACCTCCCATCGCGAAATTTTCTCTTTAAAAAAGCCGAAATATCCGTCCAGTATTCTTGAATTTTTCCGTTCATTTTTTTTAGATTGATGGATGGATATTGTTACAGAATTCCTGTGTGTTTGCGATCAGATATTGTCCGAATTTTGGACTGTGATCAGTCAAAAGTTGTCAGTAAAAATGCCTAAAGTAAGACGGCAACATCTAGCTGCATGAAGAATACCATCTCTTTTTAAGTGCAACATTTAAGTTTGTAAGACTTTTTCTTTCTCCTGTAGCATTTGTAGTAATACTATGCTTTATCCTTTGGAAAGCGGACAAAAGTAAATTGTAAAAATGTTTTCATTCGATTTATATACAAAGATCCACGAAAGGAGAATTACTTGCTAAATCAATCAAATGTAGTTTCACTAAAGTGGACCTGTAGATGGACGGAGAGGGAAAGATGGAGGGGATGAGAAGGGAAAAGGGATAGGGAAAGATGGAGAGGGAGTGGAAAGGTAGAGTAAGGAGAGGGCAAAACTATAGGATAGGAAAGTGAGATAGAGAGAGAGAGAGAGAGAGAGAGAAAGAGAGAGAGAGAGAGAGAGAGAGAGGGGGAGAGAAGTGGCGACGTAGCCTCAATCAACCATAAACATGACATTATTCAGTGATTCGAAAATGTAATCAAAAGAGGAAGAATACAAACTCGAGTTTCAAAGCTTACAAGTTTTCTCTTTATAGGCTCAAATAACTGTAAACTCTGTAAAATGGGTAAGAATTTGTTTTTGCTCCATCATAAAAAATTGAGAAAGGATTCATTCATATAGCTAATAAAAATGTAGATTCTTACATCGTTCATCATCAACGATCATCCTTTGAAATGTTCTCATTATTACTGATAGGCTTGACTTTCTATTTAATCTGACCTTTTTTTTGTCTTTTCCTGATATATTTAGCACTATCAGAAGTATGTTACCACTTTTTGACCACGACAAAGTTTGTTCAAAATTTAAATTTCCCCTCAAGAATATTAAGCTACAGCGAAAATCCATCGGAAGTCTATGAAATCGAGGATGAGAAAAATCCCTTTGCTTGTTGGCTTTATACAAGATGAATATATATCTGTAAAGAAGAAATCTCCATAACGGTTTGTCATATTATTATCAATCGACTTCTTTTCTCCTCCTCATCATCATCAAGGCCATGGTGGTTCTACTGCACTTTGATTACTGTAAATGGCAGACGATGAGTCTTTCAAATTCCCATCCGGGAAAAACACGTACCCGCCATATTTGATGGAGTGCCAGTTCCGTCTCTTTCTGTTTGCGTAATACATTTTTAATGCACCAAGTCAAACCCCAAACCTACTCATCGTTACGTGTCTGTTTTTCCTTCTCTATCTCTCATTCTATTTACTTCTCTTTCTTTCTTTCCCCTTAAATCGTCTTATTTTCTCGAGGTATGGCAATCTTTTTTTTTCTTTCCAAAATTATATTTCACCAATAGAGTCAACATCTTTTTTTTTTCTTTTTTTTTCAACCAGTAAAATGGTCACTCTCTCTCTCTCTTTCTTTATTTTTTCAATTTTTCTAAAATTGAAATAAAATTTCCAGTTTTCCGAATTGTCATTGTTCTGTCAATCAAGCACCAAGCCGAACCCCAGACACACTCATCCCACGGGAATGTTTATCCTTCTTTACCTTTTTATCTCTAGTATTCTGCACATTATAGTGCACATTCTTCACTCCCTGGGAAACATTACTGCTAGTCACCTTTTTAAGCCAACCCAAGAAACGTTCGTATCCTCCCCGGTATGCGATAAACACCAGGATGAAGAAGAGCGATGTATTATAAAATGCCTTGCTCAAAACTAAATGTAGGTCGCGTAAAATACTCCTTGTGATACCAAAGCACTGACAAATAAACTCACTGCATTGCCAGTGTTCTATCATCGCAAAGAATATTTCATATCGACATGTACGTTATTATCTAATAACCCTCGTATTCTCCCATGTTTACCCCTTCATATGTCATTTCAACAATTTATTCTATTGAAAATTCATGAAATGCTCAAATGACCTTTACGACAAATATCAAATGAAAACTGTCTAAAAGGAGTGGAATAGGTAAATGTACTATTGTTTGCTTTGACATTTATTTTGGCATTTATTCTGGCAAATTGTGTTTTTCTCCTTGTAATATCTTCGTCGGACACGACGATATCATGATCAAACCTCCCCCCCCCCCCTTTGCACTATAAACATTTTGTTGATCAGAATCTTTCCGTTCACACAGAGACATACTTTCCTCAGCCAACGCGACTGGATCAGACAACAAATTTGGCATTCATGCACCATTGACTTTTGTCGCACTTAACCATCCACCACTCCAGAACCCATACAACATTCCGACGTACTCTAATTTCATTTCTAAATGCTGCAGCCCTGAATTGACAGCTCCGTCTATAAAGTCCCCTTAATGCAATCCCTTCCCCAGATGACTCAAAGACGTGTTAATACGGCGATGATATAAATCTTCGTTATGCCTGGGGCGGATCTTTTTACATCTCCCTAACACGCCATTTAAAAGCTAATGGAGGAAAGGCGTCTGTATCTACATTTCATCTTATGCTCCAGAAAACACGCATATCATGGGTGGAGCCAGGAGCCAGGGGCATCACTGGAATGCTCTGAATGATGGGGAGGGGAACAATATTTCCCTGAAGCTTTTTTCAAACCCTTGAAAGGTTACGAAATTTGCCACCAGGGGTAAAAAGGGCATTCCTACTTTTTTGAAACCTTTGCCGAAAGGATTTCGACAGTTACTTATATTCATATACCTACATCGCAAGAAATGAAGGAACTATAGATTTGCAGAAGTATTAATTTGAGGGGAGTGGCTGTCGTACCCCTCAATATCCATTTCGAAATACCCCTGGTCATAGACATAACTGACCCCAAAGGAAAACATGTTTACATTCTTGCAAAGATAATAGCCACTAAGGAACCAATCTGCAAGTACATCACACGTGTTATGAAGATATGACGACCAACATTTATTTACTATAATTGAAGAATGGCTGGATAATTAAGGAGCACGTGACATGTGTAACCTTGACATTTCAGCATGGAAGCTGACAGTGTTTCTTGAGCGAGAATCTCGCCATTATTCGCTTGCCTGAAAGAAAAAGCGAAAGGAGAGGAATGGATGCCAAGTCATTCAGGTTTCATTCATAATCAACAACAATGCTATTCCTACTTCATGTCATAGGACATAAAACAGTGCTCACGACTATTTTCAATCGTTACGTACGAATCGAATTTTTCACTAGATCTAGTTAAAGCAACTTCTAGCTGCAGCAAATACTTTACCATATATTTATTATAGGTGGTTATGAAGCTCCAGAATGCATTTCTTGAGGTGCATCTGATAAATGATATTAACCATAACTTATGTTAGCAAAATCTTAGCCTTGATGTAAAGACATTTTGTAACAGAAGGGAGCTGACTTGTGTATTTTGTAGACGTTTTCTCGCCGTGTGCTAGACGCGATTGTGGTGATTTAAGATGGTAGTT
The DNA here is from genome assembly GCF_000002235.5 of Strongylocentrotus purpuratus. Classification (NCBI taxonomy): domain Eukaryota; kingdom Metazoa; phylum Echinodermata; class Echinoidea; order Camarodonta; family Strongylocentrotidae; genus Strongylocentrotus; species Strongylocentrotus purpuratus. Next base: position 23,941,221 of record NW_022145601.1, on the reverse strand, counting down.
CCATTAGAATAAAGCATTTTGATTTTTTAAAAATCACACCAGGCTAAACCATTAATAAATAAAAAAGAGAAAAAACAAAATTCCTTATTGAGCTCGGTATCCAGAAGATGTATTTAAAAAACAAAAACAACTCAAGCATGTAGAGAAAACATGAGCAAAATGAAATGGTCTGTTCAGTCACGGCTGAAAAGAAAAGAAATGCTAACAACATTCTTAATTACTGTTTTGATTAATTTCATTAAGAATTAAGGCATGCCTTTGATTCCATGCTAGTGAATCTTTTTTTTCTTCATTTCATTTTATTCAAGGAAGGACTCGACCAGCTATCATTTTGAGGGTGTGCATATCTTCATCGCCCAATTTGTTCTCATCTTTTTTTAACAATAAGTGAAATTACGAATCACAACTCATCAATTATAGGTCGATGTTTTCTTCAAAGTTGGAAGATAAAAGTTTTCTTCATAAACAATTGATAATTATATCATGAAATTCATGTCAGCCGTAATAAATCTGGATTGTTAAATGTTCAAAGAACGTTTCAATTACGTCACAATCGAAACAAGGTTAGACATCCTCCCTGTATATGCAATTTTAGACTCTCTTTATAAAATACATTTCCTGGTGAATGAACTTTTTGTGGATATTCGGTCGAACTGGAAATCAAAGAATTTAGGAAACAGTCACAAAATCAAGAAGATGTAAGGGAAACAAAACTACGATTGAGTCGGAATATAACGTAACGTATGAGAAAATGTATTATACAGGAGGTGTATATCATGCGATGTCACCGCTTAATTCAATTCGAGATTGAAAACATTATTGATTTCAGATGCGGATACTGTGTTGTTTGAATATTCATAACATGTTTCCTGTCAGAATCTTTAGTTAGCAAGGTGTGAAAACTGTCGGTGTACTTAGGCCATAAGAGAAACCGTGTGTCCTTGCCCAGTTTCTCTGAATACTGACCTAAGCAGAAAAAAATGTTTGATCTTGCAAATTTCAATGTGATGCATTTGTTTTAATAGAAATTGTTTGATCGAGGAATAAATGATCGTATGTCGGCGCGAAAAGAACTGGAAAAATAACAAAAGTGTCTGATCTGGTATTCACTTTCTGGAACAAAATGATCGGTAATTCATTTCTCCGGAAGGTATATTTCCTTGCGAATATTCAGAGTAAGTTTTTTTTTGTTAAATAAATATTATTACATATTTAAAAATATGATTGTTGTGTTTCTATGAGCAATTTCCATTTTCCAAGTTCGCTAGGATAATTGGAATTAAAGAGGAAAACAAATTTCATCCTGACCGAATCAGACCTGAGGGCTTTGTTTGTCCACATTGGCGTTTTTTTTAATTACTTAAATGAAACACTTAATTCCTTAGAAAGATTTAAAAAAAAGTGTATGGACAGCCAGTCAAAGAAAAAGCGTTGCGAAGTAACGTGCGATGATTCACGTACATGCATTGGACTTCGTTCATCCATCTCATGATGACGTTGAAAATATTTAGCCATGCTTGATATGTTAAATCGGGTAGAGAACAATGACCATGTCCATAGCAAAGGCGATGTAAAGAGAGGGAGAGGGGAGAAGATATCGACAGTGCATGGATGAGAGTGGGGGGAATGGAAGAATGGGGGATAGAGAGGGAGAGAGAGAGTGAGGGGGAGGGGGTGAATCAAATATAACGAATACATGTAGAGAACCTGAAAGGGTCTAATCTCACCATAATTAAATTTAAGAGTAGTTATGTTACCCGAATCTCAGCCATCATACTCGACTCACACATTAAAATGTATGATTTTATTGGTAAAAAACCCTACAAATCAAGTATCAAGTATCAAGTATCAAGTTTATTTGTCTTCCAGAAAACACATGTGACAAAATATAATAGAGTATAATCATAACAGTACAATGTAGAACAAAGGAAGACGAGGAGACCTTGGTTGAAGCACAGCTTGTTAAGTTAAGGCCCCCTCATATGATGTGACAAAGATAACTTATTTATGAATACAACAACAAATATGGAATATATAAAACTATTTACAAAATACTCTCAGAGAACAACTACCCAACGTTGCATCTAATATGATCTAATATGGACAAACCCAAGCCGACACCAAGTCGAGACATCAATGAGTTATTGCTCTCTGAGTGCAGAGGTCAAGTAGGAATATATGGTATATGTAGTATGTACAGATGAGAAAGAAAAAAAAGAAGAAAAGGGATAAAGGGGGTTATATGTCAAAGTCAAGAATTAACGAAAAAAAGATCAAGAGTAGAGTTAAATATGCTACAGTACACTAACAATAAAGCTTGATAACACATTCATGTGTCATCGACATACTTGTCAAGAAAATATGACTTAAGTCTACGTTTAAAAACTGAGATACTTGAAGCATTTGTTATGGTAGTATCAAGTGAATTCCAGAACCTGGGGCCAGTGGACATTAGTGTATTCAAAGTGAAGGTTGTCCTTGCATATGGTAAATGGAGAGCAGAAGCCTGTCTAGTATTATAGCTGTGAATTTGGTTATTTCTTCTAAAGATTTGAGCAAGGGCAGGAGGGAGGTCTCCAGAGTGAATGCTAAACATGAGCATTCCAAGTTGCATTGAATAGAGATCTTCTAGTTTTAGAATACTGTTTTCATAATAAAGTAGATTTGTATGTGCACGATAATTTGCTTTACAAATTATTCTAATAACCCGCTTCTGCACAACAAAAAGCCTGTGGATTTGAGTTTTGGATGATTTGCCCCATGCCAACATACCATAATTGATATATGATAAAATAAGAGTAGAGTACAAAATGAACAATACCTCTTGAGGTATACATGATCTCAACTTATAAATAACACCAGTATTTTTTGACACCACTTTACTTAATTTGTCCACATGAGTTTTCCAATTCAGTTTCTCGTCTATGTATATTCCAAGAAATTTCGTTGAAGTTACTCTCTCAATTGGGTTATTATTGAATGCCACTTCGCCTGGCAAAATATTAACTGAATTACTGAACAGTATATAATTAGTTTTCTGAAGATTCAAGGATAACTTATTAGCATTAATCCACTTCATTACTTTTCGAAACTCTTCATTAACAGTTTTCAACAATGTTTGTGGACATCTATGAGAAAAAAATACACTTGAGTCATCAGCAAAAAATATGAATGATAATACACTTGATGAGCGTTGAAAATCATTAATATACAAAATGAATAAAAGTGGTCCCAAAATGGATCCCTGGGGAACACCACATGTTACTTTTTGGGGACTAGAGTCAATTCCATTTAAGGACACATATTGCTTTCTATCAGTTAGATAACTTCTAAACCAATCCAAGGCGACTCCCCTGACACCATAATGACATAATTTACTTAAGAGAATTTCATGGTCTACAGTATCAAAGGCCTTGGAAAAGTCTAAAAATGTACCAATGGTATGTAAGCGACTATCTAAGGCAGAAGCAAGTTTATCTATAAGGTGTAAGATTGCATGTGTTGTTGTATGCTTCTCCCGAAAACCAAACTGATAATTACTGAAGACACATGTTTTGTTTAAAAATGTTATAGTTCTTACATAAATAATTTTTTCCAGAATTTTTGAAAAACAGGTTAACAAAGAAATCGGACGATAATTTGTCAGTAATTGAGAGTCACCTTTTTTAAAAATTGGTACAACTTTTGCGATCTTCATGTTTATCGGTACAACTCCGCTTGACATAGACAAATTAAAAATATGAACTAGTGGTTGAAGGATACCGACAATAACTTGCTTAATAAGTTCGTTCCCAATATGATCATACCCAGGACTTTTCTTGTTCTTGAGGGCTCTAACAATACCAAGCAATTCTTCTTCATTTGTGGGCACCAGAAATAAACTTTGCATGTTAGGTTCTACTAAGTAATCATGAAAATCAGTTTGACTGTTAGGAATATTTTTTTTCAGATTCGAACCAATATTACAAAAATATTCATTAAACTTTTCCACTATAATATTTTTATCTTCAACCATTTGGTCATCTATATTCATTTGTATTATACTTGTTACTTTAGATGCTTTTTGAAATACATTTCTTATCACCTTCCACGTGCCCTTGATATTATTGTAAGTTGCTTTAAACTGTGCTAAATAGTATTGTTTTTTGGCTGCACGCAGCACAGAAGTCAGAGTATTTCTGTAAACGGAATATTTCCTTTTTAGAGCTACCGTCCCTGCTTTCTTATACTTATAAAACAGCTCATTTTTCTTATTTATTGATTTCAGCATAGCATTGGTGACCCACGGCATACGTGGAGTTCTTCTACGGTTGCTTTTACTCTTTACTACTGGAATATTAGCATCATACAACAATAAAAACCTATTCATGAAAATATCGAAGGCACTCTCATCACACTGATTCAAAAGAACATCACTCCAGTTTGTCGCCAATAACGCCTCTCTAAACTGATTAATATTTTCTGGGGTGTTTCTTCTAACATAAATGTTCTTATGGGTGACTACAAGTTTTTTTCCCAAAGGAATTACAGTATACACAGGAAAATGGTCAGACAAGTCCGACACAACAATAGTAGATAAGGGAAAAGGTTGTAAGTTACTAAAGATGTTGTCAATTAGAGTAGCAGAGGATTCAGTTACTCTTGTTGGTTTTGTTATGAAGGGCAACAAAGAAAACGACAACATCAAATTCAGGAAATCATCAACATGAGCATCAACATTGTGCTGTAAAAATTACAAGTGGAGAAAAGGATTGAATCCAGTGCCTACTCATCGTTTCCATTTGACTTTGTCGGGAAATACGTGTGAAAGTCCTTCCACCTTGAGTAATTTAAACATGGTCAAAATAGTCACAGTAATATGACACATGATTTGTTGAAATAATCCCTAAGTCGTTCGGTATGCTCCATATTATTCAGTAGCTTTCATTCAGAAGAATGGCTTCAGGAATTCTAGTATGGTAAGCAATTGACCGTGTTGTGTCCTTCCAATTGCCATCTATTTCTTCAGCTTCCGGCTTTAAATACAGTAAATACACAGTCGATAATAATTGCACTAGGCAAAAAGAAAAGAACGCTATTTATAATTCATTTTAAAAATATGAACATAACCCAGTCCTCCTTAAGATGATATGCAATTGGAACCATACCATTCACGCATGAGTGAGGAAAGCCATTTCATAACTAATTCGTCTCTGAAAGAAAATTGCAAAAATGGTGCATCTGGCCATTTAAATGTTGATGAGCATTTCCATCTTAAAGAGTCAAATTAAATCAATGAAGACAACAAAAAACAATCCCGAAAAACATGATGCGTTTGTTTTAAGATCATGTCAAGGGTTTAAACCAAAGTTGTCAAAAGTATGTCTGTTTCATGAAAGAAACTTCCAATTTCCGAAGTATTCATTTGCGCCCTCAAGAGAATAAATACAATATGATGTGAGCAAATAAAGTACCATTGCAAGTATTTAAACAGACAGGGTGGCGAGTGACATTAAGGGGTACTTCGACCCCATTCGGAAATTTACCCAATACGCGGTTGTAATTAGTACTCAGAATGTGTCTCGTCAAAATCTTTTTCCCGAGCCCAAGCCGAGTAAACTTCCGAGCAGCCCCGACTGGCATCCGGAAGTCTGGTGGTCCACCCTATCTTTCGATGTCTCCAAGAAAAATTACGTGAAGCGAAGGATTCCTTCTTCCAAAACGAAGAATCTCACTCAGATTCAGGGGCCAGTGCATTGCAATGATGATGGAAAGGCCTGTCGAGCGGATTATTCGGTCACTTTAAATCCATTGAAATACATAATCTTCATTTTAATAGCGTTTATATTCTGATGCACAACATGGCGTTTTTAGCCTTTCCGCTTTACTTTTGAAATTCCCTGAGATTTATTTAAACTAAATATAGGAGGTCATTATGGACATCTGTTCTGCATTTTATGGAATGACGTCACATGCTGGCAATGACATTCAGGGAATTAAACCTACTTTTATGAAGAAAAATACGTGTTTTGTGAGTGTTTTTCTTAAATTAGGATAAATTCGACGCTACCCATGTCTGAGAATTGTTCTTAAAATGGCTCAATAATCATTCCCTTGGAAAGAATACATGCTCATATGTCTGAAAGGTTCTCTAAGTCTAACATAAGGCCAATTCCCCTTTTCCACATAAAATTCAGACATATCATCCCGGCTAACAAAAATAAAGGGGCCACCCATGGTACAACTCAATGCAATAGAGGTTCTTGTCATGTGAATCACAGAGGTGATGGTTGTGTTTTTCCGGCTATAATGTAATTCTGAAAATAAAGTTAAAATCACATTCATCGGTTTTGGCAGTTCGCCTTTGTTCGTTTCTTCAAGCAACAAGAACCGAATACGGTTTCCAGGCTTGGATTCAAAAGCTAACGTCGCGTAATGAAGTTAGGAGCGGTAATGGGGCAGGGTTGTAGGGGTCAAGTTTAAAAAAGGAGTATTCCGTGTTTAGACAAGCATCATACATTTTCTCTGACTGCTTGGTCGGATCAGCTGCCGAAGACTCGTAGCCCTTGCGTGTGTATGCTCAAGTATTACTAACGAATGGATGGAGAGAGTAACTTAAAGGCAAACGTCAATTCGGATGGCAAAAAAATATTGCAAGTCTCCAAGAGCAAACATAATTCATAGTGTTTTCAAAAGACTGCAAATTAATCGGTTTAGACGATTGGAATATGTTATAACTGATTAATAGACAAATTAACAAATGTAGGAAAAACTACTTGCAGACATACACGTTTTTTTTTTTTTTTTTGCTTTATGTTGTCATTGTGTTTTTGTGAAAGAAATTGTGTGTGTGTGGTCAAACAAATTATTGAGTACGTGAAGAAAGAGAATAAGTTTGTTACCAAGTCCTATAAGACCCTCGAAGGATAGCTATATCCCACTCCGCAAAAAAAAAAAAATTGTCTATCATAACACCAGGGCGCCTTTAAGTTACTACTATACGTCTGTCTCGCTCAGCATCGAAAGTTTGTTTTAGAAAAATATTGGAGGACTATTTGCCAATCACAGATCGCAGTCTGACCTAGCGAAACCGTCTGGGTCTAGAACTAACCGCTTTAGTTGTATTCATTTCTTCTTATTTTTTCCATTATGAATTACGTAAAGCATTGGACTTGGTTCATCCATCTCATAATGACGTTGAAGAAAGGACATTTTAGAACGAGTAGAGAACAGTGACCATGTCCTTTGCAAAGGTTTAACTTAGAGAGAGGGTGGTAGAAGACGATAAAGATAGATATATAGATAACAGATTGACAGAGGGAAAGAGAATTGTAGAACAAGTGATAGACAGAGAGAGACACAGAGAGAGAGAGAGAGAGAGAGAGAGAGGGGGGGGGGGAATGAGATATATACACGGAGAAAGAGGGAAGAGAAGAAGGAGAGAGGGTGTGGAAAAAAACAGAGCCACATCTTAAAAGAGATCAAACTCCACTACTTTATCATGTCTTGTCTCTTTCTTTCCAAATCTCCATATCACCATATCGGTTGTCCTGTTTGTCTTTATTCGTATTCAATTCTACGTTTACGCAAACTAACTGAACATATCTGGTTTCCATGTAAAAGCCTAGATATATGTTTATCTTACAAAGTGATCACCTGCTGATAATGTCACTTTTATGGAGATAATAAGAGAGATAATTTCAATGCAGAGTGCAATTTGAAAAATACCGAGACGATTATGATCGAGAGTTTAAGCAGTGACATGGATTCTGCATTTCTTTGTACAATTTACTCGACTAATTAGTATGATATGATATGACCCAATTACTTTGTTTCATATAAAACGCCAAGTGACTGTAAAATTCAAGAACAAATTCATGATAATGCGTTATATTGTCTCAATATCAAGAACAGGAGAAAGAGGGGGGAAGGAAATATATACAATTAACATAACTGCTAAGAAATTTGGGAGTTAAAGAGAGACAGAGAGAAAGGATTTAAGGGTATGAAGAGAGAAAGATGAAAAGATAGAGGTGAAGAGGGGAAGATAAGAGAGAGAGAGAGAGAGAGAGAGAGAGAGAGAGAGAGAAGGGGTGGGACACCGGCGGAGATGCGACAAACATAGAATCAGAATATGTAAGTAAGTCGGATGAGTCTAACCTCCAATCACTAACATTAAACATTAATGCAATGAATAATTCATCAATAACATACATCCGTAAAATCAGACACATCCGAAATGATACACAAACGAAAATACAAATCGCCGCAAAATCATCTTCCCTTTCCACTGCGAGTCCACTTGCCCTCATTAAGAAGAGTAATTATATTCTTTATTCTCCCAAAGGAAGTCGTTGACAGATAACATTAATTATTATAACTGATATATCGTTAAACAGGTGTTTTTCTACAACTCTTTCATTCAACTTAGGTTCAGGGTCAAATGCACTACTTATTCTGTGAGCTGTGCGTATATAGAGCATAATCTAAACTCATATTTAGTTGGTTTCAATGCATCCACCCATTTCATTGCAGGTTTAATGTTTCCTGTCATAATGTCACGAATACATATAGATGTGAGGAAGCACCAAGAAAGATAGGTAAAAAGGCTAAAAAAAAACCACAGTCTAATCATTTGAATATTTCTATATTATCCACCTTTCCTGTACCTATGAAATAGAGATGGGAAAAGAATCGAAAAACAAATAGTATTCTCCCAATTATGATTTAAACCGTATTTACATAAAATCAGGTCGACTTGTACTTACATCAATTCATAATTGTCTCTACTCCTAAAATCAGCAGTATTTGCCGTTCGCAAGAATATTATGAGCAAATGGTGAAAAACTGATACAAAAAAAGTACCACAGATATGATATCCAACTTCATAAAAAAAAAAATCACGTAAAATCGAGCGCATAATATGTCAAATGAGCATTTCACTTAGGATAATAGTGAAATTAAGTAAATGCTTTTGCCAGGCACCTTGCTACGTTAGACATTAAGAATGGCGAGGATAAATCCTGATATTTTTTCACGATCAAATTTTATTTGTCCATTTGAAATTAAATACGATCAGTCTACGTCACTATTCTCCTCATGAGTACGGATTTTGAAATATTTGGAAGCTTAAAAAGAGAAATTTTAATCAATCTACTGAAAATGCTAGACACATCAGCAAAAGTTTGAAATCGACACCTTTATTCAGGAAACAGATTTCTGAAGTCACATTACTCGACGATCCTTTGCCCTGTAGCTTTCGTGAACGATTCCTTTACATTATAGCCTACTAAGAGCAATGAATCAAGAAAACTATCAAGCAGAATCGTCAAAAAGTAGAAATTTGTAAATTTAAACTCGATTTGTCACCCTTAAGAGAAACATATCTGACTCATGCTTGCAAATATATTGGCAATTCCATGGCAATTCCGTGGCAATTTCTTTTAAAATATGTTTTGATACTTCCAGGCGAAATCTCGTTACAAGCACTTTTAGTTTTAGTTGTTTGTCACTGAAAGTCATCAAATAACCAGCTTCTTTGATTTGATTTTATTGATAATTACAATCTAAAGTATGTTATTATGACATGAACACTCGATGTACCAAAAAGCTTTAGGCCTTTTAGTAATAAGATCCATCAAAATGCGGGGAGAATAATTGTATCATCTACCATGCTCAAACATATTTTCTTTTATATAAAATACACTGGACTTAGACCAGTCTAAGTTATATTATCTGATTCTAATATGTTTTCCCTTTAATATAACACAATATCAATCAAGAAGTCATGCTATCCTTATATTCTAACCTATAATTTACTACCTATTAGTTACAATTATTGATATGACAAATTTAATGACAGATTTAATCCAATGAATTAAAGGGAGAGTTTACTAAAGCTAAGATGCTATTATTTGGTATTTTCAAATAATCTCATTTCTGCCTCTTACCTGAAAAAGTGATGTTTGGAACTGGACTAAAAGAAGAACATCAGCGCCAATCACTGGAGCACGAACGGTATGATGATTGTGGTGATGATGATGGCGATGGTGGTGGTAATGATAGTGATGGTGGTACAGATACCAAGAATGATGATTTTGGTATCGATGGTAGCAAAACTGTTTGACGACTTTACTAAGTTGCAGTAAATTGCAACCAAGCATCCCCGCCTTCTTCCAAAGATGAACTCCTGTCCGATCCAGGCTCTCTGCTCCCAACAGCTTCCCACCCACCAATAAAAATAATAAAACTAATATATTTCAGTCCCCTGCCAGCACCACGGCTGCAAAGAGTTCCGAGCGTTGCACCCTATGCGCCTCTGCTCTGTAAACGAGTTAAATAGCTGGTAAATATTGGAATAGATTTATCTGATACCAAAATCCACCAGAAAAAGCTTTGGGGTGTAGAGAACCCTGCGGCACCTGTGCGAAATTGGAGACGATTTCTCAAAGGACCGTCTGTAAACTCGTATTCAGTTTCGAAGTCGAGCTACCACCACCAACTGAAGATGAAGATGTCGTTCCCTCCTCTGTCTTTCAAACACCAACTGTCAGTTCACCGGAGTTCTGTTTCAATTCCAAAACTAGCATCCATGAGTGGATACCAGGAAAAAAGAAAGTTGATTGGGAAACGCTCTCTCTTTCTCCTCTCACCCCTCTCTTGATTCCTCGTTGGTCATCCGCTGAAGATCGGCCGAAGGAAGTTATGGTCGACAGCGGTCACCAAGATACCAGACGGATACAGAACGAGATGCCAGATTTGATGATGCTTCTCAACCCACTGATGGATTTCATCCGTCTACTCCTTTCCTGATAGCCGGCGATTGATGGCAAGTGGAGTTGTCATAAGCCGAGCGGGGAATCAGAGAGCTCCTGTTTTTTCCTTCTCTGCTACCACCCTCCTCATCATCAAGGAGATGCGTGCGCATCTTTATACCCTCGCCCATTTGTGAGAAGCGATGGCCCCTCCCTCTTTGTGAGGATGATCGCTATCAGATAAGAGATGATGCAGGCTTCGCATCAACATATCTACCAACATTTAGTTTTAAGTTTATGTTAGGTTTGTTAAATCGTAGTTCACATGACGATGCATACATCCAGGCTATCTAATCGTGGCACATTCCACTTTATTCCACTCTATCATTTACATGTATCCTATTGCTTCCACAGAAAGACAGCGGAAAGGAACCATGTTCGTCAATAATACACTCAAATTACTTTGCAAATCCACTTAACAACATGGTCGAAACCAAGAGAATGACATAATCTGATTGTCTGAAAACAAAATGAATTTATCCAGCCTTGTGTGGCTGTTTGAAGTAATTCTCTATTTGAAAATTTCAATTGCATTACCTGAACGAATTCAGCCTGCTTTGGTATGTGTTATGAATAAGGAAAAGGCGGTCGTGGTTTCGAAACTGTTGTATATTGTAGCTTCAGTCTACATCATTATTTTGTGTCTATTCTTGTAATTGGGATTAAAGAACGCAGAGTGAATGAGGAAGAGAATTCTCACGAAATGTTTAAAAACGGCTGCTTTATGATAATAAATTGACAAAACAGCTCGTTCTTGGACTGATCTCAAAATATGCCACGTTTTACAACTTTATTCAATACTGTTGAGAGGTCCCTTTCAGATTCTCTCGACATCCATTCAAATATTATATCATGATAAAGATTTTATCACATTTCGAAGATCTCAGTATCATTAATCGCATTCGAAATTATCATAACATGAATATTGTTACCTAAGGCTAATTTCATCATACTTTGGATTCTTAAAATAGTTTCAAGAGATTCACGTCTATATTATTTGATCACGATGTTGCAGTGTTGTTTTACTGCAACATCAAAGGAAACACAAACGTTCTATTACCGCTTTAAGCCCTCCGAACGTTTTGCGAACGTCTCGGGAACGTCGTATCTTTGTTAGGTATATGAATATGCACTCTTTGTATCACAAAAGCAATGCGGGTTTCGAGAGGGGGTATTTACCTCTTGCCATAAAGAAGTGTAACAACTCGTTAGGCTTTGTTAATAATTCAAACGTTGTTCTTGGAGATTTGATCCCAGATTTTATACGATTCAGAGGAGGGCTTATCTCGATACTCGCAGCGTATACTCCGTATTTCTCGTAATCAAACCCGGATCAACCAAGATAATACCTCCTGGTAAATGAACTCGCAGTATGTTCATGATATACTCGCACTGGGCTCGTAAGGTAATTGTCCTTCCATCTTTTCACGATGTTTCTTGCCAAACATCTTTGCCTCTGGAGAAAAGACCGGCACTATTTTCGGCACAGTCCTACAGGGGCTAAGTCATCGCTACCATTCATTGCTGTGTAGTCCACAACTATTGTCTTGTAAACATAGTGCAGTTTGCAGGCATCAGGAGTTGAAGGGGACGATGTTTATATAGTGTCATTATCTTTTAGATCGCCATACTACCACTTTCTCTACAGAGACATATAGCGAATTTATTAATCATAATTAATTTCCTCGTTGTGAAACACCTTTTCCTCTGTTCTTTCCACATTTTTTGTGTTCCTTTTACTTAGTATCTCTCTCCAACCATCTATCCTCCTTGATTTTACTCTTCGTTCCAATTTCATCATACATTTTCTTTCGCTCGTTCTACTTAATTTTTCCCTTTTATCATTCCCATACGTGACATATACGTTTACGAACAAACTCTTTATCTTCTTTCCTTATCTCTCTCTATCTGTCCCTATCTCTTATATTCCCTCACCTCCTTTTGTTCTACTATACCTGGGGAGTGTTTCACAAAGATCCTAAGTAGAACTTAACATTAAGTTGGACTTAAAAAGTATGGACGGCCATTGGAGCCTTAAAATGAAATATATTCAAAAGCAAAAATTGGAGTATTTTAGACTTTTCATCAATTCCACATCAAGAACATAAAATCTTCCATGATAATAGAAAATATGAATGATTTGAATCAACATTTTATGCCTTCTAAAAAAAAATTAAAAAAATATTTTCAAGGATGCTAATGGCTTTCCATACATTTTAAGTCCAACTTAGAGATAAGTTCAACTTAGGATCTTTGTGAAACACCCCCCAGTTTAGCATTTTTCATATATTTTTTAAATTCTACACATTTTGCTTCTACCTTACCCTTCGTCTTTCGAAATATTTTCCTATCTCTCTCTCTCTTCTCGCTGTACCTTCGCCTACGTTATCATTTGAGACTCTCACCTCTGGTTTGGTCACTCCTCCTTCTTCTTCTCCTCCTCCTCCTCCTCCTCCTCCTCCTCTACCTCCTCTTCCTTCTCCATCTCTTCCTCTCCCTTCTCCTCACCCGTCCTTTCCCCCTTGATTTTATTCTATCTATATCTAAGCGATGTTTTCCCCCTCAGTATGCCACATTGGCTATTACCTTGGGTATCTTGTGCTGGGTCGTCTCTTTATGTAATTGCCCTTTTCGACTCAGTCGCATTTACCCTAACTTTTTCATTTTGAAAGGAAATATCCCACGATATGTTCGGAACCTCATCTTGCTAAGGCTCAACTCTGCTGTAACCTAATAAAAGGGTATATTACACACCCATCGGTGGCAGGATGCTCACTTGCCTTATATACCTGAAAAGTTCAACTACCTTTCAGATAAAAAGACCGGACATTGAATGGTTTCAGTCGGGCAGTTTAAAAAGACGGACAATTATGTTATGGTGCTTTCCATAAGCAGTGGGTGACTTTACGAAGATAATATGCAAACAAAATATAAAAGATATATACTTATTTTAGATTATGAATATAAATGCTTATATTCATTTTACGTTTTGTTTGTATAACTGTCGATCCCTATTGCTTTTAGATAAAGTTGTCATAGTTTTGGACCATTTCGTATCTAGAGTCTATTATCATAATATCATCAATATTACCATCATAATCACATACATGTATGTCCACAGTTCGTATTGTCGCATCTCTCGCTTTAAAAAACGGCAAGCGACGTTTCTGATTATTGATCTTCTTTCATTTAAAAAAACCCCCATTAATATCTGGTTTTGTATCTTTTAGTTGTTAGTATCAAATCAAGTTATGTGTCTTGGTATATAGAAAAATGATTCCTTTTGGGATGGTATAAACAGGCTTCAGACCAAGAAATTCTGTGTCCTAAACAGGTTACACAGGTACTTATTCATTCCCAAGTCCCTAGTCCCTCGGATAGGACCTTGTGCCATCTCTCTTTTGGGAAATACTGACAAGCGTGTTTTCTTGATTTTCCCTATAGACAGATCCAGGGGACCCGATCCAAAAACCTTAATGCCATCAGGTTACTGTGACTAATGTCTTTTGTGAGTAGTTGAATAGTAACTAAAATAGGATAGATGCACAACTCGATGTTAGTATGTTTTATTTCATGTAAGAGAAGACTTCAAAGAATGTTTTTAAGGGCAAAATCCCATTGTACTACCTACAGAAATCATGTTCATCTTACATAATACATTTATTGTCATATATGTTCACTACAAAAGTTGAAGCATAAAGGCTATTGCAATGCCTTAACTTATTTTGTTTAGTGTTTGGGAGCGTTCATACTTGTTTTCTCGTGGACACTTTACGGAGCCGTTTACACACTAGCATTATGATTCAGCTAATATACAACGTAATCCTTTTTAGAGTACTCTATGGAACTATCAAGCTATATCGTATCTATAATAAAGAAATAATAAATCTAAGATATAAGTCAAAAGTTTAATCGCATCCTGGAAACCAGATTCTGAAATTGATCTGAATAAGCTCTTCGCATCATTGCTCATAGAAAAATTAACTCAAGAAGCAGATAATTAAGAGAAATAATGAGAAAATCTCATCAAAATAGTCCGAGATCCTATTCTGCGATCTCTGATGATTTTTGACATTTCATTTACTTTCTAAGCTAGCGTGACCAGGCAGGTGTCGGGTTTATCCCGTGAGGTGCTATAAGGGGTCCTCTTGCGGAACGTTATTACCCCTTTTAAATTTCTTGGTCCTATGAACCCACATTGGGTTACTAGGGTTGACAGTAAATGGATACCAATATTGTTAAGATATTCAGGATTGATAGAATGCTGGAAAGATCTTTATGAAACCTTTAACATGTTGACGTTTTCGAGAAGAGTAGTTGAATCATTTCTCAATCTGTCTTAAGAATTACATCAAAGAAGGTTTTTTAAAAATGAATGAAATGAAAAATAAGGGATATCACATTTCATTTTGATAATACCAAAAATATAATATGTTAATTGTGTCACGGTCGAACAATTAAATAAACAAATAAAACCTTAACACGTGAATAAATATAAACTAAATTCCAAAAAATTAATACACACTCACAAACAATTTTTTGGAGTGATTTCAAAAAGTTGAGTTAAGAAACGCCAGTAGGAAAAATTATCTACCAAATCGATTTGTTATTCAAATTCTACCATTGGTCACGTTGTTGAAACTAATGAGTGGTCTTCATACCAATCATCCAACCTCTCTCTCTCTCTCTCTTCACCCCACACCCACATACATGCACGTTAACACACACACGCCATCCAAACCTTACCCACACGTCGTCTCCCTCACCGTCACATTACCCATACATATAGCCACGCACACCCACACAAATAATATGCATTTACCATACCGAGGTTAACCCTTCATTAGTTGGTTTAAGATTCTAAAAGCAACTTAGAGTTGTTTGGAACAGCCAATCCTTTTTCAACATCCATTTGATAAAATTCTCACCCTTTTGATGTATATTCGAAACAAACGAAGTCCCGTGACATACCTTAAATTCGTTCATTCCCACCATTTACTTCGAGAACACTTTATCTTATACTTTTTCATTCGGGTTTTCATTATCATTATTTGCATGCCATGTCATATATTAACTCAATTTTCATTCCACCCTTCTCTCTCCATCTCTCTTGGTATACACATACAGGTACACACATTTTTACCGCCCACACGGGTTTTGTTTGGAATTGAATTTCGTCTCCAAGTCAGCGTATTTAAAGAACCCAGTCTAGCGTGCAAACCCCTCCTCCTTAAAAACACACTCCTCTTTCTCTTACATATAACATTAAAGTTGGAGGAGAGAAGGGAGAGAAATAAAGAACAAGAAAATGAGGATGATAAAAAAAGTCGTAGCGAATTCCGACGGAATATCTATTCCTCTCGGCTTGCTCGATCGATAATGAATTTCCTTTGGTTGGATGCGAATCACCTGTCTTCTTGAAGCATGCCATACAATCTTGTTTAGCAGACGACCAAATATGATTGTGCACGAGATATCGATACCAATTGTGGTACCATCGATAATTTTTGTATGAACTTCGTACTATTTGAAGATGACTGAAATACATATTCCTTTAAAAAGTAAACAGCGTACTCATTTTATCTATGAGATGAAAATACAATTTACCCTCAGAAATACAAATAGACAGGAATCTCGAAAGTAAAATATTTATAGTTCTGACTTAATTATGCCTACTTTCATTTTTACTAAAGTTCGTCAAATGGATTTAAAAACATGTGTAAATTAGTGACAGTTTAATTTATGCAGCTATCATCAAATAAAAATATACATCTTGGCCAGAATGTAAAAGGCACCTATAAACGACAACATATTCATGTATGTGGTTGAATGTCAAGGGTCTGATGTTGTATCACAATACCGCTTGTATGAGCTTTGCCTTTTATTCGTTTTCATTACTGTAAAGTTCAAATTTCATCCCACACATACATATCCATTTCGCCTGTTTTATGTATACTTGATACCATGCATTTTTTTTAATTTAAAACACTTTTTTCCTTCTTATTGTCATTAAATAATGTCGTTAAATACAACCGCGAAGTACTAATCGATATGCAAAGAGTCTTAAACGGAAAATATGTTGATGAATCAATTAACAAGGAAAATAAATTTATAAATGAATACGTAAGCAAATAAATGATTTGATAAATAAAAAAAATGAATCAATAAATAAATAAATGAACAAATAAAACAAGAAAAAACAAAGAAAATAGGGAAAATTGGGCGCCGATCCGCCCCTTTGATTTCGCTATTGGTGGAGATGACAGTAATGTTTCCCCTCGCGTGTCCCAATTTTGTATTTCTTCATTTTTTATGCCCAAAGTCAAGTACAAGTTTAATTAGAAAGAAATTCAAATGGGGGGAGGGGGGGGGGGTAGGCTCATGGCTCATTTTACATAAAGATCTAGTTTCTCATTTCATAATTAGAGAGCGTGGGTGGGAGAGGAAGAGGCGGTTGCACAAAATTGTCGGAGTCACAATGTTTCACTTTTAAAAAAATTATTACGACCATTTAAACGCTTAATCCGTTTAATAATACATTTAATAAAGTCCATTGCATCGGCTGTAATCATCGTTGCTAAATTTCGAGCCCATTTCAAACGATGTTTACATCAATACATCATAGTTTATGGAAAAACAAACAAACATATTTTTCTTTAGGCCGGTCGCTTTGCCTCATCGTGCATGTCTTTATTTAATTTTATTAACTTTGAGCCAGGATCCTGAAACCAAGGACCAGCTACTACGAATAGGTCCATGATAAAACTTACATAAATCGTGTTAAGGATTTGAGAAAGTAGACATTGCTTTACCAGTTTCTATGTAGATTATGTTGAGTTATTACGCTCCGCCTTCCTCGACCAGACTATTGCTATAGCCGTAGATCTAAGCGTCATCAATCTAGGTAGCTTGCGTTTGACTACACGAAGTTGTTCGATTTTATTTTACAGTCCCGGTCTCTAAAATATAAATGCTGCAAATATTTCTGCCCGAGTTCTTGAAATTCATTTAGGAAAAAAAATGTAATGATCATTTAAAGAGGTACAGAAAAGAGAGATATTCTCTTTCTCCTTTTTTTTTGCCGTACAGTACTAAATTCGTTATTCATTCCTGGCGGTAGGATACATCATTGGATAACATTTGAACAATTGGTATTAGATTCCAATCAAATTAGTTCATCGCTTGTTATTTCTGGTATAGTAATCGCTGAACGCATTGATGCCATAATTGCTGGTATTATTGTATGAATCCATGAATAACCACGTTATGAATAGTATGACGTCATAATGGTAAATGCATTAAAATATAATGGCATTTAACGGTTATGGCGTCTTCCTCATGTCATTATTTCTCGCTCACAATCATTATCATTAGAGAAAATTCTAAAGAGAACCAACTGCCTCTAGAGAGATTCAGTGTTGTAGGAGGATTCGTAAAGTGGAGTTATCAATTGATTTGCTATCATAATATTGTTAAATCTTTTTGAATGGTTTGTTCCTGGGTATGAACTGCAGCTTTTTTGTAAAGGCATTAATCTGAGTCATACTGATCTTGTATTAGAACTATTTTAGCTTTTAGTATATTAGACTGGTATGCATTAGACCTTTATGAAACGATACCGATAGCAGTCGAATCTACTAATTACCGCTATTGGGGTTAACTAACTTTTGATTTAAATGAACTTAGTCTATTGATTAACTATCAAACGCCTGATTGGGGGAAAAAGGTCATTATTTATTATCCATTCCCCCTCTCTATCTCTCTCTCTCTCTCTCTAATTCTCTTGTATCTCTACTCATCATTCTTCCCTCTCGGTCTCTACCTATCGCTGATTCCCCTTTCTATCTATCTCTCTCGCTCTCCCAATCCTTTTTCTCTCTATCTCTCTCTCTCTCTCTCTCTCTCTCACTCTCTCGCTATATATATATATATATATATATATATATATATATATTACTCTTTCCATCGCTCTTTTCTCTCCTATAAAGTCCCCCGGTGAGTGACGAATACAAGTTCGATTATTCGCTATCTTCTTTCTCCATCCCTCTTCTTCTCTCTTTCTCTCTGCTCTCTCTCTCTCTCTCTCTTTCTATCTATCTCCATTTCGATCTCTCTTCTTTCCCTCTGCTCTCTCTTTTCGCCTCTCTCTGTTCTATAAAGCTACCTTTCGTTCAGACAATATAACATTTGCTCATCGACAGTGCTCACACGAATTACTTCGTGTTAACAAATGTTTCCGTAACATTAAAGTGCGATGAACACGTGTCATAAACAGACAAACATCTCTCCCCTTTTCCAAAGTCGATCATCCACGCTGCTTATAGATATGAAGGCATGTTTCTCAGGAAAATAACAGACACCTATCCTTTAGCATGCTCAGTATGAACTTACTTTGATATGGGGCAGAATGGTCTCAATCTTACAGGCTGAATCATGTTTTTCCATATCTTAACAAAAATGGACATTGCATTATACCATCAGCTGTCTACATATATATCCTACTACTTTCCAACCGAACCACAATACAATATTGAAAGAGTGCAGTGTCTAACCTAATTCATACAGCACAGACCCACATATTTGCATTCTGATAGAGTCGAGACATTTGTCTCAGCTCGACCCCCCCCCCCCTTTCGATAGTGTACGTGAAGTAAGCAAAACGAGGTTTTTGCTAAAGTGCTTTTATTATTTCCACGCTTTACAAGAGAACCGCGTTCACCCCAATTTCAAAGAGATATTGCACAGTGAAGGGGTGGGCTGTATGTATGTGTGTGTGCGTGTGTGTGCATGTGTGTGTGTGCGTGTGTGTGTGTTTGGGAGTGGGGTGGAGATTGCCATTTCTGAACTTGCCGACCTGTTTAACCAACAACAACAAAAAAAGACAACATCAAAAAAGGTCATACCCGCTGGCGACGTCCATTATCCGTCGTTCATGCTATAATTAGTCGCATGGATATTTAGAGCACTTAATTATACTTATTTCTGGGAAATTTGTGAGGACTTAAGTAACTATGATATTCCCCCATGGCTCTGCCTTTCCCCCTCTTTCAGAACACAATTTCCCTTGCGAAATGTACGAATAAAACCCCTCTCAACCCCCCCCTCCCCTTCCCCACCTCCCCCACCACTACCACTTACCATCTCTCTGACGTCTCAGACTATATGGTCGTAACTTGGCAAATGTCAATTCATGAAAATTGAGATAATAAGTAAAAAGGTTTTGAGATGAAGTTTATACAATAGCGAGCAGCGGTCGTGTAGTTTTTTTTTCTCCCGGCTCTCCCGCTTAACGGTGAGAGTCCATTAAAGTTATAAGCTTAAGTCAAGGTAAAGCTAAATCTATATCGGAATGTGTATTTGCGCCCTGACCAGTATAAAAAACCTGCCTTCATAGATTACTGTTTCAACTCTTTTGTCGTTAGATTTTAGTGAAACAAGCGTTGCTTCTTATTTCTATGTAGACCTACAGAGAGAAAAATGATTTCCGTTATATGGAGTTCTACCATCATAGGTTGGGAAGCCGCCTACCTCAATCGCTTTGAGTTTGATGGGCCAAATTAATTGACAATTTTCTGACGTAGGCTGGGAAACGTTTGAGGAAGAAGGCAGACTGTGGGTAATAGAGAAATAAATCAAATCATTTTTGGAAACATTGTATCGCATGGAGGATGGAATTCCCGAGAAGCCTGATTTGAAATGCACGATGGTATGAAAAATATTTTTGGAAAAAAATAAATGAAAGTTTGAAGGGAAATATCTGAATGTATTTTGTCCTGAATGTTACCGATTACAAAGCTATACCAGGGGATTCCAATTTGTGTTGGAAAAAGTATTAAAATTCGTGTAACCTTTCATACATATGCCAAACTAAATAAATCTAGTAAACAATGCTTTACCTACCATCAATGATTATGACACATAAATATATTGTTGTTAAATATTCTTTCAATCTATAGATTCATTTAATCAAAAATTACCTAGCATTGCATATCGTGCTTGATGTATAAACTCCTGTCAAATATATTGCCAAAGTTGGTAAGGATCATTTTTTTTTAAAAGATAGTATAATTGTGTACATTAATGTCTTGCAACGAACATTAGTGCCATTAGGGGCACTCAAATCGCGAACCATGTGATCCACAGTCCGGTGGCATATTCACTAGACCACGACACCTCTACTGTACCTAAACTGTCATATATAATAATTTGCATGGAGTTCAAGGGTACCAACAGCTTTTTGTTCTACTGCCACGACTGCAACGACTGCCACGACTAAATCTTGGTGAATGAAGTTGAGCTTAAGCTCATCTCATCCAG
The DNA here is from genome assembly GCF_000002235.5 of Strongylocentrotus purpuratus. Taxonomy (NCBI): domain Eukaryota; kingdom Metazoa; phylum Echinodermata; class Echinoidea; order Camarodonta; family Strongylocentrotidae; genus Strongylocentrotus; species Strongylocentrotus purpuratus. The sequence goes on along the minus strand of NW_022145601.1, from coordinate 23,920,111 downwards.
AACGGAAGAAAAGTTTACACTTCTTCGTTCCTCAAGCAATCAATGCTTGAAACACACGACCATCTCTTTCAGAAAATTGGGAAGGAAACAGATACATATCCATTAATAATACGTCCATCCATCATCTTTCCATGCATTTTGTTACAAAAGAGGTGACCATCAGATGCACCTGTAAAAACGAATAACCAAAGGTGTAAGTTCGGAGAACGTTCAAGGTAACAGTGGAAGGAAGAGGTGACTCAAGCATTTCAAGGAATAGCTAATTGAATGCAAGGTCCAGATGCAGTCATAATGAAAACGCAAGAAGAGGACATTTTTTTTTTTTTTTTTGGTATTGAAATTTGAAAATTTGACATTTTGCTCCGTTGGGGGGGGGGGGGGGGTAAGGTCATCTTTTTGAGGTCGGTCATGGGGATTTATTTATTTATTTTTTTTTTTTTTAATTAAAAAATAAAAAAATAAATAAAAAAATCCAAAAGGGGGGGGGGGGGGGTTTAGGGAAATTTAGGGGGGGTTTACACACAAAAATTTACCAAAGGGGGGGGTTAACCCACCCCCCCCCCCCCCCCCCCCTGTGTACGCGCCTGATTACCCCGGTCATCGGATTCACGCTTACCTGGCATGTTAAAGCAGCTTTACCCTCCCCTCCCCAGGAACTCACTTTTTGTAGGAAATTTGAATAGAGGAATGTAATTTTGAAATAAAGAATAGGCGTCGTGATAGGATACTAAAAAAAAACCTGAGAAAAGAAATAACATAATAACGCTGCCAAGAATTTGTGTTGGCTTTTACTCATTATTCATTATTTCGATTGTCCAAAACTCCGGCAGCTAAGAACTATGAAAAATTTGATTACATTATCTTTGTTTGTCATGATGTTTCGTCAGATATAGTTAGCCCGCTTTGGGATTGCAATCAAGAGCTATACCATAGACGAGTATTTCATGCAATGTATTTTACAGAAGGCCTCTCAAAAATCCTTAAATTAAGTTTATTTTTATACCCTCAATCTTAATTTTCTTAAATTAAGGTATACAAGCTAAAATATATTCAAGAGTCTTGTCTACGCTGTTTAACTTAACCAAGCTATGTTCTAAAAAGGTTTTGCATCCATTCACAATTTAAATTCTCAGAAATACTTTTACAATGTAGAAAAGGAACATCTACTTGGAAATTCACTTACGGTATCTTGTATCCCTCTAATATGAGGTATTGGTATCCTATACCAATTCCGCTAAATCCAACCCGAAGTCATGTTTCTTTATAAATGAGTGGAAAAGTTAGGCCTCGGCCTGACTATTTTTGTTAAAACTAGCTTAAGACCAAGTGAAACCTAATGGCAGGATTACATTTTGGTAGAATACCGTAGAGTTCTAAATTTAATTCGTGGGTTTGATTCTTGAAATGGGTGAGGGAGAGGGTGAGTGAGTGTGTGCGTGTAACAAGATCCCTCAGTCACATGATGGACTTTAAGTTATGCATATTTTTTTTTTTTTTTAAATGATATTTTATTTCCTTCCTCATAATTTCACATATCAAGAAATTCACATAACAAGAAATTATCAAAATTAAGCAATATAAAACAAGATCTTTGATACAAGACATTTCATGAGTTACATCAATCAATGAACATAGAAAAAAAAGGGGGAAAAAATTCTTGCATGCAACAGTGTATAATCAAAATAACCGTAGAGGAAGGTTTTAAAGTGTAGATTTTTTTGTTTTAAATGATATTTTTTTTTTTTAAATGATATTTTATTTCCTTCCTCACAATTTCACATAACAAGAAATTCACATAACAAGAAATTATCAAGATAAGCAATATAAAACAAGATCTTTGATACAAGACATTTCATAAGTTACATCAATCAATGAACATAGAGAAAAAAAAGGAAAAAAAAAGTCTTGCATGTAACAGTGAATAATCAAAATAACAGTAGAGGAAGGTTTAAAATTACATATTACCATCCTATCACAACACTCTCACACTCCCCCCCCCCCTCCCCTCTAGCATATGGCTCCGTTTAGTCTCATTTCACAACGCCCCCTATCGTCAGAGCATGGTCAGAGTCAGCAGCCTAACATGTTAGCCTATGGACGTTTTTTTTTTTAAATCGTTAAAAATTCATTTTTTGTTTAAACGAAAAGCACATCCACCCCGACGAACGTTATCACTAGGTCTTTCATTGGAGCCCTCATGTCTCGTTGACTTTTGAAAGTTCACCCACCGTAATTTTTCAAAATAGGTTGCAAGCTCGTCATTGTCTATAATACACATGTGAAACAAGTCTAACTTTGGACTCAGTTTACCAAGCGATTTGAAGATTATAGGTCGAGCACACGAAACATAAAAAGCATGAATTATCATAGATCACTTCTGCCTATTTCATTATGTCCATTTCATCCAACCCCCATCGTAATTTTTCCATTTAGTAAAAGCAAACATTTTGCCGAGTTTAGCAAAAACATGGATATTCATGAACGGTCAGACAATACAGCCTTTTAGTACGTAACGTATAGTGAATGGGAATGGGCGATGATCCGTTCAGGAGGTAGAGGTCAGTGGTTTGTGCTGGCAATGTTCACGCGAGCGAAAATGAGACAATCGGAGCAATATGATTTCTCTCTCGTCGTCGAACAAATGCGTTCTGTACAAATTGGTGTTCTATCAATACCAACACATATAAATAACTATGTCATAATGTTCTATACCCAGAAGAGCTTTTAAGAATGTTAAGAGAAGAGTCAGTCAACAAATACTCTTTCTTTTGCGGTCGTCGCAGAATATGAGACAGGTGGAAAAAGAAAAAGAAGCCAACAAATATACGAAAATACATGATAAACCAATGTAACACACCTTAAAGATGGTCTTAGCACGTTAACGAAGAGTCACAGGCATACACATCTTTAGGGTGACGGCGGAATACGAGAGGTTGGAGAAATCTGCAGAGGCAGGTGCGAAATCGGAAGTATTAGCGACCTACTGGAGCATTGTTGATCACGACAGGGGACTTCTACATTCATTGACCTTCCTTGAGTCTGATTACCATTGGTGTGTTTACACTATCCAACCATCCAATAATTAGTAACACTACTCCTATGTGATAGAACACAGTGTGTATAGACTGCCACATACACACTGTGAGCACAGTATGGATTTCATCACAAAGTTCATATAATAATTGTGACAAATAATGTAGCCACATGAGCACTGTTAATCGCAATAGGGGACGTCTCATACTTTCAGTGACCTTCGTTGAGTCTGATTACCACTGGTGTGTTTACACCATCAAATCATCCAATAATTAGTAACATTACTCCTATAGAATAGAACGCACTACAATATGCACAATGTGAGCACAGTATGGATTTCTTCACAAAGTTCATATGCTAATTGTGACAAATAATGTGGCCACATGAGCAAAGTGGACCACGACAGGGGACTTCTCCTACTTTCAGTGACCTTCGTTGAGTCCTAGATTCCCACGGATGTGTTCATAGTATCCAATTGTCAAATGCTTAGTTGTCATAACTCATGTGTTATATATCACAGTGGCACACACCGTGCAAGTACACAGTGTGGGACCTGAACACTCACGAGGTGAACTCCATGGAAAGCAACAATTATGATCTGTTCATATGGTGGTTTGTTTTCATATGGTGTAGAAAAAAAAGGAAACCACACCGTGCTCAAGGATGGACCCACGGTGTGTACTCCCCACATTATAAAGAAATAATGAATTTCAAGTACTTTCAAAAGTATACACATTGCGTTAATCTGTATATCTTTCCTTATCAATTTATGTAAAGCGCTAGCTTAATTCGGAAGGGATAAGATTTGTTTTATAGTAAAGTTCCCACTTTTGAAACCATGTCATCCTATTTCGCATCGCTTTGTGCCTTGAATAGTAAACGGAGCTTCAACGGTAATTGCCCCTGTGTGTGTCAGTAAAACTAGATTTTTATCTATAATAGTTTCATAATTTGGGTAGTAACTCAAATTACGGAAATGGGTTTGCAACAATTTTTCGCGATTCTAGTTCAAGCAGCAAAGTGAATGTAATTAATCTACTTCGGGAGCGTTCACGTTTGACAAACTCACCTCGCTGCACGATAATATGATAAACGGCATTTTTTAACCGTTCCCTAGTCGCAACATACTACATTTGTTGCTCCACCACTAAATTGAAGGGGTATTGCTAGCTACCAGAGTATACACGTAACGTAGAGGCAGTAATGCTGTTGTAGCATTGTGAAGTTTCTGCTATATTCAGGAACAGAAAAAAATGGGTTTTTAAATATTTTTAAGCCATCATATCTTATTACCTTTAGTCGACAGGCTTTATAATAACAGGAAATGAGTGTAAAAACCCCTCCCAACATAAATATGATTTCTTTAATTGTGATTAGTTCTCGAATCGACAGCATCTCTTTAATATGGCTATCGTACCTTTGCCTTGAATTTGATTACTTATTAATGCGGTTATCCGCGTAATAATTTATTCATTTTTTCGTTCATATACTAAATACACATTTATGAATATTTTAGCTGCCAATTGGTCGCTCATCAAGTGCTTTGAAAGGGTTTTGATTGCGGAAATTTGATGACCTTGATTTAGGAGAGTCGTGTTCATATTATCCGAATGGGATTCTTTTTCCTTCCTGAAGCATTCAATATCTAAGGAAAATCGAACTAGCGGAATGTTATAGAATGAAAATTCCGCTCACATAGACAAATATTTAGATTCATATCCTACCTTAATTTAACAAAGATGATTCGATTTAAATAAATTAAAAATGGTGTCTATTGCAAAAGAACAAGGAGACCAACAAGAACAAGCAGAGTCAAGCGTCGCAACATAACGTAGCTTACGCATAATTTACAGTCAAAATTATTTTTGAAATAGAAATCCACAGTTAAACATACACGATACTGTTGAATTAAAGGTAGAGTGTTCAGAATTTAACACCATGTAGTTCTTTCAAAAGAATGACAGTCCTCAAAGAGGGCTGGTGGGTTCCGCTAATAGGTCTTTGGTTCTCTACGTTTCGGTTAGTATGCTCTGATCGTCTTTAGGAATATGACTAGAATATTGCCTAGACGAGGCTACGATAGGGTTAGTTGAAATTTGTATATTTGTTGCTATTCTTGTATTGATAAACTCATTTGAATACACTAGGAAATATAAAGTGGGGTAGATGAAATTGTTGGCACTGCCTGATAATAAATACACGATATACAATATATACAATATATACAATATAATATATAACAAATTACTTCAGAGCATATCTTTCCAGATCATATGCATCTGATAATTTTGGGATACAAAGAAGAAATGGGGAAATAAGAGAGGAGGCGTAGAAAAAACGATTTAAAATGTAAAACGAGGGAGGAACTATTTTAGGAATAAAGAGTGAGAAACGGAGACAAAGACATGTGCAAGTATTTGATTCAATTAATTATGCCATTTTCATAAACAAATATTAGATTATCAACTCAATACCATCGTGAAATTGTCATAATAAATATAATTTCGTGAGAAGAAAGCTGTATATTAAACGGAAGCCGAGTTGTACGGGAGAGCGTTTAGGGAACTTGCGTGGGTGACCGTGGATGTGGGTATGTTTTTGAAAAAGAAAATATAAAAAGAGATACATTGAGACAGGGGTATGAAATGACTATAATAATACAACTTTAAGACGTTCTGTCAAAACTTTCAGAACATGTGATATATACCATTTTACGCTTGATAGCTAAACACGTCTAAAGAGGAAAAGTTGTAATGTATTATCACGGCGCATTGCACACTAGGGCAGGGCGGAAGTCAGAAGAAAACAAAATGCCCGATTTGTATCCTCAGGCAATATCCAGTACAATCCTAGGGGGTGAACAAGCCGAGTCGTCTCCAGGTACGCCTAAGCCCTAATCATATACTATACTAGATTTTGTCTTCGCACCAAACCTCATTCATTTTGATAGGCTCTTGTGTTGTGTCTATAGACGTAGGCACAGCAAATTCACAGTTCCAAACCTCCAACCACGTGCGATGTAAACTACCTTTGCAGTATAAAAAAAAAAAATTATGCCATCTTTCAAATTTATGAAAGGGAATAATCCCCCCCCCCCCCTCCCCATCAAAAAATAAAATGTAAAAACAAATAAAATAGACCCATCGTCGACGATTACATTTTTGTTCCACGTAAATAAGATTTTTGCGTGCGCGCGCGTGTCTGTGTGTGTGTGTTTGAATTCCTGTGGGTGTATATGCGTGCGCGAATTATTTAATAATTAATACCATGATCAATCCACCTTAATTGTTAAGGCAACCGTCGTCATGTCACGTGACTACTTTCTGCCCTCCGTTAATATTGTCCACAAAATTCATGATGAAAAAAACTGTTCAAATCACCTATATCTGTACCAAGCCTAAGTGGCGCTTCGCGTTAAAACATTTTAATACATTGAGGCCTCGATTACGGGTGAGTCAAGACTCAAGAGTAGTGTTAACCTTTAGCCGGTGACCAGCATATTAACGTAACATGTCCGAAATTTATCAATTTTAAAGTTGAGGTCATTTTGATAAACCAAGTTATCCCTGGATTGACTTCAGGGGCAAGATACTGGCCAGGAACTTTAGGAAGCAGCAGTAACATTAGAATTTCCGCTCATCACGGGCGTATACAGGTCAGGGTATTGATGGATATTAATGACAACAAATCTATACTACCAGCACAGCCATATGGAGTCTTTGCCGTGAATTTATTTATTCTTTACGGTTTTTTAAAATTTAATAAAGTAATCTAATGTTAAAGCCCACGGCACTGCAGCGCAGAAGAAAACTCTTTACCTACGGAAGACACCAACTTCAAAGGTCAACTGCAACATTATTTGATAAATAAAGTAAATAAAGGAAAAAATTATTAATGCAATTATTTTCAATAATTTAGTCATTTCGGTGAGCACGCCTAATCCGACTCGTTTTACTCCACCAGGAATTTTGTTAAACATGCGTTTATTTTAGAAGAAAAACGCAGTGACGTTTAATTATCCAGTCGTAGTCAAGATTTCTGTAATGTCTGTTTAACATTTCTCATTATAATTAAGTGATAATGTTTCTATTCGACACTATTACACTAACACTAACCCAATTTAAAACACATCTAATTTTTATGAAGTAGCACAAAATTCAAACTTACGGGACATTTCCATTTTCCTCCAGCTCCATTTCTTTCTCCTTATCAAAATTCCTTGCATCCATTTTGATTAAAACAATCCTCTCCTAGTCAATTATCAGGAAACACCAATATTTCAAGTGTGAACGACAGAATCTGCTTGTTGGTACCAATAAACGGACAGTAAATCCGAGCACAAAGATAAAGTTCTGGAACATAAAGGGCTTGCCCGGATGAGCAGACGACTGCTGGCGAATGAAACTTAAACTGTTTTTTCGGGAGCAGTAGCCTCATGACACCTTTCACACGTACTCCTTACAATATTTATTATGCTTCCATTTCGTTTGATAGGGTTGGATTTTCACATTGTTGCTCTTCCACGATACAGTTGACCTCAATATTGACCCAGATTTGAAATATCCTAAAGAATTCATCTTTCATCAATAATTCGGTCCTAGATCTCCAAGGGCGACAGAAACGCCAGTGGTGACACAGAGGGTTTAGGAATAGTATTAAAATTGCCCTATGATACGATCAGGGTCAGTTTGGTGTTTAGAAAGGGATTAGTATAGGTGGTTGTTGGGATTTACGGGATTGGTCTCAAACGTCAGGTGATGTTGTCGGTGAAAGAAGGGCTAGGGGCGTGGACATGGTCACAGCACTATTCTTAAAAATTGCGACGTATCCGACATTGCCATTTATTTATAACACCGGGCATATACTTGATTCGGAATATACAACTGATAACCTGGTGTTTATGACTCGTCAGGATTACGTAATCGAACTCTCATGACTGTTACTCATTTCAGACATGGTTAATTATCCAAGCTTGATTAATCAATGTGACTATTTCCGCATTCGTGTCGAAATGACAGTTAGTATCCTGATAGTCTAATTACTCTTCCTCGCTTCTGCGATGAAAGTTAAACTTACGAATGGAAACAATCCATTCTTCCTTCCTCCGGTTTTTATTCGGATGTTATGTTATTATGGAAACATTACAGACAGAAGACATATTGGTTTAAAATTTTATAAAGTAGTTTATAAATAGCCTGTGGTCTAAATCAGCAATTTACTGCGGGCGGTCAAAATGGATACCCAGGGAAGCCTCATGAGCATCAATGCTAATCTTCACCTGGACCCTGCAATAAATATTGCCCCTCAGCAATTGCCAGGTACCCATTTTCACTTTACTTGGTGTTGGGATGGGACTTGACCTTTTACCCTAGTATTGGGAACCAAGTGAACAAACCACTGTACCACGATATCTCCATACTTATAATTTTCTTTCCGGTGGCCATGCATTAACTGTGACCCCATCATTGCCAGGTACTCATTCCATACACCTGGATTGATAGGCACGATTGTGGATAAAAAAAATACATTTTGTTTTCCATTTAACAAAATAAAACAAAAGAATGATCACTGAATTGAGTTCAGGCCAGTAAGCGAAAGAATGACAAAAACAGGAGAGAGATGGAGATACACAGAGAAGGAGAGAGAGAGAGAGAGAGAAGGTGAGAGAGAGAAAGAGAGAGAGAGCGAGTGTGTGTGGTTGTGTGGGTGCGTGTATGTGGGTGTGTTTGATAAAGACAATGAAACGCACCCAACGACTGAAGTAGAAGATGCAAATAGACAGGAAGAGAGCTAAAACGACGGAAGTAAGTATACTGCGATAAAGAGGAAGGAATAAGGGAAAGAGCCATATATCAATCAAGAAAAAAAAATCAGAACCAGTTAAACATACCTCTGGTCTGATGCTATGTTTTCTGATTTACTTCAGCGGTTACGACCCCTTCCTTAGGATAACTATACCGATATTTAGCTAAGATATGGGTTTGATATCTTTGATTCGAACATTGAAAAATGATTGATTAATCTCATCAATAATTACAATTCAAAGTCAATATCTACACAAATCTACAAAGGGGCCAAATAACAGGGATTTTTGGGGGGATAAATTCAAACTGCTTTGTCGATTCCCAGTATTGGTTAAAAGAATTAATTACATGTAAAACTTTAAGATATTGGCGTAAGAAACCTGGCGCCATGGATCCGATGCATTACCGTGAGTTCTACTTCTCGACATGCGCTTAATGATTTTATAGAATACAGGGCATACCCCAGTAATGTTTTGATTATAGATACTAAAAGTAGTGTTCAGGTAGATCGATACGAATATTGCCGACTAAACATTCTGCATCTTTTTTCGTAGGACATTTTGCAGTTTAAGAGACAAATGAAGGTTAGAGATTCACGCATCGTGCATTATTTACAACAACAAAATAAAACGAAACAAGGCAAGCAAAGAACAAAGGCCATGACCTTATGAATCGTATTCCGTGCAATGAAATGATAGATTTGTATCTTCCCCTCTTTATCAGTCTGACTTTTGGATAGTTCATAACCGATCGAAATAATATTAGCCTGCAATTTCAAAAGTTCTGGGGCTTTCTGCCTGCCATCGGCAATCCGGCTACATCTTCCCGGTAATCCTGGGCATCACAAGCCGACAAGGTCCCGAGGCGGTCCATTCTATTGATCTTCGCGCCTCCCAACGTGTTAACTCATTTCCTTCGCGCCCAAAACCTGAATCAGACGGGCGAATACATCGTCTGTTAATTACACAATAGCCCAGGTCGACCAGGGACCTCGTTTTATGGGGATCTACACAGTGTATCAATAAAAAAGACGTACCTTAACATTTCATAACACGGAAAACGATTCCCTTATCTTGTATTTATTCTTGTACTAAAACTGTCCGTCAGTTTGGAAATGCAATTTTTACGGGCCTTGTGCAGTATGGATAATATTGAATTCCATGTTAACGGTTGAGATGGGGGAGATTGTGAGGTGCACGGTAAAAGGCATATTCCCTAATAATATATTATGTATAGTCCTAGCAATTATATTGGACATTTATCACGTTTGCAATTACAAAACATGACGTAATTATTAGTTTACTGTGATAACAAACACAATTAAAAGGATTTTTTGCGTGGATGATATGTAATGGGGGAATTATCATGACTATATTTTGCTATTAAACGAAGATCTGACTAGTCCTATATCGAATTCCTTCCATTAGATCTGTATGATTAATTTCAATATTTCATCAAACGTCATTGACTAGATCAACTCGATCAAATCAGCTTCCGAGCATGATATCCCTACGCAGTCGTAGCTGATCGGTAATTGCCATCGAAGGCGTTCGATTGAATCAAATGCAATCGTCTTTTCCTCCCTGGTAAACAAACTTGAAACCCGTCGCCAGTGACGTACTTTCTGCGTCTGAGCTCGGTTGACAGTTCGCGCGCTTTCTCCACGAGGACGTATCTGGCGACTGAGGACTCACTTTAATTAGTTCATTTTCTACTTCGCCGGTTAACATTGCTCATCTGCGCATGTCCTTGCGAGCAAATATCGAATTACCAGCTGGGATTTTGTTCTCTCGATCCTTTTCATCTCAAGCATTTTGATAAACAGCTTGAATGAGTCAATCATTCCTTTCTATTACCAAACCAACTTCGCTCAAAGAAGTGGATGCAATAGTACATGTTAGTCATCGCTGAGCGAATGAAAATTCCATCAAATACGATGTATATCAAAATGAGGAAACATGCAGGTCTCTGAAATGTGACGTAAAAGATATGGTTCATTATATGAGAGCTCCCAATAACGACAAATTAAATCTGCATGAATTTTACTTGTTTAATCTCCTTTAGATCTTTGCTAACGAAGGGGAGTGTTTTCACTGTTAAAAAATATGAAATAATAACTACGAGGTTCGATTCACAGTAGATCCCGAGTAAATAAGTTTAGCGGAAATTGTAGCATTTCCTTGTAAATATTTCATTATCATTTTATTTAGTTAATTTTCATTATTTCAGTTAAAGAATACATACATGTAAATACAAAATAATGTGTACATTTAAAAATACAAAGGAACACATACATAACAATAAAAAACAAGTAAGTGACAAAGGGGGGGGGGGGTAGATGAAAAACAGTATGCAGAGGGAGGGGGGCAAAATCAAAGTTGCCTGTCAGGTCTAATTCCCAAAATAATCATATCACATTGTAGACTCTTTATGACTCTTATACTTATATTTAGTCTTTCAAGATCGTCATCACTCTCACGGGAATCCCGATTAAAATGGCGTATTCCCCCAAAGGGGGGGGGGGCGGTGTGTTCAGGGTTCCATCTATCCCAGCTGCAACATGGCATCCCTTCTGTGCTGAAGCTTTGACTATACGCCCATTTTAAAAAGGGCACTCTATTGTAAAATTCAAACAATACCAGCTGCCAACCCGCATGCCTGATATAGCTGGAGTAATATCAAAAGCATTTACTTGATAACCCTTTAAAGTACTTTATAGAAATTGTTTAAACATTTAAGCAAAAGGTTAGAAGATACATTTTCTTTTCTATTTTTCTCTGTCTCTCTCTCAGTTATAGATAAGGTCCAATAAGTAGGAAGGTAGGAGGGAAACCAAACACAGTGAAAGGATTATGAATAATGTAGTCCCAATCAGACTACTGGTGACGAGATAGATAGCCTCACTGATTCTAATGCAATTGGTAATACATCCAAAGCAATAAGTAATTCATCTTGGCAATACATCATCTTCGTCGGTACCCTCTATAATTGTGTTTTATGGAGAGAAAGCCCATAAATAACATTGGAGTATGAAAGACTATATTAAAGAGATATAGTTGCCAGCCTCAACCAATCCAATTAATAAATATTTTATTTAGCTTTATTTAGCTTTTAGCTTGATTAATAAGGGGGAAGTAGTTACATGTACCGTCATGAATATATATGTTATATTTATTATACAAGGAAAATGCCCTAGTACTAGAGAAAAAGTAGAAACGTCGATTTCTTTAAATAGGTTTCTAAACGTAAGCATCTCACACACATTACAAAATTGGGGGGGGGGGATAAATTTTGATTTCACAAAAAGTCGTTTCATTTAAAAGCAGAATCAATATCGAACCAAACATGGTGCAATATTAATATGACACCAAAACTTTGGTTAATTAACAGTTATTTCGCTCACTGTAAAATTCCAATAGCGCAACAAGCCTTGTATTCCACAGGGCTCAAAATTGCAATCATGCTATGATAGCCTTTAAAATTATTCAAATTCGAAACTCTCCTTTTTGTGCGGGTACTGATTATTCTTGTAATCATCAGTCCATAACGTATTGAGAGATAGTTGTGACACGCACACGGGAGCATAGTCATATAAAGGTTAAGGAGCTCTAGATTCATCAGATAGATCAATACTACGCAAACATCAAACTCGATAAGCCGTTAAATGAAACACAAGTTTAAACCACAATCATTTGGGAAATTCACTTCCATCTATCAACCTTAAAGATTCTTTAAATCGGATTTATAAAAAGCTGGTTACTTGAATGTGGGAGATGGAGCATGTTCGCATCAGATTGAAGATTAGATAAATATTTATTTCCTTCTTATAATAAAAAAGAATATGAACTGAATATTAACGATTTAGGACAGATGCGAAATCCCCTGGTATCACGATATTTGTCACGGGGTCGTCAAGACAATACAGATATCCATATCAATTACATGATAATTATTATTTAAACAAACAAAGTTTTACCTACCTATACAAATAAAGAGAGAGAGAGTGGACAAATCAAACAAAGTAACAAACGATACCGAAAAAAGGGTGAAATATCTTTACTTTTATGTGCAAGAAATTATATTGCGAAAAGTGTACTTTTAAAATACAAGTAAATGTGGAAAATATATTTTAGACTCAGAGTTACAGAATGAGCAAACTGAGCGGTCAGGAGCAATTTCTGATGACGCAACGATCTCCCCATCAGCTATGCGTATAGCTACAGAGGAGCTAATAAATCACCCCATTGTAGGCGCAGATCACTATGCTACCAAATACAGCCAAGATTAAGTAGACAGTCAAAATAAATGAATATGAAATGAAAACGTAATGCAATTAAATTGAATCGGCGTGATAGCGTTAATGTATTAATTCCGAGTTCAAAAAATGATTTCATACGCTAATGAATAAACTATACCGGAATAATCCGAAAATGCAAACAGCGGAGGATGAACCTATCGAGAAGCGCATCCGTGATTTTAAAAACAATTTTCATCAATTATAAATGGATATAAAAGAGAAATTTGATAATACATTTACAAAATGCGTTTTTACGTAAATACTGGATTTGTTATCGGCGATAATAGAAGAAAATATATTAACGCTCAAACATAATGGATAGGCCTACTCAGATCCACGGTTTATGCTCATCTTAAGTGGCTTTTGATGTTTATCAAGTATTTTATCATATGGACATGATGTGGTGTTTCATTGGCCGTAATGAAGTGTCGATGTATTTTGGTATAGGCCCAACGGTTACATCACTTGACTCTCAATCTGAGGATTGAAGGTTCCGTCTTAACGTAATTTGAAAAGTCATTGATTCATGTTTGCCACTCTCCAACCAGGTGTACACGGGTTCCCGATATATTAAAGCAAGAGCGCCCTCCATATTTGGTCACTGGGCTATTACTGGGGTCATAATGTTGGAACGTCAGGAGCGTCATGGCGTGATGGACACAAGTGTTAAATACAAAATATCATCATTATAAATATCATCATAGTTGTTATTCCACGTTTCAAGTCCATTTCATGATTAGCTGTATATGACGAAAAGTGCAAATCATTTATGTTTCCAAGGTTTATTATGAGGACGAAAATAGATTAATTATTATAGTGTCCGAATTTGGATTAGTATTAGTCATTATATTGGATAATGATTAATGTGCCATAGCCTCCGATACGGTAAGTTATTTACGTAAATATAACGTGCAACAACACGATATATCAGTTTGTCTCCCCCTATATATATTTGAGAATCTATGATACAGGTTTCAAGTCTCCCTTTATTTGTCTATTACCTTTATTTCATTTCATTTTGATCCTAGAATAGAAATACACCGATGCATGGGGAAAATGCACTATATAAGCCGGTTACAGGAATGTAAAAAAGACATTTTCTTGTACTTTCAACAGAACAAGGACATGGATATTTAAAACATAAACGGTAATGATTTGGGGCACTGACAAGACCAGGTGCCAGTCATTTTAGCTGGTATAAGTATCAACACGTTGTATATTGAATCATTTTAATTATCCAGCGAGACTACTTAGGGCTGTTTTCATCATTTTGTAGTGGAATCAGACGACAATGACGTTAACTTTATGTTAAAACAAACGAGTTAACGCCATTCTGACACCCAACAGACGAATTATAATCAATGTGTGGACCTACTCAAAGGCGTGTGCAAACTCGCATAGGAGAAAGAGACGCATTGATTAGATTAAAGAGACTTTGTGACATTGTTAAGATGAGAGGAAATGATGCTAATGTAGTGATTTCAATGCTAGATGTACAATTAAAGATAATCTGAAAGTTTGAGTGAAAAATACCATTATTAATGATAACAATCGGGAAACACTGATCTGATTGATTCTTTTATTCTCCCAACTATATCATTACAGTTTAATGACATTTTAGGTGAAAGTATATCGTCACAAAGCATTAAAGTGCTGAAAGATCTTGAATAGCCTGTCCTATGTCTTATTTTCATGGAAAAACGGTTGGGAAAATTCAAAAATGGGTGTGAGAGTTTACTGTTAGAGGGTGTCGCACAGTGACGCCTCCAAAGAAAACCATAAATATTCTTGTGGTTTGAGAATTTTGAAAGGATTTGTTGCATTTTAGAGGGTTAGTACAATAGAAGGAATATGATAAGTAGCATTTAATACAAAAATGACGCAGTTTTTCATCAACCTTCACAATGTTACCGAGTCACTTTGATATATAATTATACCATACATTGGATACAAATGTTAACGTCCGGTTAACTAGCTAGTAGATGGCTCTTCACACCCTGAAGATGCATATGATCTATTTTCATCCAAAAAAGTAAGATATTACAGCATCCACGTAAAGAGTACTTATTAAAATGGAGGATGAAATATCGTCTCATCAAAGATGTCTCTGCATTAATGTCGCCTACTCATCAAGAAATATTGGTGCTGTCTGGAAATGGTAAGGAATCCTAGCTTCTTCGAACGCCGTATTGCAATTAGCACCCTGGAATACACATCTAGAACAAGAGACGGTAATTAGTCCGAGCTTGATGATAATTAGTCCAAGAAGACAGAGCTTCCCAGAGGAGTTGAAAACAAGAGTTATTGACATCCAGTATATCTACATTCAACATGGGTAGGCATCAGATTGTTATGTAACAGTGAATAATGTATGGGAGAAAATATTATAAGACAGCCACACACCAACTTGCACACATAATATATACAAGAAGAATTTGTGATTGAAAGTAAATTATAATTTTTGTAATAGGTCGTTAACAAATGTAAATTTAAGTTTTTGATATCAGTAGCACGTAAATATGTTTTGAAATATAAATCCTATCATTCACCATATTCAAAGACCGTCTTTAAAGCCTTTTTTTAAAGGACAAAATTGCAGGAAACACAAAGAAGGAAAGAAAAAAATGAGTGTGCAATATTTCTTTAATTTAGTCGAAAATATTAATCTTGCCTAAGTTATGAAAGCTACTAGCGTATTCATAATTCGACCCAATTATTATTTTCTTGTGTAGTGGTTTCTTATGAATGAATTAACAAATAACTACAAATACCATTGATTTCATTCTCCCTTATTTTACCCCTCTCTCTCTCTCTCTCTCTCTCTTTACCCATTTCCCGCGTTCCTACTCATCTCTCTTAACTTCTCTCCCCTCTTCTGACAAAGTTGAATAGTGAAATATTGTCGACTGCCAACAGATGGCGTCGTTGCATTTTACCTGAGATTGAGTGAATTAAGTCCAAGCAAAATATCGAATTGGCTGCAACATAAAAATCCCAGGCGCAAAAGTACATTTATTTCTGGGCAAAATAAATTCATCCACCTTACTCTATGCATCAAATAAAAAAGAATATTGAACCTTTTAAATAAGTATCAAATTGATGTTGAAATATATATATATTCTCCTTGTTTACTTAAATAATATAAACAGTGTTCTAATGAAGATGAAGCTTTCATTGAAAAGACATACATTACAAAAATCAATGGTTATACGTCAGTCACACCAAACGAAAACGACGGCAGACCGACAGCAGAGCGAACAAACAATTACATTAACCCTGAATGGCTAAAAGTCAATCGTTTTGAAGTCGGTCTTGATTCGGTTTGGCAGTGTGACTGAGGTATTTAAGCCCCATTGCACTACTTATAGCTAATAACGCCCTCTATATAGCAAACAATGCCTAATCGGTGCCTGTTGGTCCCCCATGACCCCCTTTTTCTTATGTTAATTGAGAGCTGATTTGATGAGATAACCACCAAGTCTAATCCCCCTGGCCAAACTAGTGCAGATGGGCTTTAAATACTATTTATTTCTTATCTGCAGCAATTTACATGTTTTATTCCAAACTTCACCTCTTCATTTATCGCATGGGAAAGGGAACGAGAGAGAATTATAGCATTTCACAAAGAACATACTAAAGCCTTTCATGATGCATTCTTCTATCTGTAGATCGCAAAGTGAGGTATAGGAAAGAGAATAACCACCGCGTGAGTGTTTCATCATTAATCTTTAATATGAAAAGGCTCGGCCATCATTCATTCCCCCATCCAAACACTGCTTCACTCGCCCGTCTTCCTAAATTATTCTGCGGAGGAAAATAAATATGAATTGAGTGGCTAATTTGATAATAAAAGGGTAATTTCTTTTGTGCGAAGTGTCACCCTAGACACCTTAATGTCAGACGTGTACTGTTACCAATCATGGTCAAGTCTGTTCAAATTGTTCGCATTGCCACAGGTAAGTGCTGATTTGTTTCATTTAGCATTCACGCTCGAGGTTCAGGTGCGTGCCCTTTCGAGAAATAATGGCCGTGGAAAGTGTCCCAGGGACGCTGGGTTTGACCAGAATGAATCAAGGGAAAGTTGGGTGGATATTAGGTGATTTGTTCCCACTGCCCTAATACTCATCCCATTTTACTTGACCATTTCCTGGGTAGTCTAAGGGGTAAAATCAATGATGTTTAATGTAGAATGAATACAAAAAACAATCATATAGAAATATAAGAGAATATGGGAAATTTTAAGGATGTAAATCGAATTTAAGTGTGCTTTAAACTATCTTTTACGTTTCCTTTTCGATGAACTTGTTCTAAAATGTTGTATAATCTACGATAGACTTTTCAGGAAGTGATTATACTGCGACTTTTCAGGAAGTGATTATACTGCATTATGTTTAACGTAAAACAATGTTTAATCATGGATGTAGGCCTACGTGTGGAACATATGGCAAACAATCTGCCACTATGATGATTACTACCAATGAAAAACATATGGTATTAGATATGGAAATAACATCTGATTTTAGCGTAATAAAAGACTGTTAGTCGTATAAAAATCCCAAATCGCGAGGCAGTGTGGAATTGGCCACTCGATGGCGTCGAAAAGCAAGATTGAACAACATTCAATAATTGCTGCTGCAAACATTTAGAGTGTACCGTACGCTCGACGAGTGCACTTAAAGTTGACAAAATCATGATTTATCTTGTGGTTAAAACTGAAGTAGATTGTCTCCCTTTTTCAGATTACATTTACATGTAGATATGATTAATTAGTTTACAGTAATGTGCTATTATGTTGATTACCTACAAAACCTCGTCTTAAATAGAATAATATATGATAGTGCCGCAATATATTGACTTTAACAAAAAGGCGCCATAGTAGGTGGAGCATATAATCGTTCATCCAACATCGTAAGACAGTGTGGAATTG
This sequence comes from Strongylocentrotus purpuratus, assembly GCF_000002235.5. Classification (NCBI taxonomy): domain Eukaryota; kingdom Metazoa; phylum Echinodermata; class Echinoidea; order Camarodonta; family Strongylocentrotidae; genus Strongylocentrotus; species Strongylocentrotus purpuratus. The sequence continues at coordinate 23,902,050 of NW_022145601.1, read as the reverse complement.
ACCACGAGGTGAAGTCATTGAGCAAGATTGGACGACATTCGATGATTATTCTGCAAATATTTAGATGAGTACCGTAAGCTCGACAAATGAAACTTATCAAAGTTGAAGATTTCACATAAAGACTTATTTTCTTGTTAAGACTAAAAATAGATCGTCTCTCTTTACGATAGCACATGTAATTGCTATTGATTAGTTATGCAACAATCTTTTAAGACTTTCATACATGAATCATTTTCCCTTTTCTTTTCACATTTTACGAATGTCCTTTTTATATTGACAACTCTTCCTAAGGACAATAGGGTAATTAAAAAAAGAGAAATGTGGTTTATTTCAATGCCCTTTTACCTTTGGCACATTATCCCCATAATTATAACGTTTTCAGGTAATATTATCGGATAGAAACGGAGGTAACTACTACTAATAATATCGGAGGATTTTAATTTGTACAGTGTTTAATGTACTTGGTCATGTTGGATAAAAAGGAAGATATACGAAAATGAGAAAGTTAGTGCCTCCAAAGAAAATGAAAAAATAAGTAATCAAAGCACAAATGTGTTTGACAATGAAAACACTTATAACAATGGTTAGGCCGACGGTATATATATTTTCCAGTGGTGAATTTGAGGTAATGATACCATTACCAAATGTACTTGGTCATGTTGGATAAAAAGGAAGATATACGAAAATGAGAAAGTTAGTGCCTCCAAAGAAAATGAAAAAATAAACAATCAAAGCACAAATGTGTTTGACAATGAAAACACTTATAACAATGGTTAGGCCGACGGTATATATATTTTCCAGTGGTGAATTTGAGGTAATGATACCATTACCAAATGAACTTCTGGTCAGCTGCGTTCAAAATGAAATTGTGCAAGTATTTTTCAACATATATTGATGGCTTATGGTCACACTAAGCAGACTAAAAAGAGACCAAGCAAATTATATTACATTACATTACATTGAAAGACCAATATCGGTCGGTTTCTCTAGGAGTCGGTTTGGATTCAGTTCGAAAGTGTGACTCAGGTTATTATTCTCAGTCACACCGCTAAACCGACTCCAAACTGACCGATTCTTGAACATTCCGGGGTAATGTCATGTTATATTAGGTCCGTTGTCGGTCTCGCAGGTATGGCTGGAATAAAAAACCAGCATAGGCTGTCCACACGAACTTGAATTTCCTCCTAACACCTGTAACATTCGGAATGTTTAACGGCATGTCCTCTGCCTCAAATTTGTTCTTTGGCCGTGGTCCGGAGGCTAATATCCTTTTGTCATGTGGCGTCAAGAGCATGACATACATCAGCTCTTTCAATATATCAGAAGACGCATCTTTAAGAGGGATAGTTGATGTTCAATGAAAGTGGTAGCAGACTCATGCTGTGATACCCCCACCCTTGTGCGGGTTCATGAACTATATGTACGTGATTCGCTAACCCGATCCTAAAGAATTTAAAGAAATCAATTTAATACCCAATCAAATAACTTATATCGTAATGCTTATAGAAACCACGTTCGAATTACGCAATAGTTATCGCCATGTTCGCAATTTTATATTAGTATTTTTATTATCATCACTATTATCAACAATTTTGTTGTTGTTGTTGTCAATGAATATAAATATTAACGTTATCATAAATATAAAACATTATCTAGACATTCTTCTCGCATGAATTCAACTGGTGAAAATGCAAATCCTGAAGAAAGTGATCCAAAACTTGTTGTTACCTCCTGTAAAGATTTTCTAAAATTCCCGTTGACATCTTTTCCAAATGTCAAATGCTAGAACTACTACAGTTGTATTCGTTTCTTCTATAAACCTGACAACATTTCATCACGTAAGGGGCAGCAGCCATGATTCTCCATGAGAAAGAAGGAGAAATGAATTTACAAGATCCGGGGGAGGAATGTGTTTGGAGCCAAAGGGGCGCTAACTCATAGACTTTAACAGAGAATTGCCTCCCTTCCGGCTCCAAGCAGACGAAAAGTTTATTTTCCTAAGATATATCACACTTGAAGGTTCATATGAGGATCACTCAAACACGAGAACTGACATTGTTTGAAAAGTGAATAATAAACACGAATTGGATGTTGTATTTATCTAGAGCTAAATCAGTTTTATGAAATCTAGAGAATGAAAATCCTTCCTTGCATTTCAAAAATGTCTTTAAAATTGTTTCTATTTATCTCAACCTCCATGACCGAATAACTGCTCGAAACCAGGACAAAAACTTTAACAAGAAAAATGTTAAAAATGATATCCTTTTTCATTTTTGGCAAATGTGACGCTGCACAACAAAACCAACCAAACATCGCCAGAAAATAATATTTTAGTACAGGTCTGATTCCGAAAGAGTACTAGGACATTCCTAATCCTTTGGAAAAAGGAGGAGAATGCGCTATATGAATGTTACTTTAGAAAGGAAAGGGGTTTTATAGCCTGTAGTTTTATTAGGTATTGTTACTATCCAAGTATTGTGCAAGGTAACACAAGGGAGATTCGACCTACATAAAAAAATCATATGAAGAGATTATCAGATTGTCCTGAAAGTTTGCTCACAAATTATGAATATTGTGTTCTTTATCTTGTCTAAGTATCAATGCAAAAGCTCACTCATTTAAAAAGTTTTTGATGATTGAAATAATACCAGTAGCCGGGGGCTCTAAAAAATGACAACCACTGCAAAAAACTCAAAATCAAACAAACATAGGCCAACAAAACACTACCAAACAAAACTTGTTTTTCTAGATGTGTTGGTGCTTCAAATAAGATGGAAGAAAGGATACTCTTCCAGGAAATATAACAACATTTATTTGATCAACCTGATCAAATACACCTTGACTGAGCTTTGACTATAAATCACGCCATTCGACTTTTTGCTGGTTTTGTGGTTCGTGGGCACAACAAATATGATTGCAGATCGCTCAGTCAGGGAAAACAGTATATTAATAGTGACAAGGCCACCGTGGGTAAACAAGATATATTGTTGTTATTATTATTATCATTATTGTTATTGCTATCATCAATGCACACTGTTCCGTCTTACTCTATCATCCGGATCATTCCTCATCCTGTCATGTAAATGTTGGAATAAGGAAAGGGGTTTATTTCATACAATTCTAAACATGCTGCAAAACCATCAACAAAACCTTCAAAATTCGTCTAGATGGCAAATTATTTTAATCTTTATTTTGTCACGTCACTTTTAAAATCTACAATGCTTAAATAGACTTTTTCAAAATGATGGTAAAAACAAAATTAGCAGAAGGATGATACTGCAGGCTTGTAATGGTTATATATGCTGATGGGAAACAAGGAAATGTCATTTTGAATTGATGTGCATGTCAGAGAGAGTACAAATATTACAATGGGCGGTGTTAGACACATTTTTTCCGATCCTTCTTGAATTATCTAGATAATAGCTATCTAGATAATTCACTGTACGTAGGTGACAGACAGGTGATAGACAGGCTACGAATTATCTAGATAACTATTATCTAGATATGTGGCCTCTGTCTGACACCGCCTATTGTGACCGTTTTGTGCAGCCAAATCATATTGAAAGAAAACGTAAACATATTAAAGGTGGACAAAAATGTTTATGTACCTGCTAGGCTAATTATGCAAGACGCATGAACAATCAACCTTTGATTTTCAAACAAAACACATGGAAGCAAGTTATTTCTCATTCGCAAAAAATTCAACTAAATCATCAAACAGGAAAAGTTGTAAAACACAAACCTAAAGATGGCTACTAAACTATTCTGTACTTATTGGGAATGTGACCTTGTATCCCTTTAAGTTGTTGTTGTTGTTTGGTATTATCGGCGTTTCATTCTTTTTTTAGAATATTTACGCCTTTCACTTTATTTTTTTTTCTTCTATATTTTGGTACTATTTATAAATTCATACTCTTCTCTTTTTTTTTGGATAATATAATCTCAGATCTGCTGGTCCATGAAAACCCCTCACCGCAATTGGCACCTTCCTGCCAGACCGGCACCATGATACACCATGAGCTAATAAACAACCAATACAACACAATTATTGAAATATAATTAGTCCAACGTTTGACCACATGTAAATATATACAAATTAAATTGTTAGCATCTTGTTTAATCTTATTTTCCTAACTGTGCCACACATCATAATATTTGCATATGTGTTTGTGGTTTAGTATAGTTATGTTGAATCACCTATTGTAGTGAGCGAACGAGCAGTCTGACTGAAAAATGGAAGTATTACTATTAAGCTATTGATTGAATAATCATATAATATAAACTCAGAATAAAGTGTTGATATTTCATTTCTCTCTGACTACATAAAATACGAGAGTATCCACTGATACAAACCGTTTCGTTTTTCATTCGATTATCGTGGGTATTAATTTACCTCACAAAAATAAGTTTTGCATTATGAAGTTTAAATTTAAAACATATATTCAATACCTTATTTCAGAATGTTCTTATTTTTTTGGTGAGGGTACTGAAAATACAATATCGAAGCTATTTTTTTAACATTGGAGGAAAGGAAGTACCCTCATTTCACATTAACAAAGAATCGGAAAAGGGGACAGTTAGTACAGTGCTTATTCGGCACTCCCCTCCCCTCCATATATCGTATTGTTTTTCTTTTATTCAAACAAAGAAATCACACAACCTATTTGAACAACACTTTTTACACAGGGTAACGTGATAAAAACCAGGGGGCGTTTCCATGAAACAATTAGTCGATGGTTTTCACCGACTAATATCATTTTCACCGACAATGTTATTGTCATTGACTATTTTCCAGGCCTCTGATTGGTCAAATTTTAGTCAGCGCTGACAGTGGTTGGCGGACAAATGTTGATGAAACGCCCCCCCCCCCAGTTGTACATACCTATGCTTTCGTTTGCCCTACTTTTACTACAGACTTCGCTGTGCTTAACCTACCTTTGATCATCATCCTCTTTATGCTGTCCATCTTTCATCTCATAAGAAGGACCAGCATGCTCCTCCTCGAAAGCTGCATTCTCTACTCCTTCAGTTGCCATCGTGACAAATCAAAATGTCAGTCCCCAGTTCAGCTCCTGCTACCAAGTCCCGCAGTTTCGAGATCAAAAGAACGAAGTCTGATCAAAGTTGTTGAACATCGGCATGAAATGTCGAAATTTGACACAGTATTTGAAATGAGAAGTTGGTGCGTTCAGTCCAAAATTGCTAGGAAGGTGAAGTAATCAAAAGATTTACCTCGTATCAGTGGCAGATTCAATTTTCTTATAGGATCCAACGCTAGGAGACCAATACAATCTCTGTAGCTACCTGAAATGTGATTTAAGCGTTTTAGTTTAAGTGTTGGGGATGGCGGAACAGGCCTACAATCACACATGAGGAGCACAATATGAGATGTAGGTCTAGAAATAAAACTATTGATAACGAACTATATCAGAGAAGCGTTACACATATCAGGTATATCTAATAGTGTAGAGTCAAGTTTTCCGCGTTGAAAAGTAGTCTGGATAAGTTCGCAAAAACCGTGCATCTCATTATACACTCACGTGAACTATAAGATACCATCAATTAGGTAGGTTGTCATCGAATCGTTCAGTTGAGTTCAAAAGTCATTTGATGTCAAGTACGTTAAGCTGATGGTAAACATAACATATACGGCATGAAGAATAAAGAGAAGTAAGCCTGTCACCGAAAACGTAGATCTTGCTAGTCCATGTGCACAGGGTAACAGTTCGCCCGAAGTCCGCTCACCCGCGAAGCTGACGAATCGTCAGTTTGGAAGCTAACACCGTTGCGATAACCATTCGAAGAAAAAAAAATCATATAATTATAACTTTTGGTGAAAAGGCGTGAATAACAAGGCACACCAGTGGGGCTGTGCACTGTGAAGTGGAATCTCACCATTCCTGGATCCAGAACGAAGAAAGACCAAACTCCATGGTGTAGTACCACCGAGTCACAAAATGAGAATGCTTCCTCGCTCCCTAAACCACTATCATTATTCCCATTATTCCCAGGTGAGCCCAATAGTGGCTGTTCCTATTCATTCAGCATACAACGCTGCGTTTTGGGGGTACAAAAGACTTTTATTCAGTTGCCTTTTTTCCTTTCTATTTGCTATGATATCGTATGTCAAGTTTACGGACTATTGCATAGCCAATTGATAAGCACAACGGTTATTGTCCCGCAGCGATCCTTCTTGGAACATGCCTAGTCTCAATGCAACTGTCTGGCACTCTCTAAACATTCTATTGTGGCAGGTTATATGAGGGTTATGTTAAAGGTACTATGTCCCTTTTGCAGTCAACCTCAAATTCTGTAGTACTTTGCAGGAATTCGTGTATGTCCTATCTGTGAAATTTAAACGTTAGCAGTGTCCTCATATTCAAATTATGCAAGGAAACCTGTTTACTTGCTAGACTTCACTGTCAGACACTATTGAGTGACGGACCGGCTATTTTTCTTCTTGGGTAACAACGTACATGAACAGAGTTGTAAAGGGTACATGAGCATTTGTCTACATCAATAACCCACTTCTTGTGATGGCCAAGATTAAACTGATTGAATCTTTGCGCAGCATAAAAAGTATGACCATTCGGTGCAATTGTCTGAAAATCAAGACTATTACTTTTGGGCTCTATAGCCCTAAAGTCGATTTGACAACTAATAGTAGTTATTTTCCCACTTGAAGACATTTTCAAGCCCCATCTTTTTAGGGAAGTTCTAAATTAGTATTATCTTTCAAATGCAGTTGGAATTTAACGTTTTCATTTTTTTGGCCTGCTTATGGGACATAGTACCTTTAACCTTTAGTCTCACTTCAACTCTCTGGCATTAAATGGAAATTCTATGTTGGCAGGTTTTAAGCGATTGTAACTTATCCAATTCTACATTGGGTGGCAGTAAGCCGCAGCATGAGTGGCATTCAAAATGTAATACAGTATGATGAGGAATCTAAGATTTGAATATAGCTGCCCAAGACACACGTTTTGGACCTGAAGTAGAAATGGGTGCAATAAAATTGAATAGATACAAAGTTTCCACATTTCCATGTCTCCTTCGCCTAACACTTCTTAAATTAAAGAAAGTATCTTTGTTAAATCCTGACATTACGCCACAATATTATCGGTCATGAGCTATGACGGCCAGATTAAACTATTTTGTTTTGTTTTTGCTGAGAAACCTCTTATTTGGTGGAAAAATTTAAATTTAATGGTGTTATTGTGGTTCTATCTTATCTTCATTTTCATTGTTTACATCCATTACATTTTCATCAAATAGACAAAAAAAACATATATAGTCCACGCCCCTGGAAGTTGTTTACGTGAACTTCAGGTCGATGAATGCTATGGCTCGCATGATTATTTTGTTCTGTTATATAATTTTTTTGTTGTTGGTTACAATGGTTTATGAGTTTGATTTTGAGTAGATACAAAAGGTAAAAATCTTTCTTATTTGAACAGAGAAGTTCATGGTTATAAATAGTGAGCATTATGCAAACAAAAAAGGCTCAAGGTAACTTCTGGGAATGCTTGAAAGCAATAAGTTCTCTCTTGAGCTATCAGGCATGACTTCATGAATCGGGATCATGCAAGAGATCTTCTGTTAGTATTTGTATGAATAAACTTTAAGTCGACGAATTGTATTGCTTGCTAGTTCAATAATTCTGTTATTGTCTTTTTTTAAACATGTTGTTGTTGAATTTGCTTTTCAATTTTGTTAGATGGTACCTTGTTTTTGAAACGGCACAAATGTAAGAAGTTTTCACACGCACTTAAATGAACACAGTGGGAATAATAGACAGGCTTTAAATAATTATAACCTTTTACAGAATGACAAAGCTTAGGAAAGAAACTGTGTGCAAGTGATTGGAAAAGGTTGATCATGCGGCACATACTTATTGGTGTAAACTGTGATATGAGGTTTTGGAAAATAAATCTGCCCCGTCCTGCTGACTGTCACATACACAGCATGATGCACTGTACATATAAATGTGTATATGGTACTACACAAACATTTCGCATGAAAGTATGGTACACAATCTGTAGCTGCTACTTGTCATATTTAGAAAATGACTGCATTTTCTGACTGCATTTTCAAAGGCATTTATTTCAGGGGGCATTTTTTCGATACTAACACGAAACGAACGTAAAAGCTCACAGATCTTGTTCACCTTTCGCCAGAACTCATCATACTCTTTATTTAACTGCTGGGAAATTATGAAAGCAACGATTATTTCTTCTTGCAGCATGACCTGTCAGGCATGAAAACGTAAGTCACGCATTTCTTCAGTTAACTAGCAATACAATTAAATGGTGCAGTCTGGCATAAAAAAGGAATTATAAAATAAAACCTGTTATCGATTAGTTTCATTTCCAATTTTTTTTTCTTCCTACTTTAAAGGTACTATGTCCCATTTGCAGGCCAAAAAAATGAAAAAGTTAAATTCCAACTGCATTTGAAAGATAATACTAATTTAGAACTTCCTTGAAAAAGGTGGGGCTTGAAAATGTCTTCAAGTGGGAAAATAATGACTATTAGTTGTCAAATCTACTTTAGGGCTATAGAGCCCAAAAGTAATAGTCTTGATTATCGGACAGTTGTACCGAATGGTCATACGTTTTATGCTGCGCAAAGATCCAATCAGTTTAATCTTGGCCATCACAAGAAGTGGGTTATTGATGTAGACAAATGATGTACCCTTTACAACTCTTTTCATGTACGTTATTATCAAAGAAGAAAAAAGCCAGTCAGTCACTCAATAGTGTCTGACAGTGAAGTCTAGCAAATAAATGGGTTTCCTTGCATAATTTGAATATGAGGACACTGCTAACGTTTAAATTTCACAGATAGGACATACATGACATATTCATAATTCCTGCAAAGTTCTACAGCATTTGAGGTTGGCTGCAAAAGGGACATAGTACCTTTAAGTAGATTATTATCATTATTATTATTATTATTAAGTTTTAGACAATATCAATGACAAATGGTAATTAGTTGTAATCTTGGGGAGTAGAAAATAATTGCTAATCTATAGGTAGGGAGTACTGTATATTATCAACATTTTAGCGTTAGCTAAATGCTAGGAAATGTATGAAATTCTTCACTTCTTTTTACTTGAATAATGACGTATCAGCAATACTTGTCAAGCACGGTATCTAGAAAGGTGCAGTCCCGACATAATAATACAAAATAATTACTGTTGTACCCCTACTGTTATACCATATCAAGAAATAATTTTTAACACACAATACCTACTTCATATTAGAGCATATAAGAATTTTAAAAAATGGAGGGTTTGTAAGAAGAAAGAGAGAAGAAGAAGAAGAAGAAGAAGAAGAAGAAGAAGTAGAAAGAGTATTTAAATGTATATTCATCATGACTATGTATATTATATCAAATGTATACTAAAACAGGGCCCTATGAATGTCAATTATATGTTGTTCCTATGTTCTTATGTTGAAGCAAGATTATTCATGTGCATATAAACAATTATCCTTTATGGACACAATAAAGAAATGAAATGAAATGAAATGAAATACATTCATTAGAATATGAGAAATAATACTACGACAGCAAAATTGGAATAGCCAGCTTATTCCTTATGTTATCTCTTGTTTTGATAATTTCTTATGTATTTCGTTGTTTTTTTTACTTATGTATTTTATTGTTTTTGTTGTTTTATTTAATTTCTAACTACAATTCAACTATTTTGACTCCCAAAACAACCACCTAAACTTTAAATAAGACCCAATAACCAATGTTTGATCTATTTTTAGGAAAAATGACATTTCCATATGTTTTGTACACAAATTACGAAAATGAGCGATTTTGGGGCTGACATGCAAAGACAAAAGGTCACGTGAACTTGTAACTGAAGGTCCGATTTTCAAAAAACATCTTTTAAAAGATGCGCAAGACTCGAAAGAAAAAAGTCAGCGAGCGGCGGGGCGCCATCTATATGTATTCTCGAACAATCAGAAAAATCGTGGAGAGGGGGGGGGGGGCATAATGCCCCCCGGCCTTATTAGGGTTAAGGCGTAAGAACCTAAGAAAGTAAACCTGTAATAACTGCAGCCCCACCCCCGAGAATGCGAGAAAAAAAAATCGGACAGCAAGATTTCCCACAAATCATCATATTTCAACAGTGAGGTATAATCGACCAATAATAAGCCAACAGATGAAATAGTTTTATTCCATCTAGTTTAAGTTTTATGACAAATACTAATTTGATTATATTAAATTGTGAACAACTAGAGCAATAAGTGAATTCCACCCCCCCCCCCGCCATAGTAGCGAAAAATGAGGTTAGTTAAAGGAAGCACCTGGATTTCTAACATATCCTTGACACAGTAAGCTATAACATGAAGGTTAACAGCCTTGAAACAGTTTGTTAAAGAGTGGCAGTAAAAATTGGTTCTTTTGTAATAAACTGGTGCGCATTGACGGGAGGTCCCTGGTAGGCTGAGAGCGTATCCAGACAGAACACGTCTTGCATGAAAAGTTTCTTTAAAAGGGAGATGTTTTTCCTCTGCAACGAATGGTGTCTCTGACCATGCTAACAATGTGAGGCTTCGTAAAAAGAGAAGAGGTACTACATGCAACTATCAAAGTCTTAATATCTTTCTTTAAAGCCTATCTGCACTAGTTTGGCCAGGAAGGATTATACTTCCCTGTATAGACCCTGAGAGGAGTTTATGTCATCAAATCAGTTCTCACCTAACATATTGGGGAACCAACGGTCACCACTTAGACATTGTTTGCTATATAGAAAGCGCAAGTAGCTAATGTAGTGCAGTGGGGATTTAAAACAAAATCGTCTTCATGACTGCTAAAAAGAACTAAGAAGAAGGTATGGCCCTTGGTAGACGGAATCCTACAATAAATGTTGTTTGGCTTGAGGTCGTAAAACAAAAGTCTAAAACACTTTGAGTCTGCAAGATGTCACAGCTAAATACGTAAAACGTAAATTCTGGGAGAAACATAGTTAAAAAAAAAATAAGTAATCAAATTTGACAAGTATCACAATGTTATCATTAACATCATCATTATTATCACCATCATCGTCATCATTAAAATCATCATCATCGTCATCATTAAGATAAGGTATGTTTTTGCTCACATCAACAACGCCTACGGGGTACTACTTCACCTGGATGAAGAGTGGCATATATAGAGCAATGCCTTTCCGTAAGACATTCCTTCACATGCGAAATGTCATACATTTCAGTCAGCACTCGTGTGTCTGTCTGTCTGGACAACTCCTGATCGAGGCAGCGAGCAATGAATGACCGAGAGGGAGAAACTAATACCTGTGGAAAGGTTCAGGTTTTTCTGAAGTAGTTGACTGAAGAGAGGGCAAATACAATCAAACCCTCCCGTGGGGTTCAAGGTAGTCGTGCAATATAAAGAGGCTCTCTACTCAGTAACGAAATATTAATGGAATTATGTAAAAAGTTCGCTGGCTTGGGTTCCTGGGGTTAACAAAGTCAAATTGAGCTAAATTCAATTACGGCGTTCTATCTGGGACAAAAAGTCGGAATTCAATATTATTAATAAGGACTGTCGAGGTATGTATGCACGGGGACGAGAGAAGATGAAAGTATCTTTCTTGTGGTCTATTCCTCTTTTACTTTCCCCTTGTCATCTTCAAATAAGTACATGGTGTGTTTGTTGTCATCTTCCTTTTACTGGTGACAATTCATTCTTTTTGTGCAACACTTACTTTCTGTAATCTCCTTCATTTACTCACATACATTGTGTTCTCCCTATGTTATTTTGTGCTTTACTCGGGCATCATCGCCTCACTAGGTTTTCGAATATTTACAATGAATATAAAGAGAGTTGAATTAAAGGGTAATTACAACAATGTACTATTCAAATTATGCATCATTATTCGAACTCATAAATTGAATTGGCATGAGGCTACTTTACCAATGACAGTTGTATGAACCATTCATCCTGAAAAAAACTCTAGGAAATAATATTATTTCAAATTAAATAAGGACAGTGCAAAATAAATTTTATAACAGAATAGAAAAAAGTGTTTTAGGATATTTCATTGATACAACCGGAGATGAAACCGAATAAACTTTACCAATAATTTTCTTTTTATGTATATCAATCGGTATGCTATTAAAAAATATATATTATTGATTATCATTAGTAGTATAAGTAGTAATATTATTATCATTATTGCATATCATATATAAATCATGTTTCGATTATGTAATATGTTATTATAATGTTTTGATATTTCAACCAGTGATGGACTTTGATTGAAAGTTTCGACGATCGTGTTAACGATTTATCGATTATGGTCAAATTAGGCAAAACCATGCATTATGATTTGAAAGAAATGTAAACTAGAAAATCACGAAGCCGTGTGATGCTAAGTTAGTATCATGAAGCGTTTAATCACAGCCGCAAGGGTTTTGGAAAAGATGTACACTGTACTTTTAATAAGACCTTACCTTGAAGTTGTCCAATTCGCTCTTTCTTCGATGTTGTCAACAAGTATTCAGCTTTAGGTTGGCATTTTTTCCTTTTAGATGTGTGATCAAATCCTGACAAAAAATTAAAAAATCTCCAAGGAATGGTCGAAGTAAATATAAGCTTTAAGCTGTGTCTGCGCTTTCACTTTTCCACTTAAAATTTGAATATTTTATTAGAGTAATGGATTACCCTGCAGTTACCACTCTTAACAATAACAAAGAAGGTGCTTGTCCAGAATGTTTCCCTTTTTATCCAGGTACGTTAGAGTTTAAATCCTGTGCGTCATTTCACTAGTTAGTTTGAAAGTGCTGTTCTTCGAAGATCAGAATGTACTTTCAAGAAGTCTCAAATTCTCCTGACATTTGGAACTTAAACAATTCGCTATGTTCTGAATGATTTCAAGAGAAAGTTGTGGTTTAAAGAAATAGATCTTGGCATGCATGTTTCCCAGAACCTAGAGAATTGCAGCTCATCTGAAGATTGTAATACTGCATCAAATCAGCTCATGCCATGATGGTATGCATTCATCCATTCAATGTTCAATTCCAATGCATCCTCTCCAGTACATCAGATGATAATAATCAAAACCAATCTTTATACCATTGATTGTATGACGTCAATGGTCTACAACAAGTGACATAATTTCCCTGCTAATCCTTAGTCACCTGCTCCACTAACTTGTAAGGTTGGTTTCTGAACAGCAACCAAAATGGTGTACCAATGAAAAACGGTATAACCGTTGCCGGCAACAAGATTTGTTACTTCTGGCTCCAGATGCTCCTCGACTCTTTGAGATGATTCTGAAAGTATGTCTATACGGTTCTTTTTTGCTTAACCCTTCGATCTTATGTGGTTGTGAGATGCATTATAAACGGACGTCGGCATTTCGCTGTCCATACGTTGCATGTTTAGATGTGGGATAAAGCGGGACGTAGACGTGATGTGAAATCTCACATGGTATGAACAGCAGGACGTGACTGAGAAGAAACCGGGTTAAACAGGAACAATCCGTTGCCTGGACTAAGTACAGTCCCCTGTATGGATACGTAATAAGTGGGTTCCAAGAACTGATCAAACCGATGGAAGTTTAATACGTCCTTTCACCAGAGAATTACGTTTGTCCCTAAACGCGCCAAAGAAGCTCCACCATTTGTAGCGAACGAACTCAAGTTTCCATTCTCTTGTTCTTTCATTTTGTGCCAGGTTGTCTCTCGCCATTGATTAGATCTCGTGTTCCAATCATGGTAATTAAAAGAAATGTAATTGGTGGTCTATTCCGGGGAGACGGAGAGCTGGTATTTCAACTGCAACCATCGTCTTGAAAATGAAAGCGTCGGAGAGAAACAGAGACAGAAAGAGAGAGTGTGTGAGAGAGAGATAGAGAGAGAGAGAGAGAGAGATGAGGAGAGACAGAGAAAGAAAGAGAGAAAGAGGAATAAATAGAGACACAGCGTGAGAGAAAGAGAGTCAGAAAGAGATTGAGAGAGAGGGAAGATATACATGTATATATAAATATGTATATATATATATATATATATATATATATATATATATATAAAGAAGGTCACCGTGGTAGTGTGGTACGGTATGTCACTGAAACAGCTCCCGTAGGATTTTTGTGCCAAAGTTGATTTTGGTTTGCATTTTTGGATTCATTGGGGTCCAAGCTATCAGAAAATGATGGGGTTCAAATTTTTCCGAAGACACCAAATTTCCCTATTGCGCGTTATATAAGCCATTTTGGCGCCCAATATGGACTCCCCAGGAAATGAAGGAAGGGTCTGAAAATTTGAACCCCATCACTTTTGGCCAATTGGGACCCTTTTGAAGCCAAAACAGCAACAACAAAAAATCAACTTTGGTACAAAAATCCTACGGGATTACATACCATACCGCACTATGGTGGAAAAGGTGGTATTTTATATCTAACCACCGTTTAAAAAATGGAAACGTCATATAGATACAGAGAGCGAGGGGAGAGAGATGGGGGAGGGGGTAAGAGGAAGCATGTAGTGAACAGGTTGTACTTAGTATTCGAACCGTCTTTCAGATGAAAGTGTAAAAAAGAGACAGATTGAGATCAAGAGAGATAAAGAGAGAGGGGGAAGAGAACAAGACAGAGAGAGAGGGGGGGGGTTCAAAAGTTATTGTCAAGAGTATTGAAGAAGAACAAGAAGAAGAAATGCATGAAAAACTCGATCAGAGAGCTGCGAAGACAGAGAAAGAGCCATCCCGATACCTTCATATTGATAAATGGAGGAGGTGGTGTAATCTCCTCGAAGTATTGAACCAGGGGTGGGGTGCACCATGAGCTAAGTATGCCAATACAAGAAGTATATATAAGAGGCACGGAAGAGAGAGAGAGAGAGAGAGAGAGAGAGAGAGAGGGGGTGAGTGGATGGGCGAGTGCAATTAATAGGGACTTTTAGATTTTACACGACGAGAACGTGGACTGCCGCGTGTGACATTGTGTTACGGCACCGGGCCGTGCCCGGCAGTGCCTTAAAAGGACGTCACATTACCTTAAAAGGATGTCACACGTGGCGGTCCACGTTCTCGTCGTGCAAATCTAAAAGTCCCTAATGATAATAATGACAATAGCAGCATTCACTATGAACATAACGGACAAAGAAAGCGGACAAAAATATATAGTTCTTCAGGTAGACAAAGGAACATCCCTTCACTGCTATTATGTAAAAATGTATAGAACAGGTGAATATGCATGTGACACCTGTTCTACACATTTTTACATACTAGCAGTAAAGGGTATTTTGTCCGCTTTCTTTGTCCGTCATGTTCACAGTGATTTCTATTGCGCGCATATCCATGGCAGACATTACTCAAAGCACCTTCAAACTACCCTGGCTCTTGCCCAGCTGCCAAAACCCATTTAATACACCTGTTTGAAGAGTAGCAAATGTAGGACATTAGTGCTGCGGCGGGACTCGAACTGCAAACCTTATGATCCACATTCCGGGGACGTATCCACTAGACCACGTCACCTCTACAGATATAAATGATTAGTTGATTGAATAAAGAAAGAGAATGAGATGAAAGGGTGAAATGAGATAAAAGCAGTAAGCTGAAATAAGGATGATTATGTTCATGAAATGTCTGCTATTCCTCCCAATAGGGACTTATAGATTTTCGTGGACTGATACGTGTGACGTCTATTCAAGGCAGTGCATTAAAAGGACGTCGATCGTAGCAATTCACATTGTCTTCGTGCAAATCTAAAAGTCCCTATTAAGACATCTATGGTGACTGCCCATGCTATCCGAACAGCGCCATCACAGTTCTATTTAGGTATTTTGGTCACCGATATACATTCAGATTCTTTCTTTCTGTTGTAAGTTTGATTAAACCTCCTTAAATCGGTCTTGGTTAGGGGGAAATGACATCCGGTGTGCCTGAACAACTTTCATCTCCAGTCGTCATGAACTGTACACACTTATAGCGAGTGTTTTATTATTTAATGCTGCCCTTAGGTGGTAAAGAGTAAAGCACATCCTGTCCTGTTCCATTGGGAACCAAATCAGAATTATTAGCTTCTCGGGCTTGATTTGATTCGGGGGGGGGGGGGGAGGGGGAGAAGAGGTAGCCCTAGTGAATGACCCAATATTATGAAAGAGGAATATTTTCTATAAAGGACGCGGAGTCACCCCTCCAACGTACCCATTTGCTATGCCCCTACCTAACATGTTAGAGATGTTGACTCTTTCCTAGCACATTGTGATTAACTTCAAGCCTTAACGTTGAAAATAATCGCGGGATACCTACTAGAAAAAAAGCAACCTTGCATGACGTCATGAGGACGTTTAAAAATCTTTCAAAATAAATCTTTATACCTACGTCTTTCTTGTTCCCTGTGGTGTATTCTTGTTTCGTATAAAAAAAAATCGGGAATGTGCTAAGATACTATGTTAGTTCATTGGAGCAGTCTCAGTGAGAGCTATGGCGAAGGGTGTGCCCAGGAATAGATGGACACGGGCGTTACGGATAGGTAGGAGGAGGGGGGGGGGGGGGGTGGGGGGAGGGAGCATCGGCATTTCAGGTAAATGTAATACGAGAAAACATGACTGCATAGTAACAGTAGGGTGGGGGAGGGCGGTGGCATCATCTCGCCTAATTGTCTTACTCCCTTCATTTCCTATATTATTTCTTATCCCTTTTTTTATCCGCCTTTTCTTTCTTTCATCATTTCTTCTTCTTTAGGTAAAGGGTGATAGTCTAACACTAACAAATTTGTGAAACGCTGATTATGCTATCATTTGGATTTCTACCCCTCCTC
Organism: Strongylocentrotus purpuratus; assembly: GCF_000002235.5. Taxonomy (NCBI): domain Eukaryota; kingdom Metazoa; phylum Echinodermata; class Echinoidea; order Camarodonta; family Strongylocentrotidae; genus Strongylocentrotus; species Strongylocentrotus purpuratus. The sequence continues at coordinate 23,885,267 of NW_022145601.1, read as the reverse complement.
AACCACCCCATCCCACCCCCCACCCCCCCCCCCCCCAAAAAAAAAGAGAGAGAGAGAGAGAGAGAGGGAGGGGGGGAGATGGACAGAAATATAGAAAGGAAGGAAGAAAAACATGAATGATCTGCTCACATCCGACGACAGAAAAATACATGATGAGCTTACCGGATGTACATAACGAAAACTTCAAAATATCGCCGTTAGCTACGTTCAAATTTCATGATATAGGTGTTAAATGCGATCGTTTACGAATGATCAAAAATTGTTTCTGAAAGAGAATCTCAATACTTCTACAACTGAATTCCCCTGTTGGGATATAAAAGTTGAAATACACGTAGACGAGAAAAACATTTTTTTTTCTTCTGAATTTCCCAAAGAGGCTCTTTTTTATAAGATAATTCTATTTAAAGGGATCCGGTAACTTTGTCTCAGATTCTGAAATAAAATTCTGGATTTAGCTCATGATGCAATGATAATTATAAACCTTTAGGTCAGTCAGGAACCCCATGACTTTCACAAGCCGATCGCCTCTCTGATTATCAAGATATTTATGATTGGAATTACACATTTTGAAAACCGTTCGCCTGACGGTTTTCATAACTCTACAGTCTATTGGGGAAAACGAGTATGGTAAAACCGGTCACTCAAAGATTTTTTACTTTTTTGAGGCACTTCTTGATCATTTTGAAGCGCAATTTTTTTAGGGCTTCAATATTACACCATATCACAGACACTGATAACACGTATGGCCGTGTATCTCATATTTAACATTGTTAAACGATCCCTTTAAGCCAGTGCCATGAAATACCTTAAACTGTTAAAGTAGTTAAAATCCTGTAAGTACGTATATTTATAGTTGAATAGATTACGGCGCATATCTTCTTTTTTTTACCGTTTCTTTTGCTTATGTAAACAAAATGGACTCAAATGTACGACAATAACCAAAATAACAAATTAAAGATAACAAAACAAAATCAGCAAACAGCAGCTACATAATGAAACAAGTAAAATGTAAATCAACATAGAAAAAAGTTGCATGTGACACTTCTGAGATTCAGAACGTAACACATTATATTAAGTGAAGGTAAAGTATAAAGGAAAATATGACAATATAAACAGAAAGTGGGTAACATATTCGATTAATCTGTCTCAACAGTAGAAGCAAAATCGGAGCCGGTATAATCTGAAGTTGTCTGTCACCTATAACTTGGTGTTTTGGTTTATGTTTACTGTTTGATATTACTTCATTTTTTTTTAATATGGCAAAATAAAAGGTGAAGAAGCCAGGGGCCGAAATGTATTTAACCCAATAATTGCTTCGCGCTTCACTCTGTGACCATAATTATTCCCTCACAAACACACCCACGCGAGAACACACACACACACTCACACACTTCTTTTTTTTTTAAGTTATTTTATTTTATTCCTCCAATCGTGTAATACAAAATTAAATTGAATAAATTGAATAAACCTTTTCAATATTGATTGCTTATACATTAAATCATTTGCAGTATATATAACTGAGCAAATATTGAAAGTAAACTTAAAGTACATAAACATAATTTATAAGTCCATTGTACATATTATTCACTTATAAACAAAACATTGAGAAAAACAACTGGAGGAAATTTTACTGGTACTCCCAGCTCCCCCTCCCTCACTCAAACACACACATACACAAACACACGCACACACGCGCGCGCACACACGCGCGCGCGCACACACACACACACACACATATATGTAAGAAATATATACACTCACAAACAGTTTATACAACAACCAATCTACCAATATAATATTCCAATGGTTTCATAAATTCTGATCAGCATTCAAATATTTAAAGAAATAGTTTTCTTCCTCTTTGTCCAGTTTCTTTAAAATTTTCAACAGCCATGACACATTCAACCATTTCGTACAAATACGTATTTAACTTTTGCTTTGCTCCGCATTTTGCTTTTGCTTTTGCTTTTGCATACAATTTGTAAAAAGGTTTTAATTTCCTTTTAAAAGCTTAATCAACGATTTGATTCATCCATGAGCATCGATCAATGACAGGTTCTATCAAATAAAAGCATCAGCGAAATAATATCCTACAGGTATTTAAAAAGGGTATGAGTTCAGTTAAATGTCCCATCTATAATTTATGTAGGCGTTGTGCATTAGTTATGACAGCTTGGGATATCATCGGAAGCACAACTTATTTCGTCGTATATGTTTCTTGATTATTTCAATACAATATCATTTGATCTTGCGTTACACGGTAGCCTTCACACGGCACGCGTAGGCTTATATGAAATCACAAAGTACTGATTAATGCCCTTTAATACCCCGATTACTTTAAGTGCAACATTGCGTTTTGTCGTACTCTTGACTCTGCGCTAACGATTGCAATGGATAAAAGAGATACGTTACATATTCAATGGGAGATAGGAAAAGAAACTGAAATCAGTCTCGTGGGCTGTCGGCTTCGTACCCTCTCGTTCGTTTGCTCGTTCATTTGTGTGGTTGCCAACTTTTTTAAAGATCAGTCAAACAGATTGGCTGCTTAAAACCCACTGTCTAATATCATTATGATCTTTTGAAGCCTTCACAACCATCGAAAGCCTGGTCGATGTTTCAACCTGACCAGTGGCCTAGTTTTCCTCAGGAGTCAGATGGCTCAGCTCCTAGCTCGTATAGATCATGGGATGACAATGAAAGAAAGGGCTCCATGTTTGTTTTTGTTTTTTTCGTGGTCCACCTGTTCGCCCCAACTGAAAAATGTGTGTACTAGGGTATAACTTGGTGCCAAATTCTAATGTGAATGTTACCACGCGTCAAACTTTCTGTTTTCACGACAATGAGGCTTAATTATGCAAATATATACGAAATGAAGATATTGCAATTTTACTATAAAAAAAATATATCACCCTCCCAGTCTAACTTGTATTGAATTGTGTGATGTCCCAATACCAGATAACAGGCTGCCTGAATATTCATAACAAAATTTGATCCGATTAGATGCTATTATTTTTGTCGAGTCATGCAAATTTATGCAACTTACAAGCAAGATTCTTGGATACATTTTAGTGCTGATCTTTATATGTTTCTTGACACTGTCTTAAGCCACTTTATTTATACAATAAGGTGTAGTTATGCACATTTATGCATATATCCATTGTTTACACTTTTGGTGCGTTAACTCTAGTTTTCAATTAATAAAAAATCAAAACTTAAGATTCATAAAGGGGACAAAACCTCAATTAGATATGTCAAAGCCATGAATGTAAAAATAAAACAGAATTAATTTGATTGGACTTTAGTATAAGAAAATAATAGTTTTGGCGAAACGACTTGAAACGACAGTATCAAATCACCCGGAAGGTAATTATCTATCGTGACCTTGGCTGCTGAAGTTTGATTAATGAAATTCTTCTTTTCTCCATCGTGATAATGTCATATATTCCTGAACTCTTATTTACATATGGCTTCCTTCTTGGATTGGTGTATCCTATTCTAAGTTAATTAAAGGGCAATCCAACCCTTGTAATAAATTGATTTGTGTGAAAGCATAAAAATAACAGAAACAGAGTGGTAACAAATCGGACCAATAGTAAGGACGTTATGAAATATGATATCACTGAGTCTATATGCGAATCTCAATGTTAAAGTGGATTGTGACGTAGGACTTTGATAACTCTACCATTAGCCGTACTAAAATATCATTAATTTATGTTTTTCTCGTAAGTTCCTTCTCCCTTGCGGCACTACCAAAAAATATTATAGATAACATACTATTTGAGGTCCTCTAAAAAGAATAGATCCTCCTGAGCAATGAATTTTCGAAGAATTAAAACAAAAATTTAAATTTTGTTGGAGCAGATGAGGAAGTAGTCCTGCACTACATTACATTGACATCACCGCTTCAGCCAATATGAAGCGCCCATACGCATAGTGATTACAACTTTCAAAAATTCATAACTTTCTTATATTTAGTCAGATTAAATTGAAACTTTCATTAGTTTGCTTTTAAAATTTTCCTTTTTTCTTTTAGAGTAGTTGTCTATTTGGGTTGGATTTCTCTTTAAAAACATCCGAGACTTATACTGGTTCGATAAATAGTAAAAAGTACTTTGACACTTTAATATTATTAGATATTTCGTAGACGGAAATTCAACGTTTCTGTTTTGTGTGTGGCTGCCTTCTGACCTTTCTGCAGTGCGCCTTTATCAGCTATTATTGTTTTGCTTTACGGATAAATATTAAACGTGCTAGGTTTATGTGTATCTATTTTCGTTTATTTCATATAAATTCGTTGCATATATAGATGTTTATTCCATTTTTATTCTTCATCCGCCAATTAATCAGTAAACTTTTGTATCGCCCGCATGCCAATTAACGGGTTCTTACAATTTGGGTCTATATCGGTGCGCACTGCGACTGTTGTTTGTGTTTGCTCGTGAGATTATTTTTTCGACTTGCGAATGTGTGCAACATTGTGAAATTCTAATCACCAATAGAATCTCCCCTTATAAGAGTGTGAATGCCCCTCATATTGTACAGCTTCAGAAGCTGTTCAAGAAAATTTTCTAAGAACCGATTATCAAAATAGATATAGTTGTCCTGAAATATTAATCTTATTTATGGGATTAATAAATTCCGGATGTCAATGGCACAATAAAGTGTCACTATTTAACACTGTACAGCTTCTGTGTTGTACAGCTTCTGAAGTTGATTGATAACCATTTTCAGACATTCTCTGAATATAGATATTAATCCTAAAAAGTACGAGCCAATAAATTATGGATATTATCACATTCCACGTGTCTAATATTGTACAGGAGTGAAGCCGATCGATAACCAGTACAAAATATAACATTTTACCTAGGGTTATGTCTAAAGCCGTGCTACTTTCCTTATTTAAGCATTTCACTCGCCACGAGAGCCGATAGGCACGATCGCAGGCTTGCCACGAGTGCTTGCCGGAACAATCGGCGTCAATTCACAAAAGGATTCCACTTTCCAATAAGGCTCGTTCAAATATGAAGCGGTTAACCGCGGCAGTGTCTTTTTGTATAACGTGTAAATGAATGGCAACTGCGCGCAGCAAAGCTACTCCGCACATTTACTGAGCTATGTGCAGTCTATGAAAAATTCCATGACACCTTGTATGCCTAGACTAGTCAAAAGTAAGACAGATGGTCTTCACGCTGTTTGTTATTAAAACGAGAACAACAGAAACAACAAAATAAACAAATAATCAGCAACAAACAAACAAATCAAAGAATATGTACGTAAACGTTAATATTGTCATTCTTTATTTTTTATTTAATAAAAGCAGTAACACTTGATATCAAACGATCAAAAATGTCAGTCAATATTAGTGTTGGAATGAGAAAAGGCTATATAATTAGAAATTATATTGTATAAACAATACGATATGGACATGAAATGCAATGATTATAATGACGATGAAGACGATAATAGTGATTTTGTTTTTGTTTTTACACGCCTATAGTCATCAGTATGATTAATTATATCAATATTATTTTATTCAAATGCGTCAGTCAATATTACTTTTCTAATGAGAGCGCCAGTATAAGGAAACAATTAAGTCACTATGTAGAATAGAAAATGAACAATGCAGTTACATTATTTCATCAATCATGTCTTTGTCTTTACGTTATTCAATAATCTTTTATTTATTCATTCATTCAAATTTCACAAATTATTCGAGAATTTGACAAAAATTTACATCGATTTGAGGAAAGTAATACAGATAATGAACATAAGGAATCAAATCAAATCAAACCAAATCAAATTGTTTGGGGTCTGCTCTACGCAGGCTAGGCGTCCGATTTTGGCGCTGGGTAAAGAAATGAGAGAAAAGAAACAAACAACAGTTACAAAAACCTACAGAATACCTTTGTCGTTTTAAATGGTGAAGATATAGAAATCCTTGATAACCAACCTTTTTTAGAATGGTATTTTGAAAAGTGTGTAAGCTTTATTGTAAGTTTTCTTTTAATTTTTCTTGTACCTTTCGGAGATTAAAGAACGCTTTTTTCTTGTAAGTTTGCATTCTGAACATTTTCTTTGTAGTCTAATATCAAACTCCGGAAGGACAGCTTCTATCTCATCCGTGACTCGTTATTTTTCTAGATATAAACTATTTTGTCTATAAATAGGTAAACAAATACGCTCTGATGCTGACCTAGAAAAAATGACGCCATTATGAGAAGCAACAGCCTTTGGCCTGTCGTAAATATATTGTTGTAAATACCAAGGAAGTTGATAATAATAGTAACAATGCTAATGATGATAATATATTTTTATAAAGCGCAGACACTATGCAAATAATTATATCCTACTGCGCTGCAAGAGCTCCTGATGTGTTTAAATCTACCAAGTCAGGTTAACGAAAAGATATAAAAACAGTGATGATTACCTAATTTATAATGATAAGTGATTCCACAGTTTTGGACCTGTGCTTCGAAATGTTCGATCTACCGATGGCATTTTTGTTTTATGCGACGGAGTTTGCGGTTGGCCTACTAGAGATAAGATAAGACGATATATACAACAGTTTTCACAAGTAATATCATCTCACGATAGTTTGCAGTACTAGAGATAAGATAAGACGATATATACAACAGTTTTCATAATTAACATTATCTCACGATCTTTTCTCGCACGCGCAATATTTTAACTATGGGTAATAGTTTTTACATAAGAGAAATTATATACCAAAAAGTTAAGGCAATTTTTTTAGATTCCTATTTTTTTTAATCGTGAAGATATTTGAGATGTAGAGTTTTCAGTATAATGCCCCACGTGTTAAACGTTGTCAATACAAATAAACCCTATGTATGTTAATCAAATAGTGACATTGCGCTCTAATAGTACATATCCGTCTTTCCCCATCTTCCCTCCCCCTCCTCTATCTCTCTCTCTCTCTCTCTCTCGATCTTCATACTCTCCTTCTCGTCCTTTTTGTCCCATTATTCTGTCATATGCTCCCTTCTCTCATGCCCTACGGATCCTCATCCTTCCTCTATAATCTCTTCCAACACCCTATACTCTCTCCGTCTCCCACTCTCTCTCTCTCTCTCTCTCTCTCTCTCCTTCTCTCTCTCTCTCTCTCTCCCTCTCTCTCTCTCTCTCTCACTTGTCTCCTTCTCAATTTCAAATGTACAATTACAAACTTACAAAATTGAAAACGTTATACAGGCAGACACGATTAAAGTCCACAGCGGAGCGTACAAAGGAGATTCACTACTTACTATTGGATTAGTGCCCCAGGTATCATTTAGCTCACTCTTGTTACTAAGGTTTCCAGTGCTCCTGATTGTCTGAATGGTCGTGACGTATTGAGTAGAAACGTCATCAAATCCAAGAACATTCGTTGTCAGATCGTCACTCTTCGAACTGTTCCGAATATCATGAAGTGACCTTGTTGCATCAGATGGGTCGAATGTTGAACTAATACGACCCCGGTTTCCTCTTTCCGTTCCTTCAGCATCAGCAGGTGCAGTCGAGATTGGGATAAGTGATGTTAGTGGCGTTTCGGTGATTCCATCTATTTCATGTAGGCCTATATCGGATGTTGTGATTACCACCGGGGATGTCATCTCGTTGTTCTTCCTGGCACTTGTAGTAGGTACAAGCGAAGATGTCGGTGTCTCAAATGTAGTTGCGTCAGATGGTGTCACACCAGAGGTTTTATCATGAAAGGCATCCGTAACTGGTCGAGATATGCCACCATCTTGGTCTATGTTGATATCCGTGCCTTCGTCTGAAAAACCAAGATCCGTAATCGTGAGGTTGTTGATTTCGGTAACATCAATCGAGTCGGTGGTTGACTTAATCCCCGGTGAATCTGTAGTGCCATTGCTTACATTCTCCAGTGATTCGTTGTTTTTAAGCAGCGAGGTTGTGGGTTCGTTGATCTGCCCTGCACCAGTAGATAACATGGTGGATGACTGCACGTTATGTGTGGTGACATCAAAGCTTTCATCAGTTGTTACGAGGGTATTCTGGTTTGAGGTAGTTTGGGAGGTAAGAGTGGTGGTGATAGCAAGTTCTTCTGTCTGCCTCGGAGAAGCATATGAGAGGGAGTTTGGCGGTACTCCAGTTGTACTTGTAGCATTTGTTGTGTCAGTGGTGCTTTCTGAATAGTATTCCACTGCTTCAGTTACCATGCTGGCGTCTTGGTTTATATTTGTAGTGGCCTGGGAGGTGTGACCGGTAGGCGAATTACATACTCCACCCCCTCCGATGCAGCATCGCCTCCCTGTCTTTCTGGACCTCAAATACAGTCGACATTCCAGAAAAGGGTCAATGCTCTCGTTTGATGCAGTCCTGATGATGCTCGTGAAGACACCGTTCTCATTTTCGGTAGAGACTCCGTGAGATGCATTCTGAAGAAGTCCATTACGGAACCATCTTGTGGTGTAGGGAGGGACACCTCTTTCTGTAGAGCAACTGTAACCAACTGAGGTGGTGTTAGCTGAGGAGACTTCTCTGCTGCACGTTGGGTACTCCGAACTTGGGGCGAATCGGACATGAATGTCCACGCTGCTGCCAATTCCTTGAACCAACGAGGAGCATGTGAAGTTACCACTATCATTCCGACTGATGTTCCTAATGGACAGCCTGAAAAAGCGTCGTCCTTTCTCTGATGCATCAAACTGGATGCCGTATCGGCGATCTTGAGAAATCACAGTGCCGTTGTAGGTCACTTGTGTGCTATCTCGAAGCCAGGAGATATCCCCCAATGATGTGTTGCGGACAACACATACTAGCTGAAGAGACTGGCCTTCCCGTATAGCATTTATACTCTCCCCAGTGAAATTATTGCTGCCTTTGATGCTAATTGGGCTCTGATCCGGATCGCCTCCCGCAGCTGAAGCCCCGAAAGCAGTCAGGAAAGCAATAAGAATTAGCATTTTTGAATATCTAATCATGATTCTAGAAGAACGTAAACTTTGCAATTGTCTTAAAATTATTGAATGATAATCTGGCTCCTGTTCGTAAATATAATTCAGGGTCCAATCAAAAAAATCTATGTCGGCGAGACCTCCAAAATTCGGTTGTTCCTGCAGTTTATCGCAACATGAATATGATTTATCATGTTATGATTTCAACAACCACGTCAGATGTTTACGAAATTCAATCACCAAAGTGATCCACCCATCTCGAAGCTGTAATTGATCTTAAAAATGATGGTTGTTTTCAGATGAAAAGTGATAGCCCATATTGCCATTTAAACCTCATAGAATATCCAATCTAGCGGTCATTAACCATGTTATTGAATACATGCGCTAACAGGATATGGGGGTACGACTTCATTTCCTCCTTTTGAGCGAATTTCATCATATGCGTTTTTTTTAGTAAAGTTGAACATTTTATGGATTCGAGAAATAAAATTACAATTCGAGCAAATTCGAAAGATAAAAACACTCCTGAAAAGATTTTTCCTGATTATTAATATTTGTTTTTTTGTTTGTTTAGATGCATTAAACAATAAATTGTTTCTATCTGGACAGCAAAAATCCAGATTTACACCAAAATTGTTTTGTTTCCAGCTTTTGGGTTCTATTTTACTTTTTCTTCAAGACTTATGTGAAAGATACCAGTAGCCAGCATTAATTACACATTTCTCGTTACCCTTTTATCGATGGTTCTGCCTAATTTTAAAATATATCATGAATTGTTCATGCATAATAAAACAGGTCTTCAACCAATTTGTGTTTGTAACTTTATTTTTAGTAGTAAGGCAAGAAATTATGCATTGCAAAATATGCATAGTACAAAGGACATGATAATTTCAGAATTCAAGCAACAAAAGCAAATTAAAAGACACGACTCTTATTATTCGAGCAACATTCATGGGATAAGATAAATGCTATATCTATTAAATGAGTAGTCATTGATATAATTGTTATACCAGAGAACTGGGCATTAACTGATATAACTAATATTATATTGCCATTTTAACTGAGGTCCTCTTTCAATCTTAATGGTGTGAGTTTACTGTCAGTGGCATATACACAGTATGTGTCATATTATTACATAATGATAATAATAATAGTGGGTTCTTGTATAGCGCTCATGTCAGTCAGATTTGACCCTCCTGGCGCTACCGATTATTACCCTGGCTTTAGCACGGCTGCCATACGGCGCTCTAGCATTTCAAGGAATAAATTCTTACCAATGTTGCGTCCAGTCACTGTTATTATCACTCAATAGCTGTTGTTATAAAGAAAATATATAGTGCCCTATATTATTCAATAAAACGCCTTGCTGTGAGGGGGGAAATAACAACGAAAAATATTTTAATAAGTAAAAGTGGTATAAGCGTTATACCAAACGGGGCAGTAACCTGTATAAAGGTTACACCAAACCACACTTCAGATAACGTAAGAAAAGTACATGACATATGACTGTTATTATTGTATTGATGATAAATATGATAAATAATTAATCTATTAACTGAGCACTCAGTAGTATAAGTGTTATACAAAACAACTGGGCATTGCCTCACATAAACGTTTACCAAACAACAGGGCAGTAACTGGTATAAACGTTATTCAAAACAAAAGGGCACTATTAAACTGGTATAAGCGTTATACCAACCAGTACAGGGCACTAAATGGTATCTTGATATCTCATTTTATAAATAATAGTCAAAGAAACAAAAATGTATGGTCTAATCAATTCCAAATATATATCTTGGAATTTCTCATTTCTAATAGCCGCCTGTGGTGCTACTAGCCCACGACAAATCTAGACAAAGCAAAGGCGATATAATATCCTTTGAAAAGTAACAGATAAATGCACCAGAAAATGTTAACCGGGATCCTTATTCGATTCCATTTAACATAAATAATATTCCACCTGAGTATGTGAATTATATGAAATGATTATACAGAAACAGGAGTTATTAAATTAATTTTAAACACTAATGGTTTAGTCAATTAATAAATTAATTCATGATAAAAAGCAAAAATGATAAAGAAATTAACATATTTCAATACATTAACTAAATTTTAGAAAAAAATATTTAAATGTGTCATGATATATATATACATTATCCTTAACCCTTTACACTTATTCCCCTTAAATCATGAAACCCTCGCCGACCGTGCCCTCCCTACGCCTATACCACCCACCCTCCTCTCCAACCAGCCCACACACGCACACGCACCAATCGCCCTCATTCTTGATAAATTCACTAGGAAGAAAATATTAGAGTGTTAATGATAGAAAAGGATAGCATACTAAAATGAATTCATTCTTTAAGGTCTGTGTTATATACGGAGAATGTCAGCAAGCAGAAACTGCTTGTGCATTGAAAACGAACACAAAACGGGAAAAGAGAGAGAGAGAAAAAAAAAAAGAGAGTAGAGAGTACAGATGGCAGAGGAGAAGAAAGAAGAGGTTAAGGTAGTCAAGAGAAGAAGAAGCACTACTTGCATATATATATATTTATTAACATTATGTAGTAAACAACAACACAACATTACATACATGTAGGATACATACATGTACGAAAGAGTTTGTTTTTAATTTCACAGGCACTTTCGATTTATTGGGGAAAACATATATCTTGGAAAGATGGATTGATAACATGATAAGTGAGATAATAAACCACGATCACGTTGACTTCTGAAAAAAATCAACTCAGGGTCAATTTCAATATCCTCTTGCACATTCTGTAGATTTTTTTCTTCGGATTACGTAATGCGTCATTGTCCTGTTCGCATAATCGGTCATTGACAAGGCTATTGACATTGCGTGAAGTTTAATTTTCGAAAGGCTTAGCGATCGATCGTATTTTGACATTTCATCACTGTTGGTATTGAATCTGATGCAAAGATTAACCGGAAAGCCTAATAACATAAATGCTATATCATAATATATACAGAACAAAAAACAAAGAGTAGATTCAGATTCAGATTAATTTTATTGGACCGTTTGGAAATTCGGTTGTTGGGATTACATAAAGTACATGAACAATATCCAATAGAAAATAATATACACAAATAGATAATACACAGTAGCAAAAGTACAATGAAATATTCATGTGGAAACACGGATATAAATCGTTTTTACATAGTGGAATAAAATAAGAAAATAAATGGACACTATTGACATTGTACGAATGCGTAGAATTCGGAAATAGTATTGTTCTTATCTTTTATTATTATCATTTTTATCATTATTATTATCATCATCATCATTATTATTATTATTTTTTGTTACTATTATTATGTATTATTATCATCATTATCAACAGTATTTATCATCATTATTTGTCACAGTTATACAGCTGAATTCTTTTCTTCTTTTTTCATAAATTAAACGGTATATAACTAAAACCTGGAATAACATATGATATCATAGGGTATTATTTATTTATTTGCTCGTGACGTAAATTCGACTTACATCTTGGCTTAACTCCCAGAAAATGAAGTAAGCAAAATCAGGAAGGATGTTTCATTATATCTCATAGGTTTCTTTTTGTAAATAAGTTGACTGTATAGTCAAATTATCTTGAAGGCAGTGATTGTGAGCATCATCAAAAGGCTCTTGTTCAAGGTCGAATTTAATTGAGCTCTGTTGATATTCGCCAATGGTTTCAGGGGCGAATCTATACCGGGAGGTGGATTAAAAACAGTCAATTTGTAACTGTCTACACTTTTTGGATTTATTGCAGGAAATAATAGCTTTTCTATTCTACCTAAGCATCCTTGTTTTTAAGAGAAAGGGTAACACGTGTGCTCAACAGCAGTGCAATCTTTATTTGGTACACACACTTTCGTAATAACTAAGTAATACCCCGGGGTGTCCGGAACAAAAACATTTATGGTAGTTTTTCCTCTTCAATCGAAACGAAGGTAGGTGTTATAGCAACATTGATTCTGTTTTAATAGGGATTTATATACGCTTTAGAAAGGGTTTTTAATTCCATTGATATTGCGAGGGACGGGTATATTACATGTAATAGATTATTATTATTATAAGAGAATTTATTATTATGCGCTATATAAAAATTACTTTATTATTATTATTATTATTATTATTAGAATATATCAATAGCAGCAATACTTAAGTGCTTTCAGGGGATGCGTTCTTGCCGTGTCATGTCATTTCCAACTTCTGCCCGTCTTCTGAACCTGATTGATGAATAGGATATATGTTTGTAATTGACACACTTTAAAATAGCATGTAAATGTCAGTAAAAGTAAAGACATGGGCGTTGTAATGACGGTTAACGAAATGACAGGAGTGACAAATCATGAACAAAAGAGCGAGAGTGAGCATTAAGGCAGAGGAGATGATGCCTTGAGTGTGTGTGGGTGATAGCCGGTAGAGGGGTGAAGATCAGGGCGGGGGTGTTTGTGGATGGGTGTGTTTATCTGAGAGAAAAAAGAGAACGGAGGAAGAAGGGGAGAGAGAGAGGGGATAAAGATCGACAAGTTGATACGCGGGAGGAGGGTGGGGGGGGGGGGGAGGGGGTGATTTGAGAGAATTCTTATCATGCATACACGTAGGTGTAGGGGAAAAGGGACAAACAAATTTTGTTAACTTTATATTTCATCCGTCATCTTTTTTAAATGCATAGTTGTTTATTTATTTATTTGTTTGATCGATATTAAAGATGTCCGATAATATTCTAAAGAAATCAAATAACGTTGTATTCTTCATTAACTTAAAATAGTGTTTAGTATTGAAGAGAAGGTTGAGTTCTGGGAAGAGGTGATTTGTAATGATTTGTGAGCGAGTCATTGTATTAGGCAAGTGTGGAAGAACATCAGATACAAAATGTACCCTGAAGAGCATGGCTCTTCAAATGCCTTAATATTCTAAATATGGCATGTAACATCATAAAAATTGGGACGGATTTGTATACCACGTGTTCGTTTAGTCCCATATAGATCTTTATGTGTACAGTGCTTGTAACTTAACCAAGACTGAGCCAAATTTCTTATCATTTTGATGATTCCAGAACCTTGCAGTACACACCGATACTTATATGCTAGATGATCAACCTTTTCTGATCGATTCCACAACGTTTCTTTCACAATGCAATCGCATGACCAGAGCTTAACTTTATATGTAAACCCGAGGAAGAAAAAGAAGGAGAAGAGAGAGACACACAGAGACGGGAGCGGAGGAGAAATGTGATGTGAAAATATCTCGGCCTGCAAAACCAAGTTTTTACCATGACCATAAAGTCTGTTTTACGATTTGCATAAATTAATTTATGATTGATAGCAAGTCAGTGACCCTGATGCATAACGGAAATCGGTTCTTTGCGCACGTGTATGATGGATTTATACCTTGTTCACATTGAACAAAGACAGGTGATTGATACTGGCCAACATGATGAGCAAAACTAACAATAAAATGGGAAATTCGAAGTACAATAACAGGTTTCTTAATAATTTGTGTAACACGTATCCTTCTTAGGAATTAAATCCTTTTTAACTGTTATATAACAAGTGACCTTTATTCTACCCCCGTGGTACCAATTTGATTCTATGTGAATATTTTGATTTCTAATTGCTCTGTTTAATAAAACGGACTGAAGTGGATCACGTCTCCGTTCCTTCTCTCTCTCTCCTCCTCTCTTTCTCTCTCTGTGTCTCTTTTCTTTCTTTTTTTTCCTATCTGGCCTTCTATCTCACAATCTTTTCTTCTTTCACACCCCATCTTTCCCATTCCCTCTCTCCTTCTCTCTGTCACTCTCTCTCTCTCTCTCTCTCTCTCTCTTTACCTCTCCTTTTCTCTCCCTCTCGCTCCATCTCGCCCTCTCTACATCTCTCTCCCTCCCCTCTCTCTCTCCCTCTCTCTCTCTCTCTCTCCCGTTCTCGCCTTTGCCGCTAATTATGTCAATCATAATAAAGCACAACATGTGTAATGAAATGGAGATGTATAGAAGATCATATTTGTGTAAATGTGCTGGTAAATCATATTAAATTTCATTTATTTCAAGCTCTCAATTCAATATTTGTCCTATATATTTTTTCTGTAACATTTTGTTTGTTAAAGAACATATCAAAATACGGAAGTCCAATAGTTTACGTGCAGTTGCCCAAAAGAAGTTGAAGATGGCTTTAACCAGTATTTGCCATGCTACAGCCCCTTTACAGATATTTGCACTGTATTGGTTCTCATAAGGTTGCCCTTTTATGTAAGTAGTCAGTCACGTCCAACCCCATTTATTTTAGATTTGATCTTCTGTTTACTTCTATGATTACTTTAAATGAAAACGATAATGGATGCAAACTCTAGCTTCATTATAAGATATAATCTTCCCAGATCCCTAGCGAAATTCAAATTAAATGATATTGTTTGGATGAGCAAGGAATTTAACAAACTCTATTTTTAGATTATATAAGCACTAAAACAATGGGGCTAAAGGCATTACTAACTATGGCAAATTGACCATCAGATTGATATACTGTATGTGTATTTTTGTCGATAATTAAGGGGGTCGTATACACGAATTTGTCAAAAGACTTTTTTTTAATCATTTTTTATATTAAATATCACATTTTAAAAGATGAAATTGAGTATCTGGTGACGCGGGTGCAATGTGAAAGATGATGAAAAGTGGGTAATTGTACATTTATTTTGGTTTAAAAAAAGGTCAAGTATTGGTCAAAACTTCATAATTCGGTCAAATATTTCCTCGCCTGTTCAGTGAGAGTAAAAAGGTAATAAATTCACAAGAAAGAAGTAGAGAAAGAGAGAAGTGACACATTTAGATGGATTTAGATGCTGGGAATAGAATCTGCCCTTAAGCCAGTCCGTTTATTAGAATTGCAAAATCATGGAAATATATACTAATAATAGTTATATTGCCTTTATATATTTTTGGAGCAGAGCCTGATAAGATTTTCCGAAAGAGCCGTGATTACAAATTACAAAGTGTAGGCGTGCGGCATTGTGACCTGGTAAAGTTAGCTATTAATAATGCAAGGGTTGTCCATTATCCATTATCATTCGCTGATAACTTGAGAATCGTGACAACTCTATCAGTAAATATACTTCAGATTATTTGTATTTGCTTCAGATAAGCGACGGTAATTCGATAAGAATGGAGATGAAGAAGCACCTGGAATTACCACGGCCTATCTTGTAGTTCCACAGAATCGTATTTTGTTAATACTGTAGCTTATCGCAGTGTTTTTTTTATAACGGTAGTCACAGATTTAAATATAAGCCTTTTTCATCCACTTAAACATGCGAGTAGGGTGACATACAAATAGGAGACTTGTATCTTCAACCTACCAAGAATGCTCAACATGATATAATATACATATTCGCTGTTATAAGAACCATGATTGATGTTATCTTCATATTTTGCTTTTAAGATGATAAGTTCCTTTTTTTGAAATTCTGCATGTTCTGAGACTTTGCTCGTAATACTTTTCATCAGATTTAATAAGTGCGCAAAATCATAAGGAGGGGGGGGGTGCAAAAATCCATTTACCTCTTTTGAACCACAAACCTGAGTAATTTTCCCACGCATTCATTTATGTCTTTTAAATGTTACAATAAAGACAATAAAACAAGATGTCGAATAGAAGGTGAACAAAGCGCGTCTGACAAGAATTTTTTTATTCGGTAATGCATAAAGATTATTGTCCATTATCGGCGGAAAAAGTGTCATATAAGTAAAGAGCAAAGGCATAAAAATGTCATCTCGAAAGAATCTAGACTGTTAAATGTTAATACTTTCCGCTTTTACATAAGTAATTTTGTTCAATTTTGTTGGCTGGCATATAATTTAAAACAAAAAAATGCTTCCTTTAGCACATTTAAGCTTACTTGTGGGAGACAAAGACATGTGTTATATAATGTGTCGTTATAATTACACCTCATTTACTTCTAAGATGACATGAGAAATGACGAGAAACGTTTCCCCCAAACGGATCAAATTTTCATAATAATCATAAAATAAATTAGACAAATACCCGCGGATAATGCTGCTCAAATAGCAAAACATATGTGTAGGCCAAGATTGGACATAATAATTTTTAATAAAAAGAAAATAAACATTTCTTAGTACACACATGTCAGGCTATAAGACTATTATTTTCTTATTTCGTTGTAAAAGGATATCATTTTTAAAAATTCTTTCATCAAACCCTCCTGTGATATATACAGGTGAACTAATTACAAATTGTCACAATAAACTTGGAACGATATCTATTACGTAAACTATTTTGAAGAAACATGAAACAAAACTATGGTAAATTTTTCAAAATATATGATACAAGTCAATTCGATTTAAAGTATCCAGTATAAGGGAAAATTTACCCAATTTCAAATTTTACCAAACAATCATCAATATTACCCATTTTTCACTCAACATGGGCAATATTATACCCATTATTTTTCGAGAGTGTATTCTTATGTATAGTTCAAAACTAAATTAATCATACCCTTACAAAGTTTGGTAATATATGAAGTATTTGAAAAGTTGATATGTCCCAATTTACGTGTATTGAGAGTGTGATATAATAAACTTAAATCAAAGAGATTTCAACAAAGGGCGTACTTAAACCAGTACATCTTTCATTCTTGACTTACTAATTACACCAAAAACATCAAATTTACAAGGGGTATGAATAATTAAGTTGTTACTGTATATTTTTCTTTACAGAAACCAGAAGAAGACCCAAACGACTCGAAGCATTTTGGAAGAGAATTATGCATGATAGATCATTCCATTTGTCATGTATTATCATCCTCACTCCCATATAAGTTTCATTTAAATATATAAACTAAAATATATACATCTTGGTCCCGAATAGATACAAAAGTGATACATAAAATACAATAAAAAAAACGACCACAATCATGGTACCATTCAACATGATCAAAATATCCGTCAGCAATTAGTTGTTGTAGTTACCACACAACAAAAAAAAAGAAAAAAGTTACACGTAGGAAAATCGTATATGGAAGCAGTTTAATGATAGAAGATAGAGAAGAAAAAGCAATGTGTAAAATAGATTCAGCAGTAATAAGGGGAATGAAGTAAGACAGAAAAGTGTATGAAGAAATTGTATGGAAACTATAGAAAGAGAGGTAGAAGAGGGGTTAAGGGCAGACCGGGTAGACAGAATACATGAACAAATAGCAAAATTTATAATACTATGGATTTAAAATGCAAATCGGATTTTTAAATGGAATTCCACTCAGATATCCAGGAGGGAATCACTGCTGAAATAAGTATGAAGCACATGAGAACCCATATACATTGCATTTGTACTACAAAGCAGTGTATTCAAAATTTGTATTAGATATTAGTATTAAAGGTTATGTCCCATTTGCAGCCAACATCGAATTCTGTAGAACTTTGCAGGAATTATCAACAAGTCACGTATGTCCTATTTGTGAAATTTCAACGTTAGCAGTGTCCTAATATTCAAATTATGCAAGGAAACCCGTTTACTTTCTAGACTTCACTGTCAGATACAATTGATTGACTGACTTTAATACTTTTTTCTTCTTTGGTAATAACATAGATAAAATGAGCTGTAAAGGGTACAAGAGCATTTGTCTACACCGATAACCCAATTCTTGTTATGGCCATAATTAAACTGATTGAATCTTTGCGCAGCACAATACGTACGACCATTTGGTACAATTTTAATTGCAATCCTAAAAGTCGATTCGACAAAAAATGGTCGTTATTTTCCCATTTAAAAACATTTTCAAGCCTTTTCAATTTTGGTTGGCCTGCAAATGGGACACAGTACAATTAAAAGGGGACATACTGGAGCTTTTCGTATCCGGGTAAATCACACTTTATTACTTTTCCGTAAGTGTTGTCTTTTCCTTCATGTCGTTTACTCTGATTGATGCTAAATTAAAAGTGTCATTATACTTTATTTTCCCTTGTTACCCTTCGATTAGTGTAGAAATATTCCCCCACTGAGTTTCTGTATAAGATATAGCAAATAAAATTGAAATACACCGTGTCCCGTAAAGTTTGGCTCATTTCCTTTAAACTATTTAAATAAAGTGATTAATTATTGTGAGAATATGATTTATTATTGATAACAACAGTTTATAAAAATATATTATCAGTAGTTTATTAATCACTCTATTAAAAGAGTTTAGAGAGTCACCAATCAAGCTCCGAGAAGACATAAACTGTGTGCATCAAGAATTAACAAAAATAATGTCACAATCACTACGTGAAGAGAGGTGAGAACAAAATTAACTTTCGGGAAAGAGAGCATTCTTCGACCTTTTCCCCTTTTTGAAAGTTCCCAATCATTGTAATACATAAGTCATTCTCATAAACTTCTCAAAAATATTTGTTTGACTACATGTTTAAACAATTACGAAATACATTAGAATGTTGAATATTTAAGTACAACGATATGTAAATTATTATTTAAGTACAACAATGATTTATTATAACCATGTATATACATGGTAATATATTGTTTGAAAACCAATTATACACGTATTTCAACGTACGGAATACCCACTGACATTGCTGTGTATGGTCAGCAGTTTGTTATTAAAGTCCAAATTTTCTCCTTCAAATGCAAATACAGTATATGTATATTTTCAAATGTAGGCTAATGGGTTTCTTGGGCGTAATGCACATGGATTTAAAGATTTGGAGTTGTATCAACAATTTGATACTACTTGGATTAAACCGTCTGTGGTTACGTCTTACACATACCGAAAGGTCATCTGGAAAAGAGTTAATACTTATATATCATCTTGTTTTTCTTTTGTGTCCGCCTGGAATTCTTCATGTGTGATATTAAAAACATAAACTTATCATAAATGTTGTCTATTTCGAACTTGTAGAATAAAAAAGGTGGTAATTTTTTTCCAATGGTGAAACTACAACAAAATAATTATACGGTGTATACCTTATAAATTGCGATAAGCTACAATATTAACACATACGGTTCTGTGGAATTGCAAGCAAACATATATTTATAATAATAATAATAATAATAATAATAATAATTGTTCGTCCTTATATAGCGCATTTCAGGACCGCAGGCCCTCTCAATGCGCTTTACAGATATACATGTAGTGTATAAACATCTATATTAGTTATTAACATTCTTTAGAACTAAACAGTGACAGTTAGGAACTGCAAAGTTTTACCATCGTAACACGATTTTCTGCATTGCACATTAGTTGTTATTTTTTTAATTTAACATTATGTCAATTAAGATCACCTCTATAGGCCTTCAAATGGTGAGAGGGGAGGTATACCTTAATACTTTACTTGTCTTGATGACAGTTGTCTTGAATCTATCTGCCAAATCTGCCAAACATTTCATGCATAAGTTATAGTTTTAGTTTATTCGCACGCACCTCAATAGAAATATATATATATATATATATATATATATATATATATCTTTTTTAACTTGTGGATTTTTATAAAGAAAGCTTAAGCTTCACTAAGCTTTTGACATACTTATTTTGCATGTCACGCATTTCATAGATAAATGCATCTGAAAACACGTTTCATTTTTTGCTTTGCTTTTTGAATTTGTTGTTTGGATTTATTTCATTCTTTTGTTTGGGTATTCTTTCACAAATAGCGAATTTAAGGACTTGAACCCCCACACCGGAAACCAAAATTCTGGGTCCTCCAATTATAGTCCTATTGAAATTTTATTTAAAAATGGCTGTTTCAAATATCTTCAAGCAGTTTACCTCCTACGCCACCAGATCACCCTATAAATAGTATCGCGGAATATAAAAAGAAAGGTATTAATAAGTTGGCATGATCAGAAAAATGACAGTGCCTCGGAATGCACGCGCAAAATAATGCTGTATATTGTCTTTCCCCTTAGAATACCAACAAGTGAAGTACATTGGTGAGGGACTTATTCATTGTTTTGCTAGACTATTTCGCAATTTTCAAATAAAATTTGAAAGAAGGATGAAGTGATTTTCATACAGTTAGTGTCGTGAATGTCTCTTTTGGTAGACCAGAAGTTCTTCTTTCGACTTGATGTGAAATAGTATATGCGCTCCTTGACTGTCCATAATCCCGACTACCTAGATACAGTCCATTACACTTTTTACCGAATCGCTTTGAATACAAGTTCTTGACTCTCTGGTTGCAGAAGAAAGAAAAAAAGATGAAGAGTCCTTCGAGACTCATAAAGAGAATAAACAAGTACCATAAGAAATCTTGATCAGTGAAAGCAGCCATAATACCGAACAACCACGAAAATCCAGCCGTCGTTGAAAGTTTGGCATAAATGGCTAACTCACCCGGCTTTTTGTTGGCGTCTTTAAACATGTCTCGCCCTTTCAATGAACTTAGTTTCTTTGAGGATTGTTTCCTGGCTGTATGCAAGCTATATACGATGGGAACGAACAGGATGGCGTTGGTGGTAAGAACCAGTACCATTGGCAAGACAAAAAGGTACAGAAACGAGAGCGGGTCTGCGATCCAACAAGAAAAGTACATACCATAGTAGACGGGTAATGGTCCGCATGCGGAGAAATGCCATGCGCTCCCGAGTGCAGTGAATGGTATTGGCGTGCACCAGGCGTAAAGCGCGTACGGTATGTGTTGGCGTACGCGCGAGCGAGCACTGGTTTTGCTGAGGACGTCGAACGATCGATGGACACACCCACGTACTTTTGGTCCAAATGTCTGGAAGGCATGAACGACAATGGCGTTGGTCCAAAACACTCGCGTCAAGAAGAAATAGTGCATTATCACCGCGGTTACTTGGCAATCCAAGGACCCTGGCGTTAGGCTGAGACTTACTATAAATGTAATGTTCCCACCAATTGAGGCAACGATTAGCGACATGATGTGTAACCCAGGCAACGTACGCAATTCCCCAAAGATGACGTACGTCAGCAGAGTAACAGAAAGACACACTGAAGATATGACGAGTCCGGTATATGTCATGATAGTTTGAGCCCGTGAAAAATCGAAAAATATGACCACGGTTTCTGAAATAACGTTTACATACATATTACAAATCAGAACGCCTTCTGTTGTCTGGTGATAATTTGGAGGGTCGTATAGGATGCCACCCGAAGTAATCAGGCTACCATTCGGCAGTGTATCATATTCTGTCTCATTCAACAAGATTCGCTCACACTTTGGATCGATCGGCGACTGGGTATCACATACTAGGGCACCACATGTCTGCTCATCGACGGGGATGGTACTCTCATATCCAAATAAGTAGTTCTCGTAACAGTCATAAACACGCGATGTACTATACACATAGACAATCGGACATGAAGACACGTCGTTGTCGGTCCCATTCGTATAGATAGTAAAGTCAGATGGCTCTACAATAGTGAGGTTCCCATTTTTGCAATGACCAATCAAGTAGTTAAGGTCAGTCAAGTTTCCATTAAGTATTTCCACGAACGCATAATCTTCTTCTTCAGGTGACTTTACATATACATCATTGACATACACATGCATTTCATTCGCGTTATTGAGGTCAGATAGCTTACCAAGAATCTCGGCAAATTGCTTGGCATTGTTTCTGGTCATTTCCTCTGGATTTGAAACCACCATCGTGACAGTGACCTCGCAAGCAAAGTCCGTAAGCTCGTGATCAGTAAACGAATCGTTGGGGTGTATGGGACTGACATAAATGTCCCATACACTGCTATTGAATACGAGGTGATCAGGGGGCAGTTTGCCTTTGCCAGGCGCAGGTGCCTTCACGTCATGCTCGCTATAATCCCACTCCATGCAAATCTTAACAGTAATTACCAGCTCGTCTTCGAGACCGACCGTTTCGTTGATAACAGCAGTAATAGCTTCCACCATAGTTATGATATCGTCATCGTCCAGCTCATCCGTTGCTTTTGCCGGCACACAATTTTGTTTGACAAGGACATATCCATCCGAACAGTAGAGCTGTCTGCAATTCCCTAAATAAGGGTCGAATACTTGTCCATCTTCACACGTGTCTACTATCGGAACAACCAGTCCATTACCCCTATAAACGACAGTACTGCTTTGATCTTTAGCTGCCATATTGTAATTCGTGACAATTCGATTTGTTATCTTACCATCACCATTTGATGGTTTCGAATCATTTCGATGAGTAGAGTTACGAAGGAAATGTTTCTTGAGCATGTCTTTTGTCGGGCACCTGATCAAGCTCTCGTCGACCCCGTTGCATTCAGCGCATAAAGAGTTGCGATATAACGTAGAACCCCATAACTTGGGCGAGGTGTTCTCCGCGGTAACCACAGACAGGTGCCCAGAAACGCAGTTCTGCTCCACCCATTCGGATTCTTGTGATATTCCTTTGGGGCAGCTATCAACCATTTTCAAGCATGGGCGAAATACATACCCGAATGGCACACGGAATTTCGTCATGCAATTCTTCCTCAGATAATTTGACAAACGTTCCGGTTGTTCGTAGACGGAGGTCGGCAGTTCTCCATAGCAATAAGCATCTTGGATCCAGAAATGAAACACCTTCACGAAGTTGCATTCAGCACAGAAAATATTCCGGTAGGTAATATGGTCACCCCCTTGAACGAACAGTTTTGCGATATCATCGCGATAGTCAATGTTAGTACACAGCGTCTCGATGTTCTTGTTCTTCCAGTCTGGGTGGCATTTCATTTCTACCAGAAGAGAGCCAAACTCGACTTCATCCAAATGTTTACATTCCAGCATGTCTCTCCTTATACTTGGATCGTCCAGTAGTTCACCACTCTGTTCTTGAGGGCCTGTTGAACTAGCGTCAATTGAGATAGTGGGACTGACAACTAATATCCCTTCATGTTCGACAAGCACATCGGTCTCCTGCGTAAGATCTGTTTTACCGTTCAGTTCGTTACCGTTACATTGACACTGGACGTCGTAATCACTGCAGCAATCTCCATACAGAGAACACCGTGAATCACAGAAACAAAGGTAACCGGTACGGATAGGCGTACGTTTCTCGGTACTAACTATGTAGGTGTAGATGGAATCACGGTCGGACGGCCCAGAGCCACATCTCCCAACACACGAGTCTATGAATCCACACTGGTGCCGCTTAGAACCATGGCCGGGATCTTTCGGCTGAGTAGCTACTTCTCCACTGACCAGGTCTTCTCCTGTATTTGTAATAGGTGGCTGTAGAGATGAATGGGTGCCAAGATCTTGCATCTCGACAACCATTTCCTGAACCGCAGATGCATCATCATTTTCATCGGGGATGCGAGTTGTAGGCAAGGATTCGGTATCTGGTGTGTTAACAACTTTGCCACTGCAGTTGCTCCCGACAACGAGAATGATGAATAGAAAACCGAAAAACTTCTTTTGTTTGAATATTGCCATGATGTTGATATCTTGGATTTAAATTATTGTCAGCAAAACGAAACATTACAAGACCGAGCTACGATCTGAAAATGAAGCTCTACTCGGGTGAGTATAAACTGTGACAACAACGAACGAAATGATGTCATCACCTTAAATGCATCCCATAATATTTAACCACAATAATGGTTTGATATCAACAAGTACGACGCTCTGTGAATACACGCACCTGTTTGTTATCTTATCTTTCGTTTTTCTCTCTATCACGTTAACGAGCTTATGATTGTCATTATTTCTAGCTTATCATTAAAGCTGATTTCAAGGTTTTCAAGAAAACAATGTGAAACACGCTTGATTGCGAAATGCATTTCGTCAGCAGGAAATTCCGAAAGAAACTATGAATGTTTTCAGTAAAATGTTAATGTAAATGTTCTTTCCTCGTTGAAAAAGTTAAATGCATTAATAATTGTGAATTTTGTTGTTTTTATAATATTTGATGCAAAATTAAACAATGCAATTAAAGAGACCTACATTTAACAAGCAACTTTCAAAACAAACATTTGATTTGTAAAATCTCTTGCCACAGAAAGGTTATAATATCAGGATGGTCCTCTTTCACGTATTGACTATTTCTCTTAACATTTCCCCTAAAAGTAAACATTGGATATATTGTACATAAGGTGTACTTATGATCCAGCAATTATCAAAAACAGAAGAAGAAAAATAAATTGAGATGACGAGAACACAAATATGTAACCACCCCCAAACGCTTGAAAGAAGACCACGGATAATAATACAATAATAAAAAATAATAATATTAATAATAATAACAACAATTTACGAAATGTTTTTTTATTTTTCTACTTAGACCTTGCTTATAATTGTTGACTATTAGAATTATCCTTCTTCATCAACTTGCTTGAGATTGCTGACCTTGGTATAACCATCCAATCCACTGGCAAAATGCCAACAAACATTTTCAGATAAGTAAAATAGAAATCGTGTTTGCTTATCGTTTTCAATATTGAATTTGAAACTCAGAACCACGCGCTTCTTTGTTTCTCTTCGACATGGCTTCATTGCGTGACAGAGAGATAAAAGTTAAAGGTCATTCTCTTTTGTCAACATATGCTCTGTCGTCAGTTTCACGCATTAACAGAATGACTAACTTCAAACCTGAATCTAACAATATGTACCTAATCCTTACCCTAAACCCATCCTAAAATCAAGTTGCAGTCTTAATCATAACCCTACAATTTTTAGACGGTGCAAATGTTGGAGCTTCAGGTGAATTGATCACATTACTTTTGTCGTTAATGCTATTTATCGTTATTATTACTATTGTTATTATTATTATTATTATCACTATTAATATAATTATTATTGATTTTGTTGTTGTTACTAACATTATTATATATTTATTATTATCATTTTTATAATCATTATACATCTTATTTCGGTTATACGTACATTAGTGTATACATATAGAGCAATTATAACTTACATCAAGAAACTCTTTATTCTTGAGCAAGACATGACTAGCACTTGTGCTATTTACTTGTTCAATTTTACAATTCTTTGTCTTATTGTTGTCATCCACAACGCTTCATATAATTTTAAATATTGTAAATATTGCATAACATGGTCTTTTGTTAATTTAAAAAATACATACATATCCATATCCTTGAAATATATTGTATATATTTTGTTATAACAAGCACACTTTGAGTGAAAGAAATCAACATCATCAACATGATATGAAAATGCCTGTTTGAGATGTGCCGCTGTCATGCTCTAACTCATGCTCTAACAAGATACATGTATGTGGTGATATACATATATATATATATATATATATATATATATATATATATTTATGTATATCAAAGCTTAAGCATGAAATGAAGTTTTATAAAGAACTAATGATACAAACTATATATAGTTTAAATATACAAACAAGTATAATCTTTTCTCAATATTGCATTAAACAATAACAAACCGATGAGCAATCAATTATGTTTATGCATGAAATATAATAATATACAAATATTCATCTGAAATGTATTAAATTCCCTACAAGTTTGTATACACATCACTTTTGTACATAATTCGTGGTTAAAGAAGTTCAGGGTTTTTGAAAAGAAAGAATTGTTTATGTTTTGGTAAAATCTCAACGAGCGAAAACTCTAGCAAAGTAAGAGTTTATTGTAAATTTTTACCTTCTTTTATCCGAGTAAGAACCTACGGACTGGGCACTCTTAGTCGTATGATGATGGTATAATCCATTGTTATCCATTGGAAAAAATTGTATGGTCAAATTTCATAAATATTTATTGCACCTTAGTTAGTCCTTCTAAAATATAGTGAATTTCATATTTTTTACATCGTATAAATTTAATCTGGTATTAATAAGCAGTATTAGGCAGCATATTATTATTTTAAGACAGCAAAAGCTTTATCTAGGTCTAGGGACTAAGCATTACCCTGATTTTAGAAAAGAAAGTTTGATGGAACCTGCTTTCCGCAAATCTTTTCGTTTATGAACGGCATATTAAAAAGGTTAATCTGATTGCAGCAAACTGTAAAGAGATATTTGAGCGTAGGAGTTATAGGTCATTATTTGAAGAAGTGATTTGAAAGCACTAGATTTCGTGTTTGAAGATGTTATTTTTGTTCCATATATCAATAGTCAATCTCATCAACTGATATAAGACCTAAAGGTTCTACTCAACCATTTAACATTTTAGGTTTGCAAAGCAGTTATTATGTGTATGCAATACCACAAAGGAGGGAAATATCATAACCGTTGAGTGCGATTTTGTTATGTCACCTTCTTGAATTTACTCTTCCATGAGCAATTATAGATGATACACCGTTCAACATCCTCCCACGTCGGATGAATGTTTGATTCATAATGATAGAGAAAAGTCCCTTGAGTAATACGGGTAGGGCCTGCAAAATTACATCTTTATAAAATCTTACGTGAATGCATGATAATAAACTTAATGTCCCATATCATCAGCGATCTTGAGACTTTGGGTGATTCTTATAAAAGGTGTACTATTCTTGTTTAATGGTATAATATCATATACATATACATTTATATTTTAAAGCGTCATTAGAGGGATATTTGGAGTGAAAAATTCAGTCATTAAAGTAGACATTGTCACTAGGAGGACAATATGGTGTCCTCTTAACGTTTTTATGTTTTATTTCTCATAGAAGGCCGAATTCGTTTATATATCTTTCTCTATATATGTAATTTCACTAAAGGCGTCAGTGGAGGGACATTTGGAGTGAAAAAATGAGTCATTAAGTAAACATTAGGGTTAGGATTTTTATGATGTCCACCTAATGTACCATGTAAGGTTATATATATAACAATATTTTACTTAAGGTGGACAATTGGACTGAAAAAAGGTGAGTCATTAAGTAGAGATTGTCATTGGCAGGACAAATTCATGTCCTTTCACCGATTGTACATTCTATTTTTCATAAAAGTATTTTTATATAAATCTTTCCATATATATATATATATATATATATAATTTAACTTATTGTAAAGGCGGAATTGGACGGACATTTGGTGTGGAAAAGTGAGTCATTAAGTAGATATTGTCATTAGCAGGACAATAATTATACAGCCAAATTTTAGGGGTAGGTTTAGGGTTTTGGGTTAGGGTATAGGGTTATGATTATTATGATGTCCGGTTAATGTACCATACATATAATATATGTATGCAAATATATATATTTATATATTACGCAATTGTGAACACTTACCGGTTCAGGTATCAACATATAATATTAGGGACTTTTAGATTCGCACGAAGACAATAGGTCTATGCTACGATCGACGTCCTTTTAATGCGTTGCTTTGAATAGACGTCACATGTATCAGTCCACGCAAATCTAAAAGTCCCTATTGTTGACACCTGGTAACACCAGCAGTCCCTGTAAATAGAGTTCCCAATAGGCCAATCAAATCAGTTTGCTGTAGCTCAGGGGGTGTTTCACAAAGATCCTAAGTAGAACTTAACTCTAAGTTGGACTTAAAAATTATGGACGGCCATTGGAGTCTTAAAATGAAATATATTCAAAAGCAGAAATTCAAGTATTTTAGACTTTTTTTATAAATTCCACATCAAGAACATGAAATCTCCTTGATGATAGAAAATATGAATGATTTGAATAAACAATTAATGCCTTTCAAAATAACTTTTACAAAATATTTTAAAGATGCTAATGGCTGTCCATAATTTTTAAGTCCAACTTAGTGTTAAGTTCTACTTAGGATCTTTGTGAAACACCCCCCCCCCCAGATGATGTAACTTTCTTCCACCTCAACCCAACGTTTCTGTTTCATTGCTTGATTTATGTTAAGGCTTACTCCAACTCAAATCTATTTCACATGTATTTTACATGTAACCTAATGCATTGGCCTTTCCTGTTACACCCACCCCTTCCTAGGGGTATATCAACAATTCACTTCCTTTTTTAATTTGACAGCTGTCATGTTTTAAATTAAAAATATGTTATAAATGTTGACAAGATGATCGGCGGAAATTGTTTTGTATGTAGGCCTATATAAATGCTTTGAAAATGGATTTCAGTGAGTTAAGTTGCATTTCCTATACCGGCCGTTCAACACAGAGAAGTCTCAACTTAGTTCAACCAAAGGCCAATTGCAATACCCAGTTTTTGGTACCCCCCAAATAATGTTCAAAATTACGTCATACATCATTTTCATGTTCGCACATGTATATAGGTGCCGCTCAAAGCGTATTGAGATTACCTTAGGTTGATATTTTAAAGTTTAATGTTAATAAATAAGTTGAATTAACATCATGTCTGTCAGACATGTATGAGTTGTCAAACGTAGACACGTCGTCGCTTTGCGGCACCCACGAAGTGTTGCAAACACATTTAACAAAAAGAGGATAGCCCACGACACACGGTATTGACATAACTATCTTTGGATACTATCTGGTTTTAAAAGCGGTTTTTAATAGATAGTGCTAGTAAATCATTAAGTAGAATCGCGTGCCAAATTTATCAACTCGCGTGCCTCGGCCCTTATGCAAATATTCTATAATATACCATTCCATACATACTTTAAAGGGTTTTATCATGTCATCATCGTTTACTAATGAAGCATGACCATTTTATTACTGGTATACCGCCCAACTAGGGCAAACGTGAGTAAATGAAATTTTGAAAAACTTAACATTTGAGTGTTTTTTCTTCTACTGGAAGCTAGACAAGCTGACAATAAAATTATGATGAATCGGTACATACAGCGTGAGTCAAAAAAGGTTTGCACCTAGAAAATTGCTAATTATTTTAAAAATCATCTATGAACAGTACATTATTGTACATCCTATGAAAGAGCGTTTTATCCCAAATCATTTGGTACCATTTTTGTGTGGTATGTGTTCATACTTGGATGAACAGGAGGCATTGTTTGCGAGAGTGCAAAAGTCGACTTGCGCCAAAGTTGCTTATGTGATGTTTGAATAAAAACAATTGGGATTTGGGTATTAATTTGGTCTTTGCAGACCCAAAAAGCATCTCTTACAAAAAACAATCATGACACACATATCAAATATCAACGAACATTTGTGCGCGTGTGTGTGGGTGTGTGTGGCTTTGCCCTTTGCAAAAAGCATATGTAATGCATTTCATTTGATACATTCAATTCATTCTCTCACTCCGCTAATCCTAACATTATACATACTGTAGGCATCACTTTGGCGCAAGTCGATTTTTGCACTCTCGCAAACAATGCCTCCTGTTCATCCAAGCATGAACACATACCACACAAATATGATACCAAATGATTTGGGATAAAACACTCTTTCATAAGATGTATAATAATTTACTGTTCATAGAGGATTTTAAAAATAATCAGAAATTTCCTAGGTGTAAACTGTTTTTGACTCACACGGTAGTTCCTTTCTGTATTTGAAAAACGAGGAAAAATCTCCCGATATGTACACCAGGTGCCTCGGTTGTTACAGTACTTTATACTTACACGCGATTATATCATCCCAAGCAAGTCAATATTTGCCTACCATATTTATGCAACCTATATGCAGGTCAATGACGTTACTACTTCATGAGTAGAAGAACTGAAAAGTTTCATGCAGTTATGAACAAAAACAAATATCATTTCGTTTAAATTCAATCAGAATTCATTTAAACCCGATTAAGAAGAATACGAACGTTATCTAGTTGGTGGCTAAATCTTCTTGTGAGGTGTTTATAGGCCTACTAGACCGCATAAATGCAAAGTAAATACCAAAATCATATATAAATGTTCTCTAACAAATATCGAAGACATCGACATGATTAATGAAAAAAAAATCTTCAAAATATAATATTACTTGTTCCTATTTCCCCTCAACGGCACAATCCAAACGTAGTTTTTTCATTCTATTCAATAACAAAGTCCTTCCATGAAATTATATGAGCATGAAGCCCTTTCCATTTTAAAAAGTAAATGTTGCGATTGGAGTTGCTAAAGACAGTTAAGTAAGCTAACACGGTGCTATCGTGGTAATACTGTTAAACTTCTTAATATATACGCATATGTAACTTATTTTCCCCTTTTCTCGCTACTTTACAGGTTACCTAGACGTACTTGGCCTTTTCTCCAAGCGATTTTTACCCTTTACAGTGTTGTTTTTTCCCTAAAAAAAACATGCAAATCACTGTTTTTAAGTAGCAGGTGTGACAGGCTTTTAATACCACAATGTACAAACACACACACGCGCGCACACAAACACACCACCACATACACACATACACAACGAAAACCGTTAATTTACTGTAGAATTTGCATAGCAATTACGCTGAATTTCCTCACTGGGGTGTTATTTTTGGTCGTTTGTCGTCTGTTTTTGTGTCGTTGTCTTTTTAAATCGCATGGAAAATCTCCAGCAAATTATAGAATGTTCAAACTTGCTCTAACCCATGATGATACAATCGCTATTCACGGCTACGAAAATCGTTATTTTATGCATATTTCGATTCCGTGCACATCTCCAATATTGTGTTGCAAGTACATAATCTCCAACCTGTCTTTAATATAACAATGATATATTAACACATTTTCGAAAAGAGAGTCCATGTGAGTCATTCTGAAGCGTTTCCATATTAACATTATGCAGTTGAATGTCAAAGCTATATTTAGGAAGGGTATGAAAGCAAATGATGAAATATAATCGAATCATGTAAAATAATGAATATAATTAACGAATGTGATGTCCTGTCCAAGTTTCCAACGATGTCAGCGTATTAATTCTCCATTGCTAATATATTTTATATATACATTTCTTTAAAAACCCGTTTGTTACGTCCATGCCCCATTTCAAATGCACTCTAGGAAAGTTTGGTGACCAAGTCGCTTTTGGTCTATTTCGCGCGGCTGTAGTGTGCATGCCGGCGTTGATTTTGTATGTGTGTGTACTTTATTTTCCGACTTCGTTATAATTTCAAGCGATTTCGAGTGTGGATCATGACGAAAACCTTATGCAAATATTGTGAAACGTACTGAAGTATGATATTTCCATGCGTGATGGGCAGGTAAAAAGAGCAGGTAAAAACATAGAAATAATAATATCATCTTTCTATAGTTGTTTCCGTTGGCAAGTGCGAAACCTCATCATAATATATACTTTTGGGCGGGATTATAATATAGGGTTCGTTAGGGCGTTGGACAACGTGCGGACATACTACGTTTAGGTGGGGTATTCTAAAGTTAAGCGCAAATTTTCTCGAAGTTTTGATAAAGGCCTTCCATTATTTCAATCTGGTCGTCGATATGATGTGGAGTATCTTTCTCTTGTTTTTGGTTGCTGCCGTCACAACAAATTGAGGGACGTAGAAATATTTTTTCGGACACGTTTGTACATACTTCACGCATATGCATAATACCGTACGCGCGCCGCCGTACACCGGAAGTATGTAAGTTCCGGAAGTGGTCCGAATTTACGACAAGAGGCTACATCTGCGCATTTTGGGGTATATATTGACGATTGTTTATCGACATATTCGTGCTTTCGACCAAAAATTAGTTTAGAGGGTAGAAACCAGTACAATTAATTACATTTTAAAACAAAATAAACCACGTGGGTTAAAGGAACTGTTGGTGCTTTCAATCATCTTATACATGGGGCGAAGAGCCGGCGGGGAAATAATGGTTTGACATTTGCTCTATTTTAACAAAGCACCTGCGCTAACTTGAAAGAAAGGTAATTAATAGTGAAAAATAAAGAAAAAAAACAGAACATGTAAACACTTGTCTATTTCGTCCAATACCTGCGATTATCTATCCATCATTTTTGGTAAAAAAAAACACCTTATCGTAATGACAGGTGCTATGAAATGGAAGTGTTGTCTTACTTTTTTATTTTTTTCCGGGAAGGAGTTCTAAATCACATTTCATTAAAATTGAAAAATGGTTAATCCTACCATAAAATTCTCTGAAACAATGAATTAATGTTAAAATACAGATTACAACGTTGATTTTTTTTTTTAATTTTTTTCCGGGAAGGAGTTCTAAATCACATTTCATTAAAATTGAAAAATGGTTAATCCTGCCATAAAATTCTCTGAAACAATGAATTAATGTTAAAATACAGATTACAACGTTGATTTTTGTTGTTGTGATTTTTTTTTTATTTCGTTCCATTCTGTCCGGTTAATATATTTATCAATTAACACAGTCATAAATGATCAACCCTAGGGCGGTTTCTATGATGTAAAGTATTGCCTTATTGCCGATGAGAATCACACCAAATAATGTAATATATCACTGTCATGTCCGCCCGTTCCCGAATGTGCTTCGGAGGGTAACTTAACTCCCGCTAATTTGTACTTGCCATATTATCATTCTGAAAGAGTAGTTCCAACAAAATGCCTATTCACTAACTTCAATAACCAACTATCTAACTAACTCTAGGGTTCTTTAAATTAAAACAGACAAGAAGTTGTTGACCTAGATGTTGCGTTTGCAAACTATTTGGTGCATTATTTAATTGATAATGATAATAATGATAACAATATTAATGGAAATAATAACAATAATAACAATAGTGATAATGATTTAACCTGTTATTTGTTATTTGTTATACGATCTACATACCAAAGCGCTAACCGTTTCATTATTACCCTGAATTCCAGGTTTAGTAAATGGATTAAAATTACTATTCTGCATATTACAGTGCATGCACATTTTCTACTTCCGAGGGAGCATTTCAGCTAGTCGCCTGTAGAGCCCACGAATGTTAATTTCACATCAAATGTAAAAATCTTTGCACTCGCAAATATCGAAATCATTACAAGTATAATGACATTTCAGGCACAAACTGTAAAGAAAAACCACAAATGTAAAAAAAGAAATCGCACACAAATGCAGAAAATTCATTTTTTACATCAAATGTCAAAAAAATGTCAACCGCAAATTGTGTGCACAATCTATTTGCGATAAGTTAACAATATTCTCACTTCTTTAAAACTATATAAACTGTTACAAAAAAAAAATCACTGTTTTCATTTTCAAATCACTTAATATGCCATAAATTTGTCACTTTTGGAATTCTTTTATTTATTCTGTTAATTCCATGAACAAATATATTCAGTTCTTCTAATTTCTAGCTTTTTTCTTTTTCTTTTTAAACATGGTAGCGTTAAAAGAAAAAAAAATATTCAATCGTGTTCCACGTGCGCTCGTTCCCAAATGACGTGCAAGAACGCGGCATCCGTTTTCTAAAACAGATAATCAGGGAATTTCAATATTTTGGGGATTTTAATGCTCAGGAAAACCTCACATAACTACACGGACGAAGCATATATACTCAATGAAAATTATAGTTTTCATTACAAATTTTATTTAATTTCATTTATTTTATTTCATTTATTTCATTCATCTTTCTGTTATTATATCATACATATTAAGTATTATGCAAGCAAAGCAGTCGTGGATATTTTGAACATTTGCGTGTTTTTTTCTTCATTTGTGCACTGTACAGTCGCATATTCACCGGCACGCCCATGCTGATCCAACCACATTGACGTTCTTACCAGGTATCCCTTTTACACTTAAGGGATGAGCAATGCAGATAAAATGCCTTGTATATGTAAAATGTCTATTCATGTGACTAAACCACTCGTCTACGTCATCTTTTCATGTCTGCAATGAAAACATTAACGTCAGCCTTGCCCTTCTATCTACGTATACTTGTGTCTACAGCCTTTCATCATCCATTAATCTAAATTCACTTCATACATAAGCTAACCAACATTATATATAAATACTCAAATTGGCGTCGCCAGAATTACATCACGCTTGTGCAACGTCAACGGGTAAGTGACCCCAATTCTACATTCCTGCGCTAAAATAACCCATCCCTTCTCAAAGATGAAATGCCGAAAAGCTTAATCAGGAGGAAATGACTCTGATTCGATATGCTAAAAATCATTGACATCCTGTATGTAAAACAGGACAATTGGATCACAGTAGCAGTGTACAGAACACAGCCACCGGTTTCGTATGCTATGGGGTAAGTCAAGGCGTGGGTAGATAAAGGGTCACAATTAATCAGGCAAGGGTCCACTTCTTTCCTTAAAAACAGTGTAGAATAACAAACAAGTTGACAACGTCATAGCTTCTGATGACAAAGTGTGTTATACAACAACACAGAATCTGTTCATTGTTGATTATATGGCTTCAAGTAACCATTCCTACGTCATATCACAAGACGGGCGTTTAAGAAAAAATAATGAAATTACGGAACTGAATCTATAGGCATAGTCGTAGCTCTTGGAGAGGGACAGGGGGCGGAGGGTGGCTGGATCCCTTAATAATGTTCACATTGTAACGCACATCCCCATATTGGCGACGTCTGTTTGTAATTTTCCCCCGTGTCCCGTTAGTGATTATTATGATTATAGAGTTCTCTGTTTCAGAAAAACCTTTCCATAGAAACGTTGTTATTTAGATGTAACATATTTTTCCTCAATAGATCTCAATCGTGTTAAACATGTCTATTAAATTAAGACCCATCAAACAAGTACATTACCTCTATAGGTCAAGAATCGGAGTGTTTACGATCACTTTGTCGGTGTGACTGCTCGAGTTACGTGCACTCATCCTACGGAAAGAGTGTGCAAAAGCCCGAGAAAACAAAATTGAGATATGTCGGTCTTGTAGACATTCGCAAGGAGGAAGGTTAGATTTAAAAGTCTCGCTGGATGTCGAGCCTGTGAACCTTTTGTCAATGACACATGGCCCCTTGTATTTTTCAGAAGTATTTTTTTTAAAACTATAATTCTTTAAAAACTTGATTACTAAGTTGTCCTTGTTTTTCTATTCCCGTAAAGATTTACCGTAAAATGCATCAAGAACGTCAAAATTCTAATGCCGTTTGCACACGAGTCGTCGTTCTTTTTCTTTTTCTTCTTCTTCTTGCACATGATCATCGCAATTTTTGCACTGTCGCATTTAGTTTTTGTACGATGTGCGTTAAGGATCGACACAGTCCTACGACAGCAAAATGGCGCTCCATGTACAACGGGCTATTTAAACAGTATTAATTAATATTAAGTTAGGTAACATAATGAAATGAAAAATAAATTCCAATGATTATTACTCATACACCAGGTTTTAGGAAGCACTTTCTCATTGCCTTTGCCTTTCAAAATTACGATTTTAAAAAAGTTGGCACACGTATAATGCTGACAATTGACAATTGAAAAGTTGAATAAACTTTAATCGGTTTTTTGAAAGGCCATTCTAAAAATAATGCATTGAACTTATAATTCAGATATGCAAGCTTAGAAAACTCAAAAAAAGGAGCAGCAATTATTGTATAACATGGCAACGCCATTGTGTTTCGCAGCTGAAAATACAAAATGCTTCAATCTTAATTGAGACCCTTAACCATGAATCAGTAATGGTTTAGCGTTAATCCATTGACCTAATTCGCTAGTCAGGACAGAAATTTGATAAGTTGGAGGATAAATATAATTTTTGGTAATACAATACAATTCTGAGTGGAACGTGAAGTGATTTGGAAAGGTTGATTCCTTTTTTTTTAGATAAGAATAGGTGTATACAAATAAGAAACAAGGGTTCAATTGGGGTGCAAATTTGCATCCACCTACGCGTATTTGGTAGAGAGCGCTGCTATTGTAGCAGAATCGTACCTTCATTTCCTAATATATATATCGCAAAATTTCGGATACATACTCAGTATTGATGAAAAACACATGCATTGCACAAAGAAATGGATATATGGGACTTCACCCACACATGTGGTATTATTGTTTTGTCAAAACGCTACAACTAGGCCTATTTCTTTTCATATTATGAATGTTATTGCATTAGAATGACTTGTTTCCAAATTGACACAAGTATGAGAAAGCACACAAAGATATTTTCGCTTTTACAAGAACCAACTGGTTTCTCAACCTGCTCTTAAAACTGTGAGATCAGGCTTTTAACATCAAGTCAACGTCAAAGAACATCCCTGTTTATTCGCTTTAATTAAATATTCATAAAACCAGCAACTAGATACGGAGTGTTAGACGTAGGTTCATGCGGATCTTTACACAATTTATTATTGCACCTTTTGAACAATGTACAATTGACGAAGTCTTTTTCATTTTACATTTCTATTTTAAATGTTGGAATCAAACTTATGGTCTGCAGTGAAAAAATTATATTAAAAAACAAAATATTAACATCAATGCTGATCATCTGTAGCCTATTAAAGTTAACACGTCTCAAGAATTTCGTTCCATTTGGTATACATCTACCCGACTTAAATTTCACAATTAATTTTTTTTTAAATCGTTTACGTTTTGGATAGATTCAGATGAGTGAAAAGTCAGTAGCATATCCGAACTCATCACACTTTTGTTTCTATCTATTTTGTCCTTGAATCAATAACAATGCCATCGGAGTTAAAGGTTATAAAATACCTATAGTTTAAAATGGTAAACGAACAAAACTCCGTACGATTGATCAACACAAAATACAACATCCCAAGGGGGTGTACTACGATACCGCTCGAGCTATTAGCAAAAAAGCGTTGGAGTAAATGTAGAGCGATTGGTCGAGTGCTCTTGATTAAAAACTGACTTGTGTTTCAGTTGCTATTTACATTTCACTTTACGCCCTGTAAACACACGGATCCGGTATTGGGAAAACAATCCCCATTTTAAGATTCATAATTGCATTGCAGATCAATTCAGCACAAAAATATTTTAATGAAACGATATCTCGTTGAAATTTCAATAGTTCCTCGTATATCTGGTTGAAAAGTGTTGGTTTCAAAAGATTGCTGAATTCATTTTTTTTTCACAGAGGATGGTTAAAATATTTGCCCATCGTATTGCCAAAAGGTTTAGAAATTAAGAAAAAATCCTTGGCATTGGAAAGAGGCAAATTAGGGTAGCCGGTATGTCAAGTACATGATATCCTTATTTATTTCCATTTATTTTCGTTAATCTATTGATGCCCTTCTTCTATACATGGGATACTGGAAGACTTATTTTGTTCTAGACTAGGACATCTTTAATGATTTTAGCTAATAAAAAGAGCAGTTTATTCCACAACCCATATTCGTAATCACTCTCCAGACATAGGCATTACAAAGCATTTCTTTCAGGTTATAGTAATAGTAGTAATAATAATGATAATAATAATGATAATAATTATGAAAATGAAACAATAATGATAATAACAATAATGAAAATAGCAATGATTATTATAATAATAATAACAAGTATAATATTGATAATTCAAATAATAATGATTGTAATAATGATAATAATAACAACAATAATTATAATGTTATATGAGATTTGTAAGGGGCCAACTCCACTTAAAAAAACGAATGCTCAATGAGCACTTGTGCGTATAAATCGTAAGCAAATGACACACACACACATACACACATACACACAAACACACTTTCCTGGTAATTAAGAAAAAGTGCACAGTCTGCGACATAATGCCCCTTAATAAGAGTAAACAAATACCCTTCCCTTCAAACAACTTTACATGCTCCTTTGTGCTTCGTAGTTTTCCTCAAGTACTACGCAAAGGGGGGGGGGAGGCGGCTTTAAAGATATCACTCGATGGCTGCGCCTCCGACGAAAAGTACTTCTTGAGGTAATTTTAAAGCATTTCTTGTAAAGAAGCAATGAACATAACCACGGACGAGGGAGGAAGAATCTTTCCAATGGACATGGCGAAAAATTGTATTCCAATTTGTATTTTCATTCATTTTATTTCGTTAAGTATTAATATGTGTCACCTGTGCCTAGGAGGCGAAAGGCAAACTGAATAACCGTATACCCCTCGGGTTTCTCCTCCCGGTATAACTAATTGGGGGTGTGCAGGTGGACCACTACATCGGATTTTCATCCTACTCTTATACACACAGTGCAGTGGGTTCTTAACGTGCAAAGCTGGTAACGCTAATCCAAACGGGGCCTTCATTTAACGTCATATCCGAGGAACGAAGTATTTTCCACTGTTACATAGACTGTGTCTATAAAAACAAGGGAGAGGCACGTTAACACACAACGCAGGCTTCAGTCATCCGCACGAGTTAGATTCGAATATACGTTTCATTGGTGCAAATCCTAAGCAACACCCCAAGACATCTTACTAAAGATTGGGCCTATACGACTTTAACCAAATAAATAAATAAATTTTGTTTTTAAGCGCACTCACACAGACAAAGAACGATCATGTTTCTTCCGATGCACCAAAAGACGTTCAATTACTACAATAAAGAAATGGTAACAAGTGAAATAATAAAGAAGGTGTCACCATTTTTTAGCACAATGATATGCCATGCAAATTGATTTATGTGAACTATAAATGACATGCTGAAGCACAAAGCAAATTTAATTTGTTAGCGATATTGTCTTGCCACAGGGTTATTTTAGTGCTAGCACACAGCTATAAAATATCTGCCTAGTTGTTCTAGGCATTGTCACCTATTTAGATTTCCATCACACATTTAGACAAATAAGATGACAGTGTTTATGATGGCTGAACAGTTAACAACTAAATTAATCATACCCTTTAAAGTTGAGAATTTTGTTAAGTATGTACAAAAATGATTTGTCCCAATGTATTTTTCTTGAGCACGTGACATATTGTAGCTTCCATCTAAAAGCATTCAACAAAGTCCCTCGTTTAATAAGTCCACCTTTCTCTTTTTAGTTACGAAAAACACATTAAAAAAAAAAAATCAAATTTACACTGAGTATGAATAATAAAGTTGTTAAATGTACCTTGTCTGCTCTTTGTGGAATTGATATATTGCGTATGAGAGTATTATAAGTAATTAGCTCCGAGCAATGACTTTTAATTCGATGTTAGTCCGATCCAGTAGCAATTTGAATTGAATAAACAGATACAAAATTAAACAAAACGGTGAATGTTTCATCAAAACCGGACGAGAAAAAAAAGGAAGTTATTGAATTGTAATGTTTCACATAATGTCATGAAATAGTGACATGTATCACATAGGCTGTAGGCAAAAGAGCGAGTTGATGATGTCACCCCTTACTATTTCTTATTTATTTTCTTCATGGGATTTCAACAACAACAAAAAGGACACACATTTAAATTTGTTTCTTTTATATTAAAACAAATTACAGTAATGTTGATTTTGCACCTATTCGATGAGGAGTAAAGCAACGTTTTTTCATTCCCTGATCAGAAAAGGGATAATTTATGTTAGATTATGTACAAAAAGGAAAGAGATAAGCGAGGGGATGACATCCTCACATTTTACTGTTGTATTTGTTTAATTTCTCTCTATTCATTTAATTTAACGCAAATGAGCCGGACGTGTTAACTCTTCCAAGACTCAAGCAAGCAAGGCTCAATCACCTTCCTCTACATTGACATATTAATTATGTTAAACCCAACAACTTTTCACCTTAACAAGAACCCAACCTTCTCTTTAACTATGATTTAAAGACACTTTCCGATGAACATACTAGTATATATTAATAAAAAGCTGAGTTAACGTTGAATATGAATATATAGAAATACATTATTTTTTGTCCCTTTCATTATTGCACAAAGGCAGATTAAACTTTACACGTAAATCTGAAATTTAGTGAGGATAAATTAAATATAACATTAAACGTCATACTCGATCTAAAATCCTAGCAAAATAAACATCGCTCTAGCTCGACACCTGTAACAAAATGAATCTCCGTGTTGGCTGTGAAGTTTATTTCACATCTAATTTTGTTACCATATGTACTAGCCTCAAGTTGACATAATCAATTGTTTCATTTGCTTGAATATTCCATGAAATGATAGAACTGTTCAATGTTCATTTTTTATTCATTGATAAATATGAACTTATGAGTTGATACCAACAAAACAAAAGTAGACAGACGCCATGACCGCATTTAATACACACGTATGAAACCGCGGCTTTATATCGATCCCGAAGCACAGACTCCTACATATCATGTCGTCATCAAATCATCCCCTTTTTTAGCTAGATGATTTCCGGGTTTCAACGCTTTTGAATTCTCGCTTTCAGATAGCGTTTTCTCCTCTGGCAGACACTTCAAATGCATATAATTGACATTGCTATATTCTATGGTTCATAATATTTCATTTTCTAGTTCAGACTGGATCTTTAAGGATTCTTATTCGCTCTAAAAAGATTTATAATTCGGTCAACAAATGTATTTAATGAAATAAAGGCTTAGGAATTGTCTAGACTAAATATCTCATTAACGAGAAATATAATTTCTCTTTAACAGTGATCTTAATATACTTAGTCGGTCGAAAACATTAGTAATCGGGTCAACAAACTTATTTTATGAAATTAAGGCCTATAAACTTTTAAATATTGTCACCTTTACAAGAACTGTACTTTCCCTTATATGAATTAAAGATTCATAATCGGGTGAAATAATTAGGTCAACAAATACATGTTACGAAATTAAAATTTCATTTTGGTCAACAAATGCATGTTACGAAATGAAGATTTTTTTTTAATGCATTCCATGCGATGTATATTTTATAAGTGCTAGTGACCGGACGTCAACATCTATCAACAGTCTTTGTTATCTTACATCTTTCTCAAGTACCTTCGAATTTGAACAAACAGCATGCCAGCGGCCGAGCTTTAAATCAAAATCACGCCGAAAGTAACAAGCAATGAGACACGTTAGATTATTGCCGAAGTAAAGGTGACGGATCTATGCTTTTTTTGTTTACAATATGCAGAGGAGTGAGGCTTGAAAGAAATAGGTGGGTAAATATTTCATCAGGCTGACGTGCTGCCCAACTATTGTATGATAGGTTTTTGAGTAGATTACACCGAAGGTATGAAACCTTTCCTTCCCACGCACATTGGCCGAATGAAAGAAGAAAGACTGAGGCAAGGATGGCGCGGAGGCGTTGCATCAAAGTAATGGGCATTTCCTTGTTAAACGTTAAAAGGTAGAAATGGACAAAAGGGAAGTTCAAGTTTTAGACTTTGATCATGGAAGATTAATGTGCAATAAATCTTCACACTTTCTGGAAGCGCGAGCTACTAAAAGAGAGACGTTATTAACTGTTCTTCCATGTCAGGAGTACGAAGTAAAGGAAAAATGGAGGAAACCACGAAAGGGATGTTGCGGTACCTTTTGTGGTAAGTATTAGTAAGAGTAATAAAGTATTTGGTACGATTGGTGACTGCAATATATGCGGGACAGTGTTCATATAGTTCGTATGATGAATCTGAAGAAGAAGAAAACTTAAGGAAAATTACAAGTCCTTTACGAAAAAAAATTGGAAAATTAAAAATGAATAAAAACACGATCGCATCTATTTAAGATAAATCAACGTAAGTGTAATGTCAATAATAATAATAATAATAATAATAATAATAACGTTTTATTTACCCAGGGTAGCCACTTCAGTTATGAAACTGCTCTTCCAGCGGGCCCTGCATAACATAATATGTTATTACTACCCTTCTCCAATCTAATATGCTGAGCGCCTAGCTAGAAGGCAGAAGGTCCCATTGTTCTAAGTCTTTGGTATGACTCGGCCGAGGTTCGAACCCACGACCTCCCATTCATGAGGCGGGCGCTCTAACCAC
This sequence comes from Strongylocentrotus purpuratus, assembly GCF_000002235.5. NCBI lineage: Eukaryota > Metazoa > Echinodermata > Echinoidea > Camarodonta > Strongylocentrotidae > Strongylocentrotus > Strongylocentrotus purpuratus. The sequence continues at coordinate 23,842,817 of NW_022145601.1, read as the reverse complement.
TGAGCCACCATACCCTTTTTTGAGTCCCATAGAAAGTAATTCCCAAGTTCGGATCCCAAGGTCATTATCATGTTCGCCAATGTCAATGGATAACGCTCAAGGCTATTTAAATAGCCATTGGTTGATTTTTCAAAAGTAGTTGCTTTCGTGTGAAAATAGTATACATTTGGATGAGAAAATAACATAGCGACCCTTCTAGATCCAACCAACAAAATATTTGATTTTTTGTTGTTGAATATGTGGGAAAAAAACTTCCTAAACTATCAAGATTCCTCCTTTAATCGTGAGTTGAAATCTAAAAACGCGCGCGCACATCCCGCACTGTAGGTGCACTCTCGCATATTTAAAATTTCATGATAATCTTACACTCGCCGTCCAATTGGGAATGAGAATTCGTTGGCCTGTTTTGTACTCCAACTGAGCGTGAGAGGACAAAGAGGAAAGATGCATTCACTTAATGACGATGAATTGATTTCATCCATGTCACTTTATATAAGAAGCCGTCGCTTAGAGCCAGTTTTTACAGAAGCGCGCCAAAATCTCGTCGTGTAAAATCATTCTCGCCTGCTTCGATAAATTATCTAGGCATATCCAATGGAGACGTGCTGATAGAGGCATAGCGCTGTTACACGTAAGTTATTCTTATATACTTTTTATGATGTCATTCTAGTTGCTTATATGTTATTGACGATTTCTGACTTAAAATTGCTGAATGGTTATCATGATTAAATACAATAGATTACATTTACTACAGAGGGTAAAACATGCTTTCCTTGGACTCAATGATTGAATCGGTATTACGAATCTTCAAAATATGTTTTTATCTTCACCAGTCAAAAAAGTGACCAGCGCATGTTTCGTTGCATAAAAGATTATATCACGCAATTAATTAGCTGTACTTATGAATACAGTGGGAAACAGAATATATTTTGAAATTGTATGAAGGCTTTAATAATATCCATATGTATTTATAGAAGTAAAACACACAACAAAGTTTTCAAGATTTCGGTAATAACGGTAATTCGGCTTTTTTTCCATACATGTTAAGGTATACTTTAACAATAAATCTTCTCTCAACATGTAATTCGATTGCTAAGACTTCGAAACAAAGAAATCAGGTTGAAGCAAAATCAAAAGTTTTACTCATTAAATATTCCAAAAAAATTAGGGTATTGAAATTGCCCTTCAGTAGATTTTTTCGAAATTCCTAGCGATCTTGTGATATTGATCTTCTTGGAAGTGTATCCTTTTTGAAGCGTCATCTCTGAATGGGCCTTCATTTATTTGTTTTATATTCCATATTTATGGGTTCAAATTCATTGAGGCCTTACGTTCATAAAGGGTAGTACATCCTGATTTTTTAGATTGTTTTAACAGAAGCAGAACAAATAGAGAGAGAGAGGGATCAGTAAAATTTTGAACAGAATTCGATAAAAAGAATTGAAAAAGGTTACGAATATTTTAAAGTTGCATTCGATTGAACAAGAACTGTTATAAAGTACATGTGTATTTAGAGGGCCACTTCCGTTTGCTTTATACTTAAACTCATATTTTGTTTTCCTTAAAGGAAATTTTACATCATAACTTGCATCTTAGATTAAATCATTAGACATATTTTAAACCGCCCCTGAATGAAACTAGTCTATTCAAACAAATGAAATTGATGAACCGTTCAGAACAGATCAAATGCTACGCCACAGAGATGCCAATTTGGATTCCGTTTATTACAACTTCAACAGTTCATGACATTCTGTAATCGGATTTTTCTCAACCTTTACTTTTCTGTTTCTATCATTTTCTGCTTTTTATTGAAAAGAAAAGAAATTAACGAAAAGATCACAGGGCAATCAAATGGGTCTGTGTAATTAACTAAGTCGTCATAATTGAAGGAGGAATACGAGAACTTCGAGAAGTAAATATTCGTGTTCCTATCATTTTCATCGAACCTTTCCTTTTAAATATTTCCATTTCTTTTACTAACGGATTTCCCCCCATTATTTTTGCACATTTTCGCTAAAGTTCGTAGCATAATGCACATATCCTAGTATGTTGTGTCTTTGGCCATAATTGGTTCAATTTTGTTTCTTAATAGCGATCGTCATTAAAGTGAATTCATTTTGATTAATCTCAGCTGACAGAATATATAACGAATTAATGTCGTCATTGCCACTCAGTTTAGCCCTAACTCTGGTTAAATCGGCATGTGATTGCATGGTATTTGTCGAAAATAAATTTACAAACGTCGAACGTAATTCACCATCAATCAACATGAATTACGAATTGCTTTTTTTAATTTTTATCAAGCGCAAATTTTAGAAAAATCCTGAAGCCCCCACCCCCCCCCCCTTTTTTTTCTCTCTCAAGGGTACGAAAACCTATTGCAACAGTTCCCTCAAATTGCACAACAACTGCGTAATATATTAAAGAGATGATCCAGAAAAGGGCTCTTCGCATAATTCTCTCTGACCAATATTTGAGCTACAGAAGTTCCCTCCAGAAGACTGAGCTTTCAACACTGAGCAAACTAAACAGGGACAAACTATCTTTAAAATATAAAGAAACTTTAAAGATTGATTTCCTGAAGCACAAAACAAACGTCCGACGTAGCAATGAATTGAGAGAGTTCAAATGCAGAACGGAAAGGTTCAGAAACAGTGCTCTGTCTTATCTTGTTAGGTTAATAAATCGTCATCCCGTGTAAATCGTTATTTGACGAAAGACTTACGATTGTTATGATTACACTCAAATTTAAATAGTTATTGCAATGAAATGAATCTCAAATGAATCAGAAATGGACAGTAGAAAAAGTATGCAGGTTGTTTTTTTTGAATTCCTACTGAAACGCTTTAATCTTTAATCTTTAATGTCGTCCTAATTTCCTCCTCCGCCTTTTTCGGGTCTTTTCTAATTAGTAGTCTCGAGTCTTTTTAATCTACTGAACGTTTAGCATAATTAATTTCACATCGGTACTAAGTTTGAATTGAACTACCTGGAGAAGTGTCATTGCTAATTTACTGGATGTTTCTGTTCATATGTATAGTATAATAATGTTTAATACATGTTTATATGTTTATGGTTTGTAAAAGTCATGACGATCTGTACTTTTTTAAGCTGATTAATAGAGGACTCATTACACATGTTTTTCACCTCATCTTTCTTGATATATTCCTCTTACCTTCCCTTCCATTCTATTTCTTTCATTCTATTCTACCCAGGCGCGTACGCAGATTTTTTTTAAGGGGGGGGGGGGGGTTAACATTTATAAATCGGGCTGAAAATTTCGCAACGACTCAGCCAGCCGCTGAATAAGCGGGGGGGGGGGGGGGGGGGGAGGGGGGGGAGAGACACTTCTTTTTTTTTGCTCTCGAAATTTGAAAATTTGACATTTGGCTCCGTTGGTCACCTTTTTAGGTCAGACATGGGAATTTTTTTTTGTGTGTGTGTTTTGTTTTAATAATTTAAAAAAAAAAAAAAAAAATCCAAAGGGGGGGGGGGGGTTAGGGGGGTGATGGGGGTGATGGGGGGGGGGTTACACACATAAAAATACCAAAGGGGGGTTTAACCCCCCCCCCCCCCCCCCCCCTGTGTACGCGCCTGATTCTACCCGTTTATTGATGCTTGCTCCTTGCTCCTATTCCTCATTCATCCCTTCTTTCTTTTCATACTCATTGGATTTTTAAAGAGAGTTTTTATGTCATAGTTCTATAAAGGCTATTGTACTTTTAAATTGTAAAAACATGTACTTTTCAATTGTATTCCAATGGCAATTCAGTCGGACTGCGACGATGGAATTTTCTCAACAAAATCCTTCTACATTTCAACAACTTCTGCAACAGCCAGTCCCTAGAAAACCCACAGGACTGCCTTTGGTATCAAACTCAGGGAATATTCATCCCTCCCCATGTTATTGAATTTCTGGATTCACCATAGTATACCTCGAAAGGGCAGACTTTGGGGAAATTATAATGATTTCAGATCTACTCTCCATACAAAGATGAAAAGTATTACAAAGGGTGCAAATACGTTAATGTCTTTTTTTCTACCCTCAACAACAGGTGTATTTTGATATACAGGGTTAAAGTTAATAGTCAACTTTAATTTTAAAAAAGCTGAACTTGGCGATACGACAAATGAGTGAGTCTGTTTGACACTGTTCATTCTCTTGTAGGGATCGGAAAGGCTGTAGGTGAATCGTCTCTGGAAGTTGCGATGTTTTACAGCCCTCAATTAGAAGGATTATTATACATCATTGATATTATCTAATCCGGCTTTAAAACTCTTATAAAGCTCGTATGAATAAAATGCACAAATATAGTATCCTATAATCCATTTAATTATGGAAGCAAGTATTAGAAGGGCTAAGTGGGGATGTAGTAGGTGATACATGAATAAGTGATAACACATGATAACTTATAACGTGGGCATCAGGTTTGGCAGCCATTGTCACTGACAGAGTGCAGTTGAAGGGATGAATCCTACTGTTCGACGCTTCAGCTTAGTTCGAGAGAAAGAAAGAGAGGGGTCATGCCGGGTCTTTCGTCTTACTTTGAGCAAAAATGTAAATAATTGTTGCAGTTACTCTGCAAGCAAAGATCTTCGATTTTCTCATGTTTCGTTGTTTCGTCGGACATTTAAAGCAAGTACCAGCAAACAAGACGAATAACCCAACTTTAAAAAAATGCACCTCTGGGGTGTGGGTTTTGTACACGCCAGCAGAAATTTCACCCATTTTTGCAATGTAAATCGAAAAATCGGTACAATGCCGATTTTTCGTCACGAAATACTCCTCACTTCTGTGCGATCGCACACAGAGTAGCGACAAGTCGCTCATGCGCACTACTCACCAACCTATCGATATGAGCAAACACCGACAGGTTTCTTTCCAGTTTTGTAAATGGCAGTCCCCAAAATCAACAATTTGTATAAATGGTGTTTGAGATATGTTAATGATCCTGTGGTGCAACATTTATTTTGGCACTGGCCTTTGGTTTCAAGATTAAGTACGATATGAAAAATTAAATACCAGACAAAATTTGTCTTAAAACATGCATCCGAACCCAACATACATGTACCTAAGCGTTATGTAACTTCAAAAATCCTTCTTTTAAAAGACCATGACAAAATATTGGCTTGCTATTTCTGAAGTTGCTCATGTTAACCCATGTGTGTTCCGTTGTTTCCTTTAGAGACCCTGGTGATAGATCAACTGAGTTCCCTGAAATGTCAGATTATTTGCTCCATTTTTAAACTTTAGAGACCCTAGTAATAGGTCAAATAATTTCTAAGATATGTAATATTGTGAAATATACCCCATTACATTTTATCCTATCAGGAAGGCTTATAATAGTCTGGGCCCTGATGTGAATCTGAGGACAACCACAAAATCTCTTTTCCTAATCTCTTTTCCTACCACACATTGACATTTTCTGAAATTAGGGTCTTCTTTTAAACGCTAATCTGGTATCGCTTAATCTTAATCTACGGATCAAACTTGTCCATCAAAATTCTCAGGCATAGCAGTTTAATGCATTTGTAATTAATCGGAAAACGTGTTGGAAAAAAGAATTACACCAAAATGGCAGACATATTGACACCGAGATCAAAATGTCGGGCTTATAAAATTGTCTATTCGTCACATATGCAAAATGTAAAGCTTTGCAGATGCCTCAATTGTGTCAATTTTTTGCTGAAATATTAGATGAAATGCAGTGGAAAAGGTTGTTGCAATGAAGGCTATCAGACATGTAAAACGAATAATCTGCAGAGAAAAATACCACCACAAATAAATCTTGTTTATATGTCACGCTATTAAACACACGAACCGCGTGTTGATAAATTGAACTGTCAAGGAAAATATAATAGCACGTAGGAGAAATACTTAAGTCCAGGGACGTGATAGAGAAGGACTGGAATCAAGCCGCTCTCCTTTGACCCCATGCGCTAATCTTCAACTGTTGACCAGGTGGTGAGATAAGAGAGCGCATGACATTTCAGGATTTAGAATTCCTACATCAGAAAATGGTATCACAGCAACTGTTCGCTGTCCCTTCCAATGATTTCTCATCCATTGTTGAATGTGTAAAGAGTAGAACAAGCGAACACAAACTTGTGTAATTTCATCCTTTTTTAAACTTGAAAAATACAAAAAAACACGCGAAAACACGCATTAGCAAACTTAATGTTATTGAAGATTGTAAATCATGGATCAAATAACGGGACATTAAAGCATGCACAAATTAGCGCATCATCCTAAAATATTGAGTTTTTGACAAGATGTAATTTTTCTTTTACCAACTCTGGCACACAAATGAAAGGAAGGATGAAGTTCTAAATTTGAAAATTTGTTTGATGTACTATTCCCAATAAAATCCCCATATAAAGTTTTTGATTTACACTAAAATTTTGCCGGTAATTTAATATTTTGTAATAAATGTAAAACTGGTGCCAGGCTTCCGAAAGTCTTCGCAGTGGATGCGCGGTTCGGAGCATGGAACTTCAAAGCCAAGTGGAATGTTACACATCCCATTGTTATGCTTTAGAACTCAAGAATGCGTTTGAATAAATTACAAGAGTTTCGTCTCCTTTTCTTCCACCTCCCTGTTAAGTCATACGTGGGCACAAACCTTTTGGCAGACTGCCAACTGGACATTGTTGAGCGATATTTGATTTGAGTTCACCTCGCCTTTTTATTCTCAACAGTACTTCTGAGCAAAAGAGAAGAGTTCTAAGTAAATCTGCTTATGCAATTAAGTATCTGACACACATTTATAGCATACTGTGCTTTGTGGACTTGGATGTGTTGTATAATAAACACATACCCAAAAAATATTAAACAAACCTGGGTAAAATTTATCCAATGTTTGGGGATTTTTTAAAGAAAAGAAGAAGGAAGATACACGTATTTTGAATATTAAAGATAAACTTTAGTACTGGTAATGCGATTGCATTGTGAAAGAAAAGGTGTGGAAAGGATCAGAAACAGTTGGTCATGTAGCATGTAAGTATTGGTGTGCACTGCAAGGTTCTGGAGTCATCGAAATCATAATAAATTTGACCGAGTCTTGGTAAAGTAACAAGCACTGTACACAGAAAGTTATATATGGGACAACACACATGGTGTTGGGGCTAGTACTACCTTGATTTCCTTGTCTTTCTATGCTCATTACTCAGCCAGGATACATTTTCTTCCAAAATTGTTTGGCACATGTCATTTATTTGTAATTTTGAACATTCAGTGTAAGTTTCGTTTGATTCTGTGAGAATTTTTTTTTTTTTTACCAGAACTGGAGTTTATCTTTAAACATATAAGGTACCTTAAGTGTATACTTCCATTCAGAGTAGCAATGACCCTTTTTTAAAGGGGGTTAACATTTAATAGTTATACTTAAACATTCCGCATTATTAGCACCCCGTATTTTTTGCTTTCGCATTGTTGATTAAAATTGGAAACTCAATTAAACAACCTCGGCCAAACCAAAAGTTCATAGGGACAGTGTCGCTCTATACAGTGCGTCCCAGAAAAAAAAAGAAACACGAAAACAAACGGTAATTGTGAATAAACTATTTTTGTTCTCCAAAATGATAAATGATAACGTGGGCATCATGTTTGGCAACCATTGTCACTACAGAGTGCAATTGAAGGAATGAGTCGGGTTTCATTTTGTTTTTGTTTTTGCGACGCACTGTTTCCAAAAGATTAATTACTCTAAATTTGCTTTGAAGGTTGCATTTATTTATCTCCAGAGGCAAATTTGCCAATATCAGGTTACCTATATTGACAGTACTTACAACGTCTACGCGTTTCCGGTTGTTTCCAAACACGAATATTAGAACTATTGATAATGATGCAGATGGTGAAATAGTTCATCCAAACGCTATTGGCGATATGGAGATATAATGACTTGTTGTTCGATTCTTGTTTCATTCTTTGCCCTCTAGGTGCACAAAATGGGAGACTGGGGACTGTCTCTACTGCTCATCCTCTCGACAGTAGTTTACGAGATATCCGCTGTTCACAATAAACCTTACCCCTGGCAAAGCAGGCACGGGTTTCTCTCAAACAACGACCTTTACCCACCCACTCCGCTCCGGAGGAGACCACCAACGTCCGGAACCGTCAGTAATCCGTTCAGTATTCAGAGTAATTCAAGACAGAAAACTGCAAAGACACCATTCCAACCATTCCAGTCTGAACAATTGAATCCTATTCAACGCTGTGTCAAGAGAGCGAATGACCACACCTCACCATCAAGTATCCGTGACTTGATTTTGAGTATTGGTAAAGACGTGGTAAAACGGCAATCTTTTGCAGGGGCTAATCTTTATCACCAGCGTGGCCTTAGACGCTTTACAAGATCGCAGGTAAACCCTCAAGTTATAATCATTTTTATCAGGAACACGGTAGCAATTACTTTCGAAAAATTAACCTAAAGAAATGTCAATTTACCTATTTACCAATTTACGTATATGTAATCCAAATATGATTTCTATGGGACATACAATAGGGTATTGAATATGCCCTTGACTTGATTTTGTGTAAACAAATGCGATCGTGTCCAGGGTCAAATTTTATTGACAAAGGGCTATGCTTTACAGATGAAACCTTTGTATGTTGAAGATGTTTCAAACAATTTGGAAACTGATGCTTGCTGTTTACTGTGGGTACGGAATGAAATGGATAGGTTTTGTACTAGGATCGATTGCCTTTAAAGAGAATTGAAAGTCACACCTACGTTACACCTATTGTATATAATTATAATTTAAAGATAAATGTTCACAATACATGTTTGTATTCTTTGATATTTTACAACTACAATACATAAACTATCAATCATCAATAACGAGAGCTGAAGATATCGTGACATCGTGTTATCATGATACAATACCCATCGATTATGTTAAACATTTAACCCCTCGATCCTTACTTTCTGCCGACTCATCTATTGCTTTATTGTCTCTTTCTCTTTTTCTTTTGCAGGTACATGAAACTCATTTTCTACTGCCATTTATTACAAAGATCGGTTCGCATTTCGGTGATTACCTGCGTAAGGTTCTGGGATGTCAAGCCGAACATAGAACTTACATAGCCCAACCCAGAAGTTCCAGGTTATCCGCTCTATCCGTAGACCCAGTACATTCAATATCATCATCATCATCTAACGAGCAGCCTCAGCCCCATCCATCTTTTATCTTTGAAAGATCTGCTCCTCAGAGCCCACGTATCCCACTCCTGCCGCCACCAAAACACATCCAGAAACCATTATCACAAGGAGCTCGGGCGCCCATCTATTCAAGGCCGCAACACATTCAACCGATTGAACAATACGACGCGTCCACTTCGGAATCTTTCCCAAAATTGTCGGTATCACCATCCAGGCCGATACAGAGATCATTCCACGTCGATAATCCGTCAAGTCCAGGGTTTGAAGATATCCCGAATCCCGACGGAACCAGTAGCATAACACAGTCATCCAGGTCCGATAGTTCTGCGCCACAGCCTTTTGAAGAATTGCTTTTCTCCCCACCACCTGTAGACATGAGTGGTTTGCCGCCTCCAGTCTTTGCCGGTAGTGATTCGTCTACTTCTGCTCTACCCGATATTGTCCAAGCAATTTCAGTAAGTAATGGCTGGTCACTTGTACAATGTATGAATTTAAGTTTATGACTTTGGTATGGACAATCCTATGAAAGTATTACATCTAAATATCTGGATTTGAAGTAATTAAATTGTATAGACATCACACATTATATATATATTGAATTTAGAATTCGGCTCTTTTAACAGTACAATAGGGTTAGCAAACGTATCGCACCATCCAAATGTATGTTGTTTTTTGTTTTTTTTCAGATTTTCGTTTTCTATTTCTATTAGGGGATGTTATTTTGAAATCACTGTAAACCTTTTCAATCAGTGCATGAATTAATTGATATTTTCAAATGCACACAGTGACTTGTTGGAACGTGATTAAAGCAAGCTACCCTTATTGTTTTGTATCTATTTTTGATGGTGTAAATGTGGAAAAAAAACTTCGAATTTTAAAATTCAAACTTCAAACATTTTTATAATTTTTTTTCGAAGAAAGTAATTTCTTTCCTTATAATTTATGCATGCTAGGATTCATCTACGCGGTTTACACCCGCCGATCCGTCGATCACATTTACGGCACCCGGTCTCCAGCCGCACCGAATGACCGAGATATCCCTGCTCCCTACAACCATTGACCCGACCGGGTCACCGCCACCACCGCCATCTAGCCCTTTCACAACGTTCAGCCTTACGAGCCATCCGTCGCACACCTCACTTCCGCCCTCATTGACGACTTCATCAATGACATCTACATCTCGACTTTCACCGAGCAGTCAGCCGGGGCAATCTCAGGGCTCGTTGTATTTTGGACCCCCAAGGGTTAGTGGTTTTCTTTAGATATTTCTACCAAGACAATCGAAAAGACTTTCGAGAATCCACTCAAAGATTTTGACAAGACGATTTAAAATTTCCTATTGCATATATCACAGACCGTATCCAGATAACCACCCCCTAGGATAACTACCCCCTAGGGCAACAACCCTTTAGGACGACTACCTCGTAGGACGACTACCCCCGGACAACTACCCCTAGACAACTACTCCTTAGGACAACCAACTACATACAAACAACCACCCTCCCAGACAACCACCCTCCAGGACAACAACCCTACGGAAAACTGCCCCGGACAACTAACCCCAGACAACTACCCCTAGGATAGTTGTCCGGTGGGTTGTTATCCTACAGGGTCGTTGTCGTATGGGAAGATGTCCTAGAGGGTAGTTATCGTAGGGGTGGTTATCCGGAGGGTGGTTGTCCAGGGGGTAGGTGTCCTAGAACCGCCACAGACATCGTGTTCGGAAAGGGCTATTTAAATTGTATTAGGTGATTTGTCGCAAGCCTTTAAATCGAGCTTATCTATTTTACTTCATAGCACATTGCATTGTGTAAGACTCTTGGCATATTGAGGGAATTGCATTTCTTTGAGAGATATTGTTCTCGTTTCCTGATCATTATAATTTATTACCCATTCGTCATCTAAAATATTTTTTAAAATTCTTTAAAGCAACTTCACCTACGTCGTGGTATACTCTTTCTTCGAGGAATCACATGTAGCCCGGATCGCGATTCTGTACAGTCTTTCAAAAGTAATCCCCCAAAAAATCAACTTGTGTAAGAGATCAATGAACACATGAAAACAAAATCTGATTCATGTGGATAAAATTGTATGGCAAACAAATTTTAGTTATGATTGAGTGTACGCTTGCAAAATGAATGAACTGATATTGACACTCAATATCATATCCATTATCTTTAAATTCTCGCACGTATCCACAGATTTTGCTGAGATTGATAAGTATCGTAAATTTGAAGACTACTCGTACTAATTAGGAGTTCTATTACACAGGAAACGATTTATCCGAGTTCGGTTTCCTGACATCAACACCGGACATTATACTATACGTACCCCTTACCCCAGACGTAACCTGCAACCCAATCGTACCCGTGACTCTTAACCAACGTTTAACACGATAGAAAAGACTCTCAGGAAATCAAGTCAAGGACAATTTCAATACCTTAATGTCTTTTCGATAGAGATCATGTTCATGTTACCCTTTTTCATTTTAATGTTCATACATTAGAGGCTCGTTTACATATGACGTCGCAAAACCGCAGCGGTTTTATAAATTGTATTATTATGACGTAAACCGTAATACGCTCCACCTTTCTGTATCCATACAACACTTACATGACAGAAAGAAGTTCAATGAGTCGTGCGCAGTTAGGTCACCATACATTAACACGTTAAACAAAGAATCGCGGCAGCTTTTTTTTTGGCGGTTTACAGCCCACATCTGAAGAAGCATAAACATCTTATGGAAACAAATCACGAAAAAGGCTATTGAAATTGCCGAAAGTTCCAATCTAGATTTTCTTTTGCCATCGTGTTATGCTTTCACTAATAAAACAATGAGCAAATGCCACCGGAACATAATATCGGATCACGTAATTCTTGTTTTTTTATTGTATATTTATTAGTCGGACGTCAAAGTGTTGGTGGAGGCCAATGGTGTTTTGAGGCAGTGGCGTATAGCAGTCCCTCCCATGTTTGGTATCATCGACCTCCTGAGGTACCTGGCCCGTGAGCAGGCAGAACCGATCAACCTGTCCACTCTGGATCCTCACTGCTTCGTGTTAACCCGCATGCTCGGTCTGCGGATCAACAGTTCCCATGTTTGGACCGTCTCTGTGATCACCTTCAAACAGGAGGTAAAAACTATTAAGGTTTCATTTCATTTCATTTCATTTCATTTCATTTCATTTATTCATTTCACTCTCTTTTTAAAAAAACATAAAAAGTATAGACATGTTTGTTCATTTAAAGAAAAACATCAAAAGTATGTACATGTTTGTTCATTATCAACATAAGATAAAGGGAAATGAGGAATCATGAAAGCCAAAATTGGCTCGATGAGAATGATCCCCAAATAAATAATCAGCATAAAAAAGATACAAACTTATTTTCATTAAAACATCGTACATACATTCATAACAACAGAGGAAAGTGGGAAAAAAGATTACATGAGGTAAAGACAGTTACAGGAAGATAAGATGAGAGAGAGAAGATAAAAACAAGGAAGTTACAATTTGAATTTTACGTTCGCATCTATTATTGGATAAAAATCATCTCAAGGGAAATTTCAATACCCTGTTTCATTTCCGATAGAAATCATGTTTGGTATACGAAATACGTCTCATTAATCTATTCTTTTTGCCCACGTCCATGTATAATACACAATCAGCCAGCAGTAATACACTTAGCATATATGCTCCCTCGAACTAGTAAACAAACAGGTCATAGAGCTATAACTCCTTAACCCCTGTACTAAAGAATTACCATACTCTCACCGCTTTCAAAAGGCGTGAAACACATCGAATTTGTTGTAATGTCCCTATCTGTTTGTTATTTTATGAAAGCCTTGTATCATTATTGTCTCTCTGTTCGTTTGTAAGTATTTCTTGTTTATGCGCTTTGTAGCTAATGAAAAGACGCTTTATGCATGTAATATTGTTACTATTGTTACGTCATCTTAATGTTCATACCTTTCAATAGGTGACACACAAGGCCATTGACATTACCATATGTTGATTTTTGTTTCGAAAGTAGATGCTATCGTGCTGATTAGATAAGATGCAGAGATTCGTCCACTAGCGCGAAATGCTTAATCTTAAAAGAGGTTGAACCATATCAAATCAATTTAATTAAATTCAATTTAATTCTTCTTTAGAATCCATGGCTCATAAGTAGGATATTTTGTTTTGTTTGCATGCGTACATATACAATAAATACATCTACCTTGATAACAATTTTTTATTATAACAAATATCATCAAGATAATTATGTAACTTAAACCCTTTTTCTCCCCGGACAGCACCAGCTATTTCATTTTTTACATTCCGGATTCGTCTTTTATTTTTGTGCCACTCCATTTCTCTAACTACCTATAACAAAATTCTTTGGAATTAGGTGAAGGGATATATATTGTCTCTTTGTAAAAGAGGTAGTTGATTTTGTTTTGTTACACGAGATAGGAATTACTTCACACACGATCTTGTGCAAAGAGCTAAGTTGTCTCTATGAATTCAGGTAATTTCATCTTCAAACACTGGTTGATTTATATCCTGATAAGGGGACTGACCGGATCGCCTTTATACCTGACACTCACTAGTTTTCTTTAGGGCAGACAGATATCTTTCGAGGACAATGAAACGTCTCTTTTTAACGAGAGAAGTCATTCTCAAATGGCCATTAACGAAATAGAGCAGTATCGTATGGGCATCCATTGTGAAGCGTTTTATTTCAAGGAAAAGTTATCAAATAAAGATTCATGATGCTGTCTCCCCAATTGTTTGCCCTAAAATTAATAATAATCGCGAAGTGGGAATTTTTGTTAAAAGGAGATGTAACGCGTTATAAGGTGTTCAATCTTATATCAATAGGAAACGGTCGGTTTCAATAAACTAATTCCCGTAAATAAATGAAATGTCATGTCCTGAAAATGAAATTGTTTTGCGAAGCCTTGTGATTCGCATAGCCACATTCAAACTAAAAACATATCAATCACATTACTTTTTACTTTCTCTCTTTTTTTGTTTAGGTAATTTTCCAAGATCGCTGCCTGCCGTCTTCGAATCTGTATATTCTGCCTGGATACACGCTTGTCTTTCGCTACACCCAGACGTAGCTGTCTGATATTTTATGAATGATAACGACTCATACAAGAGCCGAAGAAAACGGGTATTGATATACGGTAGACAGTATAGACTGAAGGTTCCTTGTTTTAGTGTGGAATAGTATTTAGGCCAAAATACAAACGAGAGATGCAATTATTAAAATATTATAGAAGCAGTAATAGGTGTACCTTTTCGTCGTAGTTAATAGCGTACATACAGAACTGAATTAGCATTGTATTTTAATGAAGGTGCTATTCCAAATGTTGAAAATAAAATAAAATACATGTACATTATGAGAGAAAGAAGTAGAAAAGTTGATGGTAAGGAGTATGGGTAGCAAAAGTGGCATGCTACTGCTGCACGATAATTCATCCACATAGGCCTATAATGATACCTAAGAATGTAAGGATGTTCAATTCACTGTATGGAATGAACTTTTATCACTCTCAAGAAACATACATTTCCCGTTTTTAGTCATCGATCATTGTTTCAAGACTTTCAGAGATTCTTTTTCTTCTTAATATTCCAAGCCGAATCGATCAGAAGTTGAAATATTTGTATGGCCGTGTCAAAAGGTTCAAGCGAAAATGGAATTGTAAACGTTTATTGAGTTCCCGACATTATTCAATTAGTGTTATTTATCAAGTTTATATGTTTCAATGTAAGTGTTGACATTTCCTTCGAATTGAGGGACTTCGGGCGTTTATAATAAGATTTGATTCTATTCACATGTAAATATAACACATAAATGTTTTCATCTCTTTATCTCTTTTTTCTTTTCTGAACAAAAAGATTATGTACTCTGATAAGCGTAAAAGAAACAGGAATGAAAGGAAAATAAAAAAATGAAAATCTGAGAAGTGATCTGAAGGTGAGAAAATTGTTTATTCACCCACTATATTATTTCATTTTGCCCCCGCTATTCTTATTGTATGAGGGGATGGTTGTAATTAAAATTAGCGTTGCAAATTTGGAAATAAATAGAATAATGCAGATGTTTCTCCTAATACCTCCTCCGTGGCCTCTTTCTTGCGTTTTGTTTCGTTCTTGCCAGTAAGCCTTATCACTATTAACCTCTCAATATACCACAGCTAATGTATAGTACTAAATTAAATGTAAATAAACCAATTGTTAGCACAGAAATTCACCTTGATGTATTGTATTGTATTTTTTTGTTTATTCATCGAACATTTAGCTAGAAGCAGAGTTCAAGTTACAAAGTAAAAAGTTAATGACATGAAAGTATATTGATTGTATATTAAAATGTATTTAAACGGAACAGGTATTGTGTATATTAACAAGATCCATATTTAATAAAAAAAAATTGCCCTTGTTCTGAGAAAAACAGAAACTGATACTACCCATGTTTATTGCAACAATGACGAAGTAGGTGTTGCACACAATGACTGATAGAGATTGTGATTTGTACAACTAGACACGAATGTTCTTGGTTTAAAGAAAAGCTTGAGTTCTGGTAATGATAGAACATATATTCTCACAAAATAAGAACAAAACCTACACTTAATTTTCAAGATTCTAATAAATGACATGTGCCGAACGATTTTACTATAAAATGTATAGGGGCTGGGTAATGAGCATAGAGAGATAAGGAAATCAAGGCGAGTAGGCCCGACACAATGTGCTTTATAACACTGGTCACTATGTGCAAATAAGAGTTGGGGATTTTATTGAAGATGATTTCCAGCAAGTTGGTGTGAGGTTGTTTTTATTTTACTGGTTCAAACAATCAATCTACTACAGGATAAACAATCCAGAACGAATTATAGCCATGTTTTCTCGACATATGATGCCCATACCAGAGCTTAAGTTCAGCTTTAAAACAACGTAGGAAGCAATAGAGCCAAAAATTGCACACTCAAATAAAAGGAAATTGTCAAAATAATCATGAAGGCTTTATTGCACGAGGAAATAATTGCTTCATAAATTAATTCAAATAACAACCAAGTAACATTTCCAGTCTTGATTGTTGCAACCTAGACAGAATTGATGAGGCTTTTAAAATATTTTTGCTTACGATCAGTTATCGTTTTGATTACGATGTACTGGTGATTTTGTAGAGATAATGGGAATTTAAACAGGAACGAGTTTTCACCGCACGGTTTTTTACAGTATGCCGTTGCTGTTATTAGATATTAACGACAGACATATAGGTTATCGGGAAAGCAGAGGGTGCATTTATTTCAACTAAGACTTGTGAGGGCAGTATGAAGAATGATTTAACTGCACAAATAAAGTCGAGCAAACCTCATTCATCTTGTCATCTGTGTGTTGTGCCGAACGTTGTATTTCTTCTCGAGATATATTGTTTCCCATTTGTTAATTGATAATGTAATCTGATATTGTACTTTTTCGCTATTTATAAAGCAAATGTGTGAGGTAGTTGGATGCGATCACTTCAATCAAATTAAAATGTAGATACACAAGTCATGATCGACAAAGACAACAAAGATGACACATACTTATATAAGGAGATAAACTATGTCGCGGCTACAAACAAAAAACGCATTGTTGAACATATCTTCAATAAAAGTAATACACACATCATGTACAGTAAAAGGAAATAAAAACATGAATGCGTTAAACACATAATAATGTTTAATAACTCATACTTTTAAGGTCATATCGATAAAAACTGTATATTTAATACAATTAAACAAATAAAACTGACATGCTTTAACTATGCATACAAGGTCTTAAAATAATTAGATCCTCCTCTCTACTTTTACTTCTGGGAATGGAATTGAAGACGATTTCCTTTCTTTTCTTTGTTTTTCTTTTTTTGTAATAAATGTAATGCTTCCTCTCTATCTCTCTTTTGTTTGTATTTTTGTGTTGGGGGAGGGGGCGGATCCAGACAAGATCCAGCAGACGAATTTCATCATAAGAACTAAGATGCACTTTGTTGTTTAGCATTATCAAATCATACACACGGCGAAAGCGGATCCATGACTGAAACAGGAGAACCGCGCACCTCCCTCGCGCAGAATTTGTATGTGCATATTTATTGAAGTTCGCCGCAAAAAATTGAAGTGGCATACGCTATACTCTGTTACAGGCCAGGTTTGTGCGTAATTAATTCTTAAAAATGCATAGATTAGGTCATTTTCCTTAATCCCTTCTGAGGAGGGCAGTGACGCGTTTAGTATTCGAACGACGAATTGAATAAAGTGTTTCATCTTAAAAGTGGGTTGGGTATTAATAACAATCTGGAAAAAAAAGCATAGCAAGCCTATACACTGCAAAAACAGTGGTGTTAAATTCAACACCATAGGTGTTAATATTAACACCATTCCGGTATCTATATCGGAAAACACCAGTTGGTGTTATTTAACACCAAGGTCTGGATTTGAATGATTCAATTCTACTCTTGGTGTTGCAATTCAATTCTATTTTTGGTGTTAATATAAAATCCTACACCATTTTCTGGTGTAACAATGAATCTGATTTCTGGTGTTATTTAACACCACCGCCTGGAATGAAATAATTTTAATTCTACTCTTGGTGTTGCACTTCAATTCTATTGTTGGTGTTATTTTACACCAATTCTAGAATTAAATAGTATAATTCTGCTCTTGGTGTTGCAATCCAATTCTATTTATGGTGTTAATATAAAATCCAGCACCATTCTTCGGTGTTGCAATAAATCCTATTTTTGGTGTTATATAACACTAAAGGTCTACTACTTTTCTACTCTTGGTATTGCAATTCAATGCTAGTCTCAGTGTTTAAAAAACTCAACACACCATTCTTTCAACACCAACAATTCATTCCAGCTCACTCCATCTTAACACATGCACAGAAAATATTCAAATACACACAAGAAGTGAAAAGAAACAATTTTTTTTCGTAAACAAAAACACATGGTGCTTGTTTAATCAATAAATTAAACAACTTGTTTTCATTCATGTTGAAATCAATGATGCTTAGCGTTTTTATCTTGTATGGTTCAACATTAAATCCTTTTGTCATGTATTCAAAATCTGTGACTCATTTGTCTGAATACAACAAAACACACTTTTTTAAATCATTCAAAATCTGTTATTATGAATCCACCCTTATAAGTAAAAAAAAAAGGATGAAACAAGTAACTAAAAATCATTCAAAATCTGTTATTATGAATCCACCCTTATAAGTAAAAAAAAAAGAAGGATGAAACAAGTAACTAAAAATTTTCCAATATAAAAACTTTAAACAATGTCATAATTCCTTTCAAGGAATGAAAAATCAAAGTCGTTTCTAATAAATAGAAACTAAACAGGATGCAAAATGCATGTATAAATGAAGACAAAACAAAAAAAAAAACAAACATTATGCTTCTACATCAGAGTGAATTATGTAGCTAATAAGAATTTTGACACATTTCACCTTGAATCCTAGTACATGCATGCTGAAGGAAAATATCACAGAATCTTTTTCATATGAAATATACAGAGTGCCCCCCCCCCCCCAAAAAAAAACCTTGGAAACTGCTAGTATAATCTGCAGGCAGACTCTCGGCTTCGGTTTTTCGCAAGTTTCGTAGTGCATATTTCAGAGTCTGCAGTCAGAGACTACTTTCACTCATATCATGATCCCTTAAAGGGAGCATAACTGTATGTGTATATGTAGTCTCTAAATGCAGACTCTACATCGTGCACTATGCAAATTGCAAAACCGAAGCCAATGGTCTGTGCCCGCAGACTAATTATAGTATGACTTTAATTTCTTATGCTAGAACAATAGCAACACTAACAAATCTCATCCAGCAGTTTTGTTGAACAAGATTTTTTTACCACAGGCCTGCAACCATTGAGATTCAGGATGATTTAATTATTTCAGGGGATTTTTATCTCCTAGCTTCACTGCTTGTAAAGGGTTAAACAAATGTTTCAAAAACATTGAAAAAACACTATAAATTCTACATTCATTCTAATATAGGTGAACATTCTTTTACAGCTTTCTGTTTACAAACATATTCCATTTTACATCGTGCACTATGCAAATTGCAAAACCGAAGCCAATGGTCTGTGCTCGCAGACTAATTATAGTAAGGCTTTTTAATGTCTTATGCTAGGAA
The DNA here is from genome assembly GCF_000002235.5 of Strongylocentrotus purpuratus. Taxonomy (NCBI): domain Eukaryota; kingdom Metazoa; phylum Echinodermata; class Echinoidea; order Camarodonta; family Strongylocentrotidae; genus Strongylocentrotus; species Strongylocentrotus purpuratus. The sequence goes on along the minus strand of NW_022145601.1, from coordinate 23,823,480 downwards.
GCAGCCTTCAAGAACAATAGCAAAACTAACAAATCTTATCCAGCAGTTTTGTTTAACAAGATTTTTTTTTACCACAGGCCTGCAACCATTGAGATTCAGGATGATTTAATTATTTCAGGGGATTTTTATCTCCTTCACTGCTTGTAAAGGGTTAAACAAATGTTTCAAAAACATTAAAAAAACACTATAAATTCCACATTCATTCTAATATAGGTGAACATTCTTTTACAGCTTTCTGTTTACAAACATGTATTTCCCATTTTACTCCTGGGAGAAAAAATCAAAAAGTAAAATTATGCATTTCTATATCAACTAATTCGCTGCTCGTTTTTCCAACAGGATATAAACAACAACAACAAAAATCAGTCCATGCACTTCTAGTTCACTGGCTTTCATGCACAAACATCATAGAATTGTTTTTCTTGTAAGAAAAAAAAAGAAAATATACAACAGCTATTTGACTTCAATTTGGTTTCGAATTAACCAATTTAAAGATGTTAACAATTAAGAGTCCAAAATATTATTGATCAAAATTATTTTTAAAACCAATTGATACCACTAAGCAAAACCAGACATTAGCTTGAAAGCTTTAAATTACTTAAAAAGTACATGCCTTGGTGCTACATACTTCCTCGAGTCTGTCTTCGACAAAGTTGTCATCAAATCTAGTGGTTTGTAGTCAACAAGTTCCTTTTGATTCTTCACTACATGACAACGTGGAAAACTAAATTCTACTGCATAGGCATGATAGTGTGAATTGTAATACACTGTATCTAATTGGACAAGTACAAAAAATACAGTGCTATTGTGTACAATGATATGCTCTATTTGACCAAACAGAGGAAGCTCGCTAACATCATGGCAGACCAGAAGTGACAACTGATAATGTGTTCCATGTACTTTAACCCAGTTGGCATATCAAATAATTCAGTAGAAAGATCCTCTACTTGGATTTGCTCTTGCACAATCTGTCCAATATTTTCATCTAAATCTGACAAAAGTAGTGAACTACCTGGCCCAACCTCCAGATATTCCAAAGGATGGTTTGACTGAAGATGGAACGTTAGTGCTGTCTGATGTTTTTTGGCAAGTGATTTACAAATGTTTTTGTAATTACGCACAGATTCTGCAACACGGCCAAAATAGTGATGTTTCGCTTCGTACCTCATACACCATACATGTATGAGTGGCCCAACTTCTCTCAAACACGTTGGATAATGCACCATAAAGTGGTGTTTTGGCAACAACCTTCTGTCAGGAAAGGTTTTCTGGAAATGTGTGTGATGTTCTTCAGTAAGAATAGACAATTGGGCTATCAAGCCTGCTGTCAATTGAGGAGCAAAAATAATGTCCATACAATCTAGTAATCTAAGTAGCAATTCCCAGTAGACATTTCCTTCTTCAATGTCTTGAGCAATTATGAATGGCAGATTTCGAATCAAGCACCATGCTTGCATAGCCTTCTGTCCAACATCATTCCTAGCTGACCTAAGTTTAATAAAGGATGGTTTGTTCTTGTTATCTGTACGGTTTAAGCAATGGCTGGCGACTCTCTGATTCAGTTCATCTTGGGACAAGAGGGGCGGTTGCCTTTCATATATGAAATACTCTAGAACAAGTTTCAGCTCATACTGAACTATGCCTTCCAAAAGATCATGCATTATATCTAGTGAAAAGTTTGCCAAGACATGAAAGTAAATACAATCATTCAATACAGTCTTTTGTTTCACTCCAAACACATGTGACTGGGTAGTTTGAGCTTCAGCTTCTTCTAAATGTTGCTCATAAGTCTGCCTGGTGCGCATATCCATTGAAACCTCTTTGAATTTGTTCTGTGCCTCTTCCTTACTTGTAACACATAATCGACAGTAATAATGAGCAGAAAAGCTCTCTACAAATCCCAGTAGGGAATTAGCACCAAGATTATCAGCACTTATTTGAGTAATGGTCCCCTTCTTCACAATTCCATTAGGGAGAGCAATGCCAACTGTTGACAGGATATTAATGTCTTTTACAATGTGCTTGAGAATAGCATTAAATCCATATTTCTTGGCATCTTCAGCATACCATAGAGCTATAAGATTGATATTGGAAAGATTGGAATTATACTTTGGTGGCAGATTTTTCAAAATGAAATATAAAGCACCTATCTTGTGAATTTTTGTTTTTGAACCAATGGGGTTCACAGTCTCGAAATCATCATAAAAACAGTGAATTTGGAGGGCATTCTCATCTTCATGGAAAAGAGGGGTTTTCTCAAATTGTGAACCATCACAATAATCTCTCATTACACCATCTGTGCTCTTATGGTCATGAGTAGCAAAATGCAATATATCTTTATTGCTTAAAAGCTGCTTCAAAGAATCTAAAATGGGAACGTAAACAAATGTATCTTCAATAGCAATCTGTTCATACTGCTTAGTTCTTTTATTGAGACGACTATCATATCGGATGCCTAACTTGATTTCTTGTGGTTCAACAAGTCCAATTGATTCACAATACTTTGTCCGCTTATATTCTGAATTCAAATTTTCAAAGGGCTTTTCAAGCATAGCAAAATGTGTTTGAATCTCCTTATAAGCCTCGGATTCTATAGGCAGCTTATGTTTTAAGAAAGCAGCTGTAACGGCTGCCGATGCACTTTTTACTACATCACCTACAATCGCACTGGTTGTTTCTACTACATCATTTACAACTTTTCCAGAGTTTGCACTATTTGCTGAAAATTTTGAAATTACATTTACACACTGCCTGTTCAAGGTATCTACAGATAAAATGTCATCTTCATATACATCCTGATCTTCAACAATCTCATCATTATTAATATTGTATTCTTGAAGACTTTCAAGACTTTCTTCAGGAAAGTCACTCACTTTATCATTTTCATTAGACTGCTCTTTATTATCTGGAAAATCGGTTTTAAGGTGAGTCTGCAAATGTCCCCGAAATCCTCGAAAAGTATGAAATGTTCTCGCACAAGCTCCCTGCCCACAGGTCAATACTTCTTTACCATCTTCAATAACTCCATGTTTCAATCTCAAATGTTGAACCAATTTGGGTATTGCAAACTGTTTGTGGCATTTGAAGCAAATCATGGTGCTAACAATTTCGATCTAATTTCACGTACTCTTGGTGTTTCCCGGGACACTCCGATATCGATTTCAAAAATGGCAGTCTGGACAAAAGTCCAGAACTGCCGCAGAGACAAGCAGTACTGCAGGCCAAAGACAAAGTGGGTCTTGAAGAGTAAATCTACTGCTGCTTCGACCGTGCGTGCCGAACATGGAATGGCCTTGTGATCCACAATGATCATGTAGTTGGTGATTCGGGCCTTGGAATTGCCAATTGCCAGAAGGAACGGTTGACTCTTGGTCTCTTTTGTGTTGTCGAGGAATGCTTGAATACTCCCTCCTGTCTGTGTTGAAAACAAATTATTTGTATAGAATGTAACTAGCACTCAACGCATTTCAATACTCAACGCATTTCAATGAACAACATATTTCGATCAACATTTTTAAAAGACAGCCTTACATGTAGTACTGGGGGAAATTGTGTTTTTACAAAAGGGTTATTGGACAATAATGTAGGACATAAAACCAAATCAAATTTACATCAAAGAAAAGAATTGGAATTGGTCCATCAAATGATATAACATCAAAATATCAGATGATATTTTTTGTAATGAAATACAATTTTTCTTACCCTGTAGAGGGGTAAAAATGCAAGTACTTTCAAAGCTTGTTTTATGTATATGATTAAAAAGGGTCTTTCTAATGTGGTCAAGACATTTCAACTTCCACAAAAGGAGTACGAAAAATAAAGATACTGCAATTTCTGCACTATTATTAACTTGCAGCAAATTTGTGGCATGAAATATTCCTTTTCATTTATTGATTCTCCATGTAGGGCTGTGAAAATCAAAGGCAACATGCCTGATATATCACACAAGTTGTTACTATGTTTTCATACACAACATGTTCCTAGTATTTGTTTGCAAATCTTGATGTCTACTGTTCTAGTTTATTTTACTCCGACCAATTTCAAGGCGGGTGAAGTTTTTGAATAGGCCTAAATTTCTCGAGCACCTTCTCTGTCCAAATCAGTCTAAGCCTCTTCATGTAAGAGATCATAAACCAATATAATTGTTCTCTTTGAACACACATCACGATGCTTTCTGAAACTTTTTTTTTAATGCAGCAAGAATGTGTTTTATGTGACAGGGTATTACCGGTACTTAATATTTACAGTTCTCTTTCGTAATGAAAAGCTAAATACCTTCTGAAATTGAATAACCCTCGAGAGAGCTGAAGAAATGGACACTTTTGCTGACGCAGCTTTGGACTTCCCTTGGCTTGCAGGAGGCAATAGGCACAAGAGGAGGAGGATAGCAGATGTGCTGGAATTCCATCCTGTGCATTACAAAATGAAAATGGTTATTATTAAACAGGCTTACATGTTGATCAAGGTGAAAAATAGAAGTTAAATGTACCAAAATAATTACAAACTGACCTGCTAAAATTTGAATCAAAATAGCCTGTAACAAGAAACTATTATAAGAAATAAGTATATAGTCGAGGACTTATCAATATTATAGCCAAAGCATGCAAGTGGCTGTTAATGCAGTTTAGGGGTACTAAACCAAAAATCCAATTGATGCCAGCTTGGCACCCTTGGAGAAATTTTACTGACACTTATAGCAACGCCTTCTTCTTCTTTCTTATGAGAATTTATACAAAGGGGGATGGGAAAAAAGAAATCAATAGGAAAATAATAAACGGGATATTTATGCATGGGAGAAGGCAACATTCATGGCAAAGCACCTAACCTAGATTGTTCTCTGTTGACACATATATAACAAACTCTTTAGTAGCATAAGTTCATGTTTTTTTTTTTACAATTTTTTTCTTGTTCTACTGAATTTAACATGCTTCTACCCAATTTGACATCCTTTTCATGATTAAATCACAAAAATTGCATCAATACTGGAATCAAATGTTGCAATTAACAATTTATCAAATATGTCCCCTATGGGCCACCATATTTTTCAAAGTTAACTAATGAAGAAAAACAAAAATATCATGATTTTCTGAATTCTAAAGCATTTATCTTCAAATAAAGACAGAGTAAACACAAGCAAGCTGCTAATATGTAAATGCAGGGTCCTGTGGGGTCGATTCAAGTTCATATTATAAGATAATAAGCCATGCATATCATATCTGAGGAAGAAAAATAACAAAGTGAACATATAAACATGATGCTTTGTTTCAAAACAGAAGCTCATTCTATTTCAAAAGTAATGATTGGCAATGTGATAATCCTTATAAAGATTCCACAATGGGCCATGCAACAAACTTTTTTCTTCATAATTATATAAATTTCTTCTTCATAATTATATAATTAATATAATAAAAGAATTATGGAGAGCATGTTCCAACTACAAATAACTTTGCCAAGTGGGCATGTAATGTAATTTTTTGTAATTCTCATTGCAACAAGAGTCCACATTATTTGAGATGCCCAATAACCCTACTGTATCCCAGCCTTCCAGATAAATATAATTTGTTGGAGGAGTTGACAAAAAAAAGGGGGGGGGGGGGAATTGTTTTAATTGGGATGGGTCATTTTTTGTGATTTCAGCATACTTGTCCCTTAATATACATTTTTAATGAGACTGCAAGCTCTTTGGTGGAATTCTCAATGGTGGTTTAAGACCAAGGTCTAAACTTGGTTCAAAACCATGGATTGGATTAGATTTGCATGTATTCTAAAACTTGTCCAATGAACATGCTTGTGTGAAGCACATATATGCTCAAATTTAAACTAACCTATCAATGGTTTATCCATGGTCTCAAATAAACCACCATCAAGAATTCCACCCTTTATGACATCGGAGGGTGCATTCAAGGGAATGTGCAAAAATACCTTCTTTATTTTGATCAGAACTGTCATAAGATGACAGAAGCTCCATCACTGTCAAGTTTCCTTTCTGCTTCAGAAGTTGTCTTGCAAGTGTAACAACCTTGGGCTTCAACTCGGGCCATTTGGTCAGGAAACGCGAGTGATTTTCAGGAAAAAGTTTCCGAAAATCTACCTCAATCTGCAAGAATACATGTAAAAGGAAAACGGGGAAAAGAGAGAAAAAATAAACTATGCATAATTTTACAGTACAGATACCCCAGTTAGACTAAATCAGCAATATAATAAGGTACCGTCAAAGCTCAGACCCCCATATATACACACCCCAGATCCAGGAAAAGGGGATTCTTCAAATATTTATCTGAATAGCAACCACTAAGAAGTACTTTTGAAGGTCTCTCTACACAAAATCCATACATGAATGAAACTTGCTGGACCTTTGAAATAGATTAGATTTGCTAGATATCACTCATGTTGATGCTCACTGTCCAAAGGTACATGACAACCAGTAATGGTGATTGTTCACCAACAGACAGTCACATGCGGTAAATACAGATACAGATTGAAGGATAAAACTGGCAGAATCTTCGGACTGATATTTTCAAAATCTCAAACATATATAATAAAACAGAGAAATATGAATTTGATGCCTCAGTGCCAAGTAATAATTCTGATGCTTTAATTCCCATACACATAATTTTGTTGCCTTAGGCCTGAGAGGCTAAATCAAGAATTAGGAGTAAATTTTTTTGTAACACTTACCAAACCTGGAACAGTTTCAAAAGGAAACTGTTCCAAAATATCCGATGCGGAGCGTCCGTCCCTGACCATATGCTGTCTAACAGGAAAAGTGGATTTCATCTTTTCAACAACCAGGGTAGAATCACGTTCTAATGTTGGACAGTGTCGTAACCAGTTGAGGTCTTCATCATAGGTGCAGCCTGGAGCAGATTCTTGGTCACCTTCTCGGACCTTCCCAGGACCACCATCTCTGCTTGATGGCTTGGGTAATGGGTTGGATGTCTTCTCCTCTGTTGTGCGGTTAACATTTTTTATTCTAGCAGCCAGGAATCCCGTGTTACTTCTTGCATCAAAATAAGCTTCCTAAAGTGAAAGAACGAGATGAATCTTTGACCGCGTGGTTGAAAATGTATGTATAAGCTTTTTGTTGATAATATTAACCTTGAAATGATGCACAAAATGATGTGATGAGAAATTGTAGTTTTCAAAGAAATTTTAGCAAAGTAGCATTAGTGTCATATAATGCAAGCATCTTGACTTTGATACAAGGAAGCAGCCATCACTCTGCCCCACTTCAAGAAAAAAAGAGTTTTGAGTGGTTGTGAAGGAGAGTAGAATGGTATCATACATTTCTTATTGGATATTGTGCCAAAGATGGTGGAGTGTGACCTACACAAGATAAAATTTAAAAAAAAAATTCTTCTCAGAATATAATTTAGAGAGATTTTGAGGGTATTTTTATCTTATCAGAGTATCATAAGTTTTCTTTTGATTAATGGAATGCAATACCTTCTTATCAGAGAGGACCATGCAGGGCCCATATTCAATTAAATACTTCAGTCAGAAAAATAAATATTTTTTCTTAGATTTTTGCTCGGATAAAATACTTTGCAGATTTTGGTATTCAATTCATAAATTTGGCTAAGTATTTTACTTTAAATTTAAGACACCTCTAGAGGAGACTTAAGCCAAAGCATTTACAAATTTAACTGGTAGATGAAGGCTTACATGTATGTGCGCAGTCACTCTCAGCTGCGGAGAATTATGAAGTAGCGCATTTTTGGTGCAATGTGTTGATTGCGCATCATTTGGTCACAAAATCGTGATGTCACAATGCCTCTCAATAAGTATTTTACTTAAATTTTGACTTACTAAAGTAAAATGCTAAGAACTGAAATGAATACAAAATAAGTAAATACCTTAGCCAAAATACTTAGTAAAAAAACTTACTTAGTCAAAGTATTTATTTGAATATGGGCCCAGATTATAATACTTACATGACCTGTGCTAGTAAACGGATCCTTGAGTCTTGGAAACAGATTCACTATCCCCATGGCATATTTGGTTTTCATAGCTGCTTTTGGATGTTTGCTGTGAAATAAGAAAGCACATCTCCTGTATGAGAATTACAGTCATATGGACTCATGACTGGCTCTATTAAAACAGAACTTAGTATGTTGATAACAAGTAGCATACCCCTAGTGGTCTCGTCTGCATCATATAATTTGCTATAGTTTAGTATTTTTTTATTACTTTAAAATCTCAAAATATCACATGGTTAGTTCATAATACATTTATAAAGTGAGGCCTCATGACGATGAGGCCGCTAACATCTACGGCATTAATCTATTTTAACGTAATGACCCAAAAATGTCACTCACAAGACTGGTAATACCTGATAACCATCATGTGCAAATCACATTTAAAACTAGATGAATCTTCGACCACGCACGGTCAAAATTTAAGCCTCTGCCATCATGCGATCAGAAAGATATTATTGCTTGTTCCATGCCATTGGAAATCCGAAACATTTTGGGTGATTTTACAAATTTTGGGCACTATGAACTTTGACCCCGTGAACCCAAAATCTTCTTCCTCCCATGCTAATACATAATTGAGCTAGGTTTGAAAGAAATTAGTTCAATTTGTCTGAAGTTATAGCAATATCGAGCTTTTTTTCGGGTAATTTTTTACAATTTTTGTTTGGCCCTGTGACCTTTGCCCTTTGACCCCCTAAACCCCAAATCTAATCAGTTCATCCTCACATGTATATAAATACTTGTGTCAAGTTTGGTAAAAATCCGTCCAGTAGTTCTGAAGTTATCGTGGTAACAAGTTTCCGACGGACGGACGCACGGACGGACACACGGACGCACGGACGGAAGGACGGACGGACAACCCCGAAAACATAATGCCTCCGGCACCACCTGACGGTGGCGGAGGCATAAAAAATGAATATTTTGAAAAATGATTTTGAAGAGACAACAAATTCCTTTAAAGTTGACCATGTTACCTCAGTTTCTTTTCACATAATTGGTAGTACCTGATAATTATTATGTGCATTTACACAATCATAAAAGAAAATTTGCTGGCACTTACCCATAGTGTTCTTGCATGTGGGCTACCAAAAGGTTAATCATCTGCCGTCTAGTTTTATCTTGAAGTGCTCCAGTCAATTCATACTCTCGGAGAATGGCATCACCTCTGTGCCGCAAAATTTCTTGTACAAACTGCAAACAGGTAAATCATCCCATTAAGTCATAAATAAACATATTGAGTTTATAATGCACTTTCAGGCACTTTAATTCATACTGACCTTTCTAAGGGCACGAAATTTTATGAATGACTATGAATTTATATAGGTACATTATGATATTAAAATTGATATATGGCCAATAATCATAAATTCTAAATAATAATATATTTATTTATAGAGCTTGAAATAGTTTAAATATTGTTAAATACACACTCCCACAAACACCCCAAACACACATATGCACACACGCACATACACACACACGAGGGGACACATGAGGCTACAGGTAAATTTGTGTTTATTGTAATGCGAGTTCCTTCTACTTAATATAGACATGCAAGCCCAATGCCATGGGGAGACCGTCTAAAGTGCCCTGAACAGTGTTCATTACTTTCATATCCACAAACAATACAGCAGGAAACTATTCTATGTTTGGGATCATCATGAACACTACAATAAAGGTTATGTAACAATCGATGCATCTCATCTTCAACTTTTTAATTTTGATATTAGTCCTTTTCCTTGATACCCTCAGAGGTCTATATGGAACCAGATCATGAGATGTATTATTCGATGATTATTTACCTCATTTCTCTTTCCCATTTCTAAAACATTTCATAAAATTTGGCAATTCAATTTAAACCTCTAGACATAATATCATTTGTTTGAAATCATACCACCCATTGGAAGAAAATGAAACTGTAAAAGTTTATGGAAAACTTATGACAGATGACGAAGCAAAAAAGATGGCCAATATCTTACAGGAGTCGTCAGCTTAGATGTACCAAAAAAGAAATCAAATTAGTTGCCTAATGTTAACCTATACCATTACAAAAACCTTACTACAGGAAATATTAATTTACAATGTTAGTTCTAACTACACTAGATGTATTTTTTTTCTCCCAATATCATTTTCAATTTTAAATAATATGAAATCCGTATAGGTGATGAGTCCCTTATATTATGTTGATTATGATAGCTGAGATTGAAATGAAGCAAACAATTTTTTCTTAACCTTACCTCACAAGAGTTGTCAGTGATTGCACCTGATTCACTGAGGGCATTTAATCGTGGCCTCTTTCTACTGGAGCAAAAACTTGAATCAGATTCTGAGCTACTCAGGGAAGAGGAGCTGGTATCCACCTTGATAGTGTCTGCACTTGTGATGCTATGTACATCTGAACCTTTAATAAAGAAAAAAAGATATAAAGCCATGAGCACTGTTAAAAAACAATGAATACTGGCATCTTAAACTTTGGTAGAATTGAATACAGTTGGGCCTCCTTTATCCCCACACTTGGGATCAGCACTAACATGCATAAGGGAATCCTATATTCAAAACATGCAGTTGCCGAGTTTGAATGAATGCATGTTTCTGATCATGAAAAATTGAATTGAATGTGTAATAACAATGTTGGGAATAATGTATATAAGTAACCCAAATAGTTTGCGATATTACGAGTATGCTTGAAATCTTTGTTGGTTCCGCTAATTATTTGAGTAAAATAGGCAAATTCTCAAGTGATCTGGATAAAGGAGACTGGATAAGGGAGGTCCAACTGCATATAAATTTCTATTAGTCTAAAACCATCAGAAACCAGCTAAGTTATATTGGTCTGACACATTTGTTAATTTTATAATACTTGAGCATTTTTTAATGGACAATTTGTTAATTGATGCATTCATTCATGTCTAAGTGAATTATAATACTAGCATTTAGAAATGTTCAATTACTTTTCCATTGGACTGTTCCCAATGAAACCAATAGGTCTGTCCAATATAATCCAACAGAATTCTTTCATGATGGTTTTCTATAAGTATAAGACTAACAGAAAGAAATTGTTGGATTCCTATTATTGGATCAGCAAAAATTTTCTGATGGATTTCTAATGGACCAACAGAAGTATGTGTTGGATTTCTATTGGAGCAATATAACCTTTCTGCTGGTTTCTATGGGTCCTTTATTTCCCTTTCCCTATTGAAACCATTAAACTTATTGGTTTCTATGGGTCCAATAGCCCTCACCTCGTGCTATCACACAAAGCAAACAGAATCAAAATCAGATGAGAAATGGCATAGGAGTGGCCTTTTGTAGGATTTTGAAGCAAAAGGTCAAAGATCATACACAGACACGCACAGAAACACACAAGTATGGCGCCCGTTTCACAGTCCCCTCCTCAAATTTGTTCGGTGGGGTCACAATTTAAATTAAAGACATTTTTTTTTTAAATGCAAGTTTGCATTGTTAAAAAATTCAATTTGTAAGAATCTGTAATTTTTATAATCTTTAGACTTCGAATTTAGATCATTGACCGCCCACAAATCACGGCTCTTGTGGCAAGGTTACGTCATCAAAAAAGGGTAGGTTTTTTTTTCCTCCACCAAGTTTTGAGACCTGTGCCTGTAATTTGAACTGCACATTCATTTATTGCTTATGAAAAGCAAAATGTTAATTCCCTAGACTCTATACAGCATACAAGCCTACACTGTACCTGCTACCAGACGAACGCTGACTCATTTTAACATGCATGCACATACAATGATCAGTGGCGGATCCAGCAGGGGGCGCACCCGGCATGTGCCCCCTCTATATTTTGAGAATTACCTCGTGAACATACACATTACTAAGGTTAAATTGTGATCTGCGCCCCCTCTTTATTTTTAATATGCTCTTTGCACCCCTCTAACTCTATTTTAAAATCCTGAATCCGCTACTGATGATATCACATTTAGCAGGGATTTGCAATTTTGTATTATAATGCACTTTATCCAAAACTTACCAGACCATTCTTCATCTTCTTTTAGCACCATGAGGCTGACTGTGGGATTGCTGGTCACCACATCTCCTAGTACGTCATCGTCTATACCAAACCCTTCTTGTTCATCCACAAGTACGAGATCTTCCCCATCCCTTATGTGGAATTTTCTTCTGACTGTAGGAGAGATTAAATAAATGAGAATAAATATCACAGTGCACTTTTCAGTTTCTTACAGATTGATGGCTCAGTCATAATAAACGAATGCTGCAAAAACTGCTGCTACAAGCCCAACTGTGCTATAGTATACAAATAACGCACGTCCCAGAGTGCAATAGCGGTGAATGCAGTACGCGCGAGGTTTCTTTATATTGGTGCCGCTCTGTGCAACAAGCCGCTTGCGGCGAGTTGACAGTGCGAACCATCTGAAGAAACCGAGCGAACACTGCATTTACGTTTCGCACAACAGGGTCAAGTGCGTTATTTGTTTTATAAAATAGCGACACAAACAGCAACAAACAAAAGTTTAGATCTTAAGTATACGAGAGTTCGATCTAGATCTAGAGTTATGTTGGTTCTAGAAATAAAATGAGGGTCTAAGACCTTGCAGGCTTACCAAAAAGTCTACAGGATTCATTGTTTGATTAAAAATAAAATGCATAGGGTGTCTAGAGACGAGTCTACATCAGACAGCTGAAATTCCTGGCTTCATTATAAAATCCAAAAGTCAAAACGGGTCTAAATCCAAGGCAAAAGTAAAACAAAAATTTGCTTTCTAATAATACCCCGCTCTAGCTAGAGCTAACGCGTACGCTGCGCTGGGGATCATGGTGGATCTTGGAGCGTACAATATTAGCTACGCGTAGCCTATAGCCTACAATGCACTCGAGGGAGCGTACTAGTACTACGCGTACGCGCGCGCACTGGATCCCCATGGTCACGCGTACGCACCGTGCAATATAACTTTTTACTGCGCTTTTTCTGCACTCATTTCTGCAAAATCGTGCTTGCATCAAAAATTTGTCAATGCCATGTGACGCGTATTGACCAATCACGATGCTTAAAATACTAGGCTAGATCTAGAGCCATTTTATAATACACCCTAAAACTGTTAAATGGGACATCAAGCTCAACCGGGGGTGGAGTTTGGACTGTTGTGTGCGCTACAAATAGTCTAGATCTAGATCTAGATCTAGAGATTGAATTTCCATGTTTATTATTTTTGCATTTTTTTTATTACATGAATGGGGTAGATCTAGTCTAGATCTAACGTTAGATCTATCTAGATCTAGATATCTAGGCCTAATGTCAATGCAGATCTAACGTTAGAACTCTAGATCTAACTGTTAGGCCTAGAAATCTAGAGTCTAGATCTAGTCTAGACTTCTAGATCTAGATCTAGATCTAGCCTAGACCTGATATTTTTGCAAAAACCCAGGATTAGGCCCTAGACTAGGTCTAACGTTAGATCTACTGATTTTTCCTTTACATTTTGAAACAAATATGTATTAAATAACAATATATAGACCTAGATCTATCATGAATGTTTGCCCTTTGGAGTATTTATCAATGATAATTTTTCAGAAATCCATAAAATATTAAATGGCATCATGCTGACCGGATACCCAACCCGGCCGGACAGCCAAAGCATAGTAGTAGGCCTAGACCTCTAGGCCTGGGCTACCCAACGACAGGCGCGGCTAGCGCCAGCTGACGAACACGTAATACTATAGGCTAGATCTATAAAAGTTTATAACAAACAAGAACCATGTACACTTACTGAGTTCAAAGAATCCTACTGTGTCTTCTGGATCTATAGGCAGGTATTTTCTAATACTTCGATCCGCTGAACAGACCCTGACGCTTAATGGCATGGTTGCATGCACTTCGATCACTTCACATCTAGAATCTAGGCCTAATTTGAAGAATTACTACTCCAGAATCAAGACTTCAAGTCAGTGCCAGTGAAATTCTCTAGCCACATGCTCTCGTCTAGCTGTGCGCGCGCAGCTGCAGAGGCGCATATCGGATCATATGACAACTTTCGTCCAATGATTTTCGTCGAATTCTCTAGCTTATGCGCATGTGCGATTTTATAACACCAAATATGACACCATCAGCCTGTAATTGAATATTTTCACACCGTTGGTGTTATTTTTCGCCAATCGGACATGAAATGAACACCAAGGGTGTTGATATTTTTCTATTCCATGCTGGTGTTGAATATTTAACACCCTGGTTTTTGCAGTGTATGATTATTCTCTTTGTTTTTTTTTTTAATATTAAAAAAAATTGTGTTTACTTCATACACGACATAACTTCTTATCTTCACTATTATTATGAGATATATGCCTCTTTGTCGACGGATAACTGAACTATACACTATTACACTTACCACCTATAACCGTTATAAACCTGGGGCAATTTATACCTTTATTATCCACATTACCTCCTTATCCAAACTCCAACAACTACTTCGACGACATCTAATAATGATGATTAGGGATAATCATCTTTGCGCTCACTCAAAAGGGGTAATCTTCTTATGTGGTATTTTACTGCTGGGATTATTTCCCAGAATTGTGTGCTATGAATTAGAGTAGACTTACCAGCACTTGACACTTATGCGGCTTCAGACAGTATTGTGATTTATTTATTTTTTATTTTTTTATTTTTTTATTTATTTATTTATTTTTTTTTTTTTTTTGGGGGGGGGGTTCTTTTCAGCTTTTAAAAATTTTAAAGGGCCGTTATAAATCAAATATACCATGAACTATTTTCGAGGTACAATAAAAATTATGGATTCTCTTCGATGAAAAGCATAGTACCTATTTTCTTCTGCGTCCCTCACAAAACACTTTGCCAGACACCTCAGGGAAATTATAATTTCAACTCTCTGTGACTGGAGGCTCTCACGGCGTAGTATATTATGATCGCTGTACAGGCATAACCATGTCCCCATTCTACAGAGAGGTCATGACTACTTGTTTAAATTTTAGTCATGGATTTTATGTATTTTGTACATGTATGTCGGGGACCCCACTGGAAATAAGTTCTCGGCCTTTCTGGGGTTATCCTGCTCAAGCTGACTTTATTGTGATATGTTTTTCACTTATATTATTGTACAGGCGCGTACGCAGGGGGGTTGGGGTTAAACCCCCCCCCCTTTAATTTTTTTATGTGTATGTTTTGTGTATGCTTTTTGTGAACCCCCCCCCCCTTTTTTTTAATCTTTTTAATTTAAAAAAAAAAAAAAAAAATGTATGCCAATGGCTGACCTAAAAAAGGTGACCTTACCCCCGCCCCCCAACGGAACAAAATGTTCAAATTACGAGACCAAAACAAAAAAGTGTCCTCTTCAACCCCCCCCCCCCCCCCGCTTATTCAGCGACTGGCTGAGTCGTTGCGATTTTTTTTTTGGACACCCAAAAAAAAAAGTGTCCGCTTACCCCCCCCCCCCCCCCCCCCCCCCACTGAGCGACTTTCAAATTTTCGGGAGCAAAATAATAAAGCTGAGTGGTTGCGAAATTTTGGGCCCAATTTTATCCCCCCCCCCCCCCCCCCCCCCCCCTTGAAAAAAATCCTGCGTACGCCACTGTTATTGTGTGTTGAAGGCTTGGCGAATAAAATCAATCAATCAATCAAAAGTCAACCTTAGTCATCTAATAGGGGGAAAACAATTACAAATTAAATGCAACAAGATAGAGGGTGTGTGGGTTAGAGAGGAGAGAGTTACAGACAAAGAGAGAGAGAGAGAGAGAGAGAAAGAGAGAAAGAGGGCGAGATCGAGAAGGAGTGTCTAAAAAAAACAGACACGTCACTGTCCATAATGTTTCCGCTCCCTCAGATTTAGTCAACGCAACGGTTCACCATTGTCCATGGGTTCACAAAGTAAGACCATAACCCCACCATGCATACACCATTGACCTACTACAGATGGACCCGTGCAACGACAATCCGGTGGCAAAGGCACTTGGCAAACGCGTGTTCGGTGGCAGATCAACCTTCATAACAGACTGCTTACACGCTTGCTCATGATGTAAATCAAACCAGGAATAAAAGTGTTCAGATTATTTTTGTTCTGGCTCCAGGCACATAATGGTAAGACATCCTTACAACGCTACTCCATGTCTTTAGGAAATAGGTGTTTGTTCCAGTGGCAGATACAAAAAAATCTAGATTGGCGGATAATGTTTTTAAGCCTTGATTCTAATTAAGCCCCAGTGCCTCCTCGCTCTTGGACGATAGATAAATCTAATTATTTAATCTAAATGGAAGAGGAAGAACAATTCTAAGATTAAACTGTTAAAGCCTTTTCCAATTATTTTATGGCCAAATACTACCAACATGCCATTTCATTAATCGAAGGCTAATTTCGGAGACAATTTTGAAGAAGTGGATTTTGAATTAGTAGCATTTATCGCGTTAGGTTTAAAGAATCAGCTACCTGATCTAAAGATTTGAGCAAGGGAAGAAGAGAAGTCCCCAGAGTGAATGCTAAATATAAGCATTCCAAGTTGCATCGAATATAGATCTCCTAGTTTTAGAATACTGTTTTCATGATAAATTAGATTTGTATGTGCACGATAATATGCTTTAGAAATATTCTAATAACCCGCTTCTGCACAACAAAAATCATATGAATTCGAGTTCTTGATGATTTGCCCCATTCAAAAATACCATATTTAATAAATGATAAAAATGAAAGTAGATCTCAACTTATAGATAAAACCAGTAATATTCCAAGACATTTTGTTGAAGCTACTCTATCGATGGGGACATTAAATGTCACATCACCTGGCAAAAAAAATGACAGCATATAATTAGTTTTCTGAAGATTCAAGGATAAATTTATTAACATTATTCCAATTCATAACTTTTCGGAACTCTTTAATATCAGTTTTCAACAATATTTTCGGACATTTGTGAGAAAAATATACACTTGAGTCATCATCAACAATTATGAAAGATAATAAACTTGATGAGCATTGAAAATCGTTAATATACAAAAATCCCAAAAGGGATTCCTTGGGAACAATGCATGTTAGTTTTGGGGGGCAAGAGACAAATCCATTTTATTACCAATATTGCTTTTGATCAGTAAGATAACTTCTAAACCAATCCAAGACGACTCCCCTGACACCATAATGGCATATTACTCATGAGAATGTCATGGTCTTCAGTATCAAAGGCCTTGGAAAGTCTAAAAATTACCGATATTGCGTAAGTGACTATCTAAGGCAAAAGGAAGTTCATCTATAAAGTGTAAAATTGCATGTGTTGTTGTATGCTTCTCCTGAAAACCAAACTGATAATTACTTAAGACACAAGTTTTGCTTTTAAAAAATATAGTTCTTGCATAAATAAGCTTTCTCAGAGTTTTTGAAAAAACATGTTGGGAAAGAAATCGGACGATAATTTGTCAGTAATTGAGAGTCACCCTTTTTTTTTAATTGGTATATCTCTTGCAATCCTCACGTTTTCCACTACAACTCCGCTTGACATAGACAATTTGAAAAAAAAATTGACTAGTGGTTGAAGAATACCGACAATACCTTGCTTAATAAGTTAATTCCCAATATGATCATACCCAGAACTTTTCCCTTTCTTGTTCTTTAGGGCTCTAACAATACCAAGCAATTCTTTGTCATTTGTGGGCACCAAAAATATACTTTGCATATTAGGTTCTCCTAAATAATCATGAAAATCTGTTCAACTGTTTGGAATAGTTTTGCCAGATTCGGACCATTTTACTAAGATATTCATTAAACTTTTTCACTATGATATCTTTAGATGGTGCTCGGTCTCTCTCTCTCTCTCCCTCTCTCTCTCACCACACACTCCCGCGCACTCTCGTATCTTTTCTCAAGAATTTTATTTCTTTTTCTCCTCTATCTCTCCCACATCTGTTTTCTCTCTTCCTCCCTCACATTTATGCTCGCTCTCTCTCTCCCTATTTCATTCTTTTCCCCTTTCTCTCTCTCTCACTCTCTCTCTCTCTCTCCGTCTCCCAGTCGTTTGCACCATGTTACGATCATTCAAAACACGTGCACGGTTTAAAGTTATCATATATTTATTTGAATTTGAAATATGCGCATTATACAATGCATTCGTCTCCAACATTACAATAGGAATACCAGCCCCTAAGTCTTCTACAGACTCATCACAAAAATAATTTTGACGAAACAAAAAGGAACTGAAAACTTCGTTTCATGGACATACAAAATAAAAATCTGTCGTAACTAGCAACATATACATAAATAAATAAATTACAATGCAATCCTGCGCAAATTGCATGTTACTTGCATTGTGAACTTGCATTATGAAAATAATGCCATGTATCTACAATCATGATATATACAATCGCCATTACTTAGCCCAGGTATAGTTCAAGGGTATCTTAAGAGCAAGGAAATATATAAATGCGATGAGTGGTGTCATCGTAAAGGCAAATGTATAGCAGTCGGGCAATTTGCCACTTTCGTATAATCAAATTCAATGCATATGTCATTTTGAACTGCCTCGTTGCAACTTATTTAATGCACCTTTTACGAATGATTTTACTGCAATAGTCAGAATGCGAACTACATACATTAGTTGTTGCTAGGTATGAAAAACATTATGAAATGACCTACGTAACAACATTAAATGTTTGCATTTTTTCATTATGACTTCTTAAAGATTTATGCATTAATCTTGATACATGCAAGGAATAGACGGGTAACCACGCGGCCAATGAAGACCGGAAAAGTGCTTGAAAGCAAAGCATTTGCAATGCAGAGTGCAACCGGTCTTTTAATTGGTGTCTAATAAGCTGATCTATGACAGTTGAAGTCTTGATTATTTAATTTGTGGCTTCTCTAATTGCACTATTGAAGAAAAAAAAATTATGTCAAAAGACAATCCTCGTACATGTACTTACTAGTTTACAATTACATGTATATGGATGCAATACAACAAGGGAAATTGGATATAATAACGTAATTTATTACAAGGCATTATTTTCAACAGAAAAATTACATATTCTTATTTAAATCATGACGAGATTTATCAAACTGAAATCAAATAAGCGATATTAAACCTTAAAATCAATTTCTTGAAATAAATGACATGAATTAGTACAAATCAAATTATGCATATCACTAATTTAAACAACATGAAATAAATTCTTCTAAATAACTAACATTTACCCGGCAAGGCAATATTGTCTAAAAGCACGAAAAATTGATTTCCTGAATATTCGCGATGTCATATGTTTACATTTAAACCTATGAGAACCTTAACCTTAGGAGCGTTACATTTGGTTTACGATATTGACGAATAAAAAGGGATTTACATCTCTAGAAATTCGCAATTTCTAGCAGCGAAGCGGATTAATATTCCAATCAAAATGTAAAAACAAGTTACACATCAACATCAAACCATAAGGAATAGGCCTATGAGTACTGAATATTTTGCAGGTACAATGCGAACATTGCGAAATTCTTGCATTCACTTCTCTAAAATGGTTATTCAGCAACATCTTTTGAACACAAAGTCATAATATAAAAAGATAATGTTTAAAAATAAAGTTCATGTGATGCTAGCTTTAACAGTGTTTTTCTTCAAGAAATTGACTAAAGAAAAATCAAACTTATTTTCTCTTGTTGAATAGTTACATAGGCCTATTACTAATACGAAGGTAGCAGGTCAATCAATTCTAAACTTAAATCGTTTAGTTGATGAAAAGAATCCGTACCTGGGAAGAAACACAACATCATTAAATTGTATACAATAAGTATGTGTACTACCCCCTAGTAAAACCTTCCAGCTACAGTATGCATTGACAGAAACCTGATAAACGAAAGACCAGACCCCTTCTTGGAAATTAGTTTACTTCAAATGCCAGAGAGCTCCGATAACTACCCCTTCTTTTTTTAAGGAAAGGTGAATGAACGGTGGGTCTTTTTCCCAAGTGTACTACGAAATCATCCGCTTTTTGGTATTCATGAATTCAAATATTGGTAGCCATGATGTTAGAACGATGGTATGAAGGACTCCGTGGAGATTGGGTACAGTGGCAAGACGTCCCCACAACCTAATACCAAGGGGCTATTAACCGAAGCTAAGTGGCCTCGGTACACGATTTCAAGTACACCCGTTAACAAATGGCCGTGGGCATGGACTTAGTGAAAGCCACCTCGGCAAGTTACGAAAGAGAGGGGGGAGGCACCTGTCAGCCCTGTTACAGTGGGATACTGTCGTTACATTATTGACAAATTCAACCGCGTTACGTGATAGCAAATTAATCAGTAACAAGTTCAAATGACAATAGTAATAATAATAATACTGATGAATATGGTTTCTGGTATACTACTCATCTCTGTGAGACACATTTGATGCTCCTGGCGCTTTGCTATTCCAGTATGCTTATTTTTAATTTTGTAACGATTATTCTAGAACACGCCATTTTTTAAGGTGACTGAAATTCAAATAGAATTAAGAGACATTCGTAGATGTGCAAAATTCATTAAATCGCATGCATGTTAGACATCGTTATTAATGAAGATGTAGACATTTAGAACCCATCCCTCCCATCCATTGACAAATGGAACGTTCTTAATAGAAGTCAAATTTTTGAACACTTCCATTAAATTTGCATTTTGTTACAATAAATTATAGTATACATAATCAATATCGGTAAAGTGTCGTCATTGTTAAAGAAAAACAGAAGTTGGTCCGAGATATCTTAGGATACCCATGCGAAGAAGTAAGAATAAAATCGTCTCCATATTTTTTAAGTAATTCAAAGGACAACCCCTCCAACTGGAATATTATAGGTAAGGTTCTCATCATCATCATCATCATAACTTTTCTTCTATTAAGTTGTATATGCTACATATACTTTATGTTCTTCAGATGGTTGAGTGGAATGATTCTCAATTAGCTGCTTTCATGATTGGTGACTTATTCAATACGCCTGTCCTCCAGAATAGATGCGCGCCACCTGCAGGACAAAATAGAAGAGAAAAGTGATAATTAGTCTTCAGGTCAAATATATCGCAAGCGAATTGAACATAATCAGTAAGATAAGCTTACTTCTTTTGGGATCCTTCACTAGAAATTTACACAGGTGGAAATCCATTTAAAGAGAGGAATTCACTCTAAAAATTAATATTCACCTATCTACCATGGATTTTATCATACTTTGGAGTGGATTTAACTCTAGAAGATTAGTGATCCATATTATGACTCTTAGCTGATTTCCTTTCCTCTACATTTAAAGAGAAAGCTTCTTATAGGTACTGATACATAAAACATTGACAAAATGGTTCAAGTTTGTAGATGAATCCAACTTCTTAGATAGGACAAATCAAACAACTGTATACAATCAAAATTTACATCCTGACAGTCCATTTAGATAAAAACATTATTGCAGTTTATGAGCTACCACAGGTCGTATT
Source organism: Strongylocentrotus purpuratus (assembly GCF_000002235.5). Taxonomy (NCBI): domain Eukaryota; kingdom Metazoa; phylum Echinodermata; class Echinoidea; order Camarodonta; family Strongylocentrotidae; genus Strongylocentrotus; species Strongylocentrotus purpuratus. Next base: position 23,802,088 of record NW_022145601.1, on the reverse strand, counting down.
GAATGCAATTTTTTTTTAAAGTAAAAAAAAAAATCTTAGATTTGAAAGAATAATGTTACTAATGGCTCTTAATTGATGTTGCATAATATCATTATTAACTTTTCTGAAATGGCAGCGGTTAAAATTTAAAAGGACATTTCGGGCATTTAATTTCACTTTGCATGCAATATTTCCTAGTGAATATGCTTGTTTGTTTGTTTGTTTTAGTTTAGTTTACTTTACTTTACTTGAACTTTACCATCTATATATCACAACCAGATGATTCTACAGTATTTAATTTAGAATTATCCTGCAACTCACAACACACAATTACTCAAAGCAGCACAAGTTTTTAACAAAACAAACACAATTGTTTTACCTTTGAGTATAACTGTGGTTTTTTATTAATCAATCTTCCTTCACCTACTCATTTTACTTATGCGCATAAATTATCATATACATCAAAATACATAAGGTTCGTAGCACTTTAGTTTTTGTTTTATTAAGCTACTTTACTTTATTTTAGTTTGGTTTAGTAAGTTTTTTGGTGTTGGTTTGTTAATATGCAAAGACGCCTGGAAAAGAGTGCAAGAAAACATGGCATGAACCTCACGGCTGAGAAAAGCAACATCCTGAAGATGGGTGTTGATGAGAATGTAACTGTAACGATTGAAGGAGAACAGCTTGATACTGTTGATCAATTCAAGTATCTAGGGCCATCTACCACAGAGGATGCTAAACCTGCTCAGAAAGTCAAAATAAGATTTGCCATTGCACATCTGCCCTTGGAATTCTGACACTAATATTGAATGACAGGAGAACCACAATGACATCTAGATTGAGCTGGTAACATCAGTTATTTTATATGGTTGTTAACACGGACACTGAATGCAGAGATAGGAAAGCGAGGATTTCTGCATATCTGCTACTCTTCACATATGTCAAACAAGAAAGTGAGAGAGAGAGAGATAATGGAGAATCGTATAGGGGAACAAGATCACCTCATAACAATTGTGAAAAGAAGACAGCTACAAAAGTTTCTGCATGTAACTAGATGGAAGAGTAGCCTGACAAGCACCATTTTGAAGGAGGAACCGATGGGAGAAGAAAGAGGGACAGACCAACTAAACTGATAACACCAAGCAGTGGACGAGAATGTCATTTGAACAGCTAACCAGAACAGCTAAAGACAGAAAGTTATGGGGAGCATGTGTCTCAAGGTCCATTTCATTGCTGCCTCCAACGGCTTCTAAGCTATGGAACATATATATATATATATACATGATATGCAAAAAGATGTATTTCTTGTAATCATGTTTTCCCCTTTTGGTGAGATTGACTTTTGTCTGAATGATACTGAATACAAGTTTAAAACAGGGTTTCTTTAAGTTTACATGATGTTTGAAACGCAGATTGTGTGGGCGAAACTAAACTCTAAATTCTTTTAGGACAATGCTGTAGTTTAATTAAGAAACCTTACAATGGCAATACTGCACATGAACAATGAACAATAAATGTATTTAATACAATCATAGGGATAAAGATGAGACTTAATAAACAAGGACTATTGTGGGCGGATCCCTTACAAAATATTCCCGAAAATATAGGAAACCCTTCATAAAAATAATGATACAAGAGATATAAATAACATTCGTACGACTTCAACAATGAATATCTAGAGACAGTTATTAAAAAAAAAAAAATCTTTCTTAGTTGTTATCATGGCTATTGAAGATGGAAAAGTGGAGGGGGGGAATATCTTAGCTCACGGAAATTGATATTGTTGAGGAAACAAAACTACATTTTTATTAGGAGCCTGATACATGAAAATTATCATTAGAGACCGCCACATTTCAATAACATAGTTGCCAGCAGCCAATCAAATTCAATTGTTGCAGTAGCTTATAAAAGTTACGGTAACTTGTATTGAAAATACGTTTTATGAAACAGTGCTCAGATTTTTGGAGGAGAATCTTTAAACCATAATTTCCATAAGAAATATGGTCAACTAAAGAGATCGAGAGCTCCGATATCCAACATAAGAACGTTCATATTGTAACTGCCTATTAATGTATGAAAATGCAGAAATCAAATCAAATCAAACATAATCAATTGCCCCTCTCTTTATAATTTCGTTTTGAGGAGAAAAATATTTGCTCATTTTAAAAGAAAAGATCTTACAATGTTGCTGAGAAATTGACGATCCAGCGAACACAATAATTATCGATCGGCCCCAAACTCGATTCATTTTGACCCAATAGTATAAGGTACTTATTACCTAATACTTATCGATAATTTCGCCAACTCATATAATTATGGCAAATGAACAAAAGTTAGTTTAAAGATTTGTGGTAACCCACTCCCTGGGCAATATCCTTCCCACACTTGAACGAAAATGTGGTCGACCACGGAGTTCACATGAGCAAAAGAAGTACTCTCACAAATTACTGTGTACATATTTGCCAGAGTATGTAATGACTTTAGTGGAAGCCGCAAGTTTGTTAAACAAAAAACACACGTTAGATTTCATGACTTCTCCTTCTATTTCGGATACATTTTTAAAGTTATAGTGAAGCTAATAAAACGGGATAGATATGAGAACAAAATGACACAAACAATTGTAATTTGGTTTGGTATATTTTATCACTTGGAATGATTTTGTCGTAGAAATTGATTGGGTCGCAAAACATTTAATTTGACGGATCTCTACTGGTGACGGCATGTCATGAGTATTTTTGGCACGACAAGATTTTTGAGAAGCCATCAAAAGAAATTCACTTGACCGTACTAAGAGTCATGAGTTTGCAAAATTAATCATGGGCGGGTTGTGAGTTATTATTAAGGACAACCCGTATTAGATTGAACGTTGAGTGTATAAATAGCGTGATAAGGAATCATTAATGAAGCAAGAACATGGATATAGGGTTTCTTTGTATTATGTAATATTTGGCACATTTCTTAAAGGGATTCGGTAACCTTGTCTCCGATCATGAAACAATATCCTGGATTTAGCTCATGCTGCAATGATAATTATAAACCTTTAGGTCAGTCAGAAACCCCATGACTTTTACAAGCCGATCGTCGGTCTAATTATCAATATATTTACGATTGAAAATCGAAATCAAATTTTGCGTTTTCCCAACGGTCTTCATAACAGTACAGTCTATTGGGGAAAACGAGTATGGTAAAAACCGGTCATTCAAAGGTTATTACTATTTCGAGGCACTTCTTGATCATTTTGATGCGCAAATTCTTTAGGGCTTCAATATTACACCATATCACATACACTGATAATTCGTAGTGCCGCGCATCTCAGATTTAACATTGTTAAACGATGCCTTTAACCATGTATACGATAATAAGTAACGATGTAAATTTGTGTAGGTTTGTATTTCTCGTTTTTCTATTTAGTTATGAAAAAACGACTAGAATTACACTTCCATTATTTCAAGCGTTGCATCCCGTTGAAGACTCTCAACGAAATTCATTTCAAAGGTTGAAGCACTTGATGAAGATTGTTATGGTTTGATGATAGAGAGTGCTTATAAGATCTCAATCATATTTCGCTAGAGTTTCAGTGCTTATTAAGCCAGAATTCTCGGACCGCCACTGAAGCGAAGATAATAACTGTAATTTACGAAATCACAAGGAGATTGCTAACCTGGCTATTAAAGCGTTTCCATTATTATCTGACCAAATTGCAGACGGGGTTTTAGTTTTCCTCCATGAACTAAGCATTTTTAATTTATTGAAGCAAAAACGGGGATGGATAATATTATTTTTATTTAAAAAATCTTCTTTTTTTCAGGTGAGTTTTCTATAGGGTATACATTCTCAAATTTTAATTTTCCATGTCTCAGTCCGCTCTAATCTCGGTTTAAAAAAAAAGAAAGTTTTACTTAATTTAACACATTGTACACTGCAAATAACTAAATATAAATATTGTGTCCAGTCACAGCAAGCAATTTTGTAGAGAGGAAAAAATGGATTGTGATCCTGCTCAACCTTTGAATGTAATAACTTAAAAATATAATTTAAGACCATATATATTTTTCTGTTAGAAACAAAGAGTCTATCATGCATAACCTTTCCTTTTAGAAAAAAACAATCATGCCTCGTCAATATTTGTCAATAAGTTTTAGAAGAGAAAAACATACTGACTAAACGAAGCCATTCATTTCAAAAGGAAATGGAATGGAACAAAATTTAAATGGTCAACCGTGCAAGATGCCAATATGCAAAATATACCCACGATAAGGAATGATCTGACGAGGTTTTCTTTTTAAAAACCCGTTCTAATATTTCACCCTTCATATCAAACCAACTTCCAAAGTACTACATGGATTCCCGGCCTCTGTCTTCAGTTTTAAAACTCATGTATTACGTTGTCAACATCTTGATCAGAAGGAACACTAGCGCCGGAGACCCAGTCATGGGAATTATTTTTTGAACCTTCTGATAATCGTGTACTTCGGAAGATTACAATCTTGGTCAAACTTTGGCGCCTGGTATCATAGTGTAATGAAAAAACGAACGAAGTCTTCCAAGGTATGCTATTAAAGGTAATACAAAGTGTTGGGAAATTTTGAAAATTGGGTGGATATTGATTCTTTACAATTTTGATATCTTTGGATGCCCCTCGGGATGTATTATAAGCACTAGAAAATTTAGCACCTAAAACACTTTTGCTTTCGAGAAAAATTGAATATAAAAATTTTCCGGTACTCCCGGTAAATTTTGATAAATTTCAAATAGCGCCTACGGCCGTACAATGGTAGCTGCGACCATGAACATTTCAGAATATGTAGTTGTGATATATGATTTCCAAACGGGAATAGCTATCGGTCATTTTTAGTCAGGAAACATTGATTTATAGCTTAATTAATTTCTTGACCTTGAGAGGGAGCTATACAAAATACAGAGTTTATTATTAACAATTTCATAACTTTAGACTCTATTTCAACAGCGACAACGATCACTGAATAGTGTAGGGTAGCATATGCTTCCAATATGTTCATTTGAACCAAATTCATTACCCCATACCAAAACTTTGTATTACCTTTAAGCGCTCTTAATTAGGCATTCGGTAACATCAAATAAGTCTCGCTGTACTTTTCATGAACGCTTTAAAACTGAAAACGCGCAGATTACCCAGTATTAAAGAGAGAAGCTTGAGTTCTCGGGAAGGTATAACAAATAAGATTATTCATGACTTTGTTTAATCGTTTTAGTGTGGAAGAATATTTCATCATTAAAACATACTCTGAAAAAGAATGGCTGACAGGCTGGGATTTGAACCCTCAACACTTGGATTGAGAGTCAGGTGAATGAACCACTACACCATGACATCGCCACAAAAGTAGTGGAACTCACCTCTCCTCCTCTCTTGGTTGTTATCACCCCTTCTGACCACGGGTGCTTGTCTGGCAGGCACCTGGCTTGGTGGACACATATCGAGCTCGTCGCATAAATCGTTCATCAGTTTTAGCAAAATCTCGTATTTCATCAGTTTCAATACACTCCTGTAATCGACCGGTTCTTCATTATCCTCCAAAGCCCATGCCGAGCCTCCTGCATGAAAAGAAACACCAAAAAATCAAATTAGTATTCAACAACAAAAGAATTGACACCACTAACAACAAAAAAAGTTAAACATTTCTATGTAACTTTTACAACGTTTTATGAAAAACGCAAGTGTCGGAGAATAAAACAAGCTCTGAAACCCTATGGGAAATTATATTTCTGAGAATATTCACGTAAATATTATTGGTTTTAACTCACAGGAACTCCAATGTGAAAGTGTCCCGTTGCTGTGATGCTGATTAAATTCTCAGACGTTCATTTTTTATCGAAATATTGAAAATATCGGGAAAATTCCGTCAATATGAGGCTTAACAGTTCCTCTTTTTTTCTTTTTTTTTTGTCGATCGTACTTCCGATGTCGTCTGGCAATCGTTTCTTCGTCATTTCAGAGGTGCTGCAAATCACCTAATTATTTAGCAGTGACGAATAGCAGTTTAGTTACTTTTTTAAAATTACATTTTCCAAGAGAGGAAATATAGACTCTAAAACAATGTTTGAGATTATATTGTATTATGGATATTCTTCTTGCCAATTAAAGTGTTTGTATAACTTTCCTTCCGTCGTTCATGGCTTTAAACTACAAACGATTTATAAATGTTTAAAGGCTTTATTTCTATAGAGTGTGTAATGTCCGTTAATGATTCATGCCCTGCGGGAACACTTCAATATCAAGGGCCTAATTTCGTCTCTCTTTCAGTAGTTTCAAGCACTTCTTCTCAAGATGTCGTTTGTTCTCAGGAGGGAGTGAAAACCTTCTCATCATTTTACTTCAAGAACAAACATGTCTCCAATTTACCAGGATGCATTTAATCCGCAGAGTAAAGCTTCTATATTCAGTACCGTTTGATATTTCCCCATATACGTGTGACTTAAGGGGATATATGATAAGATCCGAGTCAATATGTTTAAATGTTAATGGATGCAAGACGCATGTACACCTGAAAAAAAAAATCGGTAACAGCTTTTTTACAATCATGTTTGTAACATAAAATATGTCGGGGAATGAAAAAGATACAAACATAAATACAAAGATATATATGTATATATAGAGAGAGGGAGTGCGTGTGTGAGAGAGAGATAGAGAGACAGACAGATAGAGAGAGAGAGAGAGAGAGAGAGAGAGAGAGAGTCAAAAGAGCGAGAGAGGGAGAGACAGAGAGAGAGAGGAGGAGTATTGAATGTCAGAAATCGTGATTTAATGCTCAGCAAAAAAAAGGTGAAAGAAACTTTATATCAAACGTTATATAACGTGAAAAATGAGAAGTAAATGAAAGATTGGCAAAATAATATGTAAATGTGTTTGTGTGTGTGTGAAGTACAGAACGAATGGATTGCATTTACAATCGAAATATGAATTAGTATCTACTGAATGATAAAAGTACGTTTTTTATGATTGTATCTCCTCAACATTAACACTCTATGATTTAGTTTAGAGGCATTAATTATTTATTTTACAATCTACCATTATGAAGCAACACAGAGGCATTACATTGTAGTAAAAAAGACACAATATTAAAGGTAAAGACCAGTATTGGAAACGCCCCAATTTCAAAAAATGAAATGGAAGCTCTCATTACCAATCATGTGAAAGAATATGTTTTGACTAATACATGATGATAACAAATTTGCCAGGAAACCGCCTACTAATTCATATATTTGGTAAATTTGTTTCTCTCATGGTCTGTGAGAGATATAGGGTAGTCCCATATACATCTTTCTGTGTATAGTGCTTGTAACTTTACGAAGAATGGGCCAAATTTCTTATAATTTTGATGATTCCAGAACCTTGCAGATGCTAGATGCTAGATGATCAACCTTTTCTGATCGATTCCACAACGTTTCTTTCACAATGCAATCGCATGACCATAACTGGTCTTTACCTTTAAGCTTTTTTTCATTACATAGATATTATACGAGTATATGTGTAATCCATTATGATAATATTCGATTGGTTTATGGCATGTACAGAATGGTGGAGCATCTTGAAAAGGCGATGTTCATCATTATATTAATTACTAGAAAATGATACTTACTGGTACATCATTTCGGTCAAAACAGTTTAATGCAACAATTTGAAAAAATGCTCTAATTACAGATACGTCTACAACATTTTCTAGTTATTTTTGTTTTTCTTGAGAAAGAACTTCCATGTATGAAGTATCCTTGCTCTAATTACGGATACGCCTACAACATTTTCTAGTTATTTTTGTTTTTCTTGCGAAAGAGAGAGGGGGAGATACGACGCATCGAATAACAAAAAAATACTTTTGAAACTATTTGTAGGCAATGTCATCTCATTTTAATACAATGGCCGGGGGAGTACTGGTTCGTTTTCCTCGTGTTAATAGTAGTAAACACTCGTCCCTGGAAACAGCCTACACTATTCACTAATTGAGAAAGTTATATTTATTCTCTCTGTGTGACACTCTGTATCTCCTTTCTCTCTTTCCCTCTCTATGTTATTCCCTCTCTTTCTCTCTCTCTCTCTCTCTCTCTCTAATTGTGACTCTCTGTATCATCCTACTGTCTTCACCCCACTCCCTCTCTGACTCTCTCTCTCTCTATCTCTCTCTATCTCTCTCTTTCTTTCTGTCTCTCGCTGTGTCTTGCAAGCTTGCTCTTGCCGCACGAAGACATTCAGAGTCATGTCTCTGGTCAGACATAGTAAAACAAAAACTCAGATGATATGATGTGCACGCGAATAAAAAATCCATGATTCATAATTAGATTTGTTGACGCTTTGGACGTGATGCAGGGGGGGGGGGGGAGCTCGGCGGCAAAGGGCTTGCGACCCTTAGTGGAATTTCGAGAACATATTGATACTAAAATCGTTGCATATTTTGTATCTTGATAAATGTACATACACGATTGTAAAGAAATCAACGGAAAGGGGAAATGCAAAAAAAGTAGTAGTAGTAGTAGAAGTAGTAGTAGTCGTCGAATTAGTAGTAGGAGTAGCAGTAGATAAATATAGATTTATTATTTTAATAGTATAGTTGTATAAGTGGTATAAGTAGTAGTAGTAATAATGAGAAGAAGAAGAAGAAGAAGAAGAAGAAGAAGAAGAAGCGAAGGAGAAGAAGATGGTAAAGATTAACAACGTAGAAAAAGTGGAAGTAGGAGAACAACCTTGTTTGTTATAGCGCGTGATGCTACTAAGGTTAAGAAGTACTTCCAGTTATTAAACTATAAAATGTGTAATAATTTCTACGTCATTCGATGCTTCATAATTTTCATGGAAGATGATAAGATCAGTTGGAGGACTCTACGTATTATGCCTCTAAGCGCTTTTCGTGATTATGGTTGTTCATTCTGAGGATCGGAAGCCAAGATAATTAAAAATTGGACCTTGTAGATTCCTAGGGTAACACTTCAAGACTTCTTGAAACGCGTAGGACAAAGTTTGCTCTATATGATCCTTCTACAAAATTATGATAAACACAACAATGAAGGAGTTATACATCCGTAGTCAGCCTTTAGTGTTAAAATCATCAGATTAGTTTTCTTTCTGGTAAGTAGTTTTTCTGTTATACGCGGTACTTTATTAAAGCAGAATTTGTTTTTGTCACTTGAATGACTGCCATTGCAGCCCTAATATTATCTATCCGTATCAGATTTTGCGCGTAATAAAAGTCTCCGCAATAAAACGACTCCTGCTGGCGTTAATCTTTCAAAATCATTTTTTTTTTGTCATCTCTCTTTTGGAAACATTAGAATCATTCATCTGTCTATCGACCAATTAACGTTATGAAAATTCGCTGGGTTTTCGTGAAAACGGAATTGTTATTCGAATTTAAAAATATTTCTTTCAATTTCGTAATGATAGGCTACTTTTTTCCAGATGAATGTCATTCCGTTGCATTATGTGGTTTCAACCAAAATAAAAATACTATATATGTATGTCTACTGTTGAGGGTATCTAATGTAACACTCCTAGATACTTCAATTCGTGGGTTTGAATTACTTAACAATTAAATGTCTCCTGAAATCCAGTCGTTTGAGTGGCATATCAATTTATAATCCCGTTTATAGTTCAGCTCAACAATCGTAATAATTTAGGGGCAATCACTTGCTCTCCCCAAAATGTCAAGAATCAGAAACACAATGAAGCACAAGTTTCTTAAGCTCGTAATGTTTGGCATTTAGCATGTACCTACTTCGTAGTAAGCTCAACAAAGATCGTGATACTTCTCGAGCATATATTGCTTGTTAGAGATTTCGCAATATGTTTGAAATAAACGAAACACAACCCGTTTCAGCTTATTAGTGACCCGAGTTTTCATATCTCCTTCTATATCTTCTTTTCTACTCTTTCTTTTATTCTCAATGGTCTAAAAAATATCAACGAAATATTTCAAGCTTACCTTGAGGGCCTTCTGTGATACTTAATGCTGATGACATCTGGACGGCTATGATAAGAAGAGCTGCTAAGGAAAGTAGGGTGCTTATTGTTGAATTCATGTTTCTGAGTTAAGTTGGATAGTTTCTATCCGTCAACTTCACGGATTCACTGAGCAAACGTCGGGCAACACTGGAGGCTTTGGAGTAGCTGACCAATCTACGATGATGCGATGAAGAAATCACACAAACAAATCCAAAATATAGTTCAAAAAGTTTCTAACAGGCGCCGTTTTCCTTTCTATAATCTCTCTTCATTCCTTTATTAAAACAGGAGGACCGCGTTTGTTTTTAATTATGTGCAGCTGCCTGTAGATTCGCGCCTAGAATGTGGCTTGTGAAAGTTTTCCAAGAGTTTTTATGCTGCCGTAGGATTACTCTTTCCTGTCAGACTTTTCGTAGATTGATGAAACAGGGATTCTCTCGATATCATCAAACTCTGAAAATGGTTACCCCTTCAGTTTTTGAGGACAGTGTGCAATCCACTTCTTTACGGCTGAGCTGATGCGCAGTGGGATAGTTATTTCTACTTAAGGCGCAGAGAAGTGGCGGGAAAAAAGCACTCTCGAGGCAGAAAAGCGCGCGCAATTCGCAATCACGTTTGGTCTCTGAGCGGTCTCTGACACGTCTGGTTTCACAATCAAGTATCTCGGCCGACGTGTCTTATACTTTGTTTTCGGAGAAAACCGTATTTCAAGAAGAAGGAAAATTATCACTGTTCTGTACTTTTTGTTTTGAGAGGGTGCCATCTTGTGAAACAGAGCCGTTGAGCAAGATGTAAATACAAAATCTATAGTAATTAAGCAGTCTAGTAACGTTTTGCTGTGTCAAGGCAACATTATGTTTTATAATCATACACTAGGTTTGTTTTTGCATAAAGTTGTATTGGTCGGCAATGCAACCGGCTTGAATATACAGGTTTCTATTTCGGACAGAATTTGGGGATGCTAGTGGTTAAATAAAAAAGAATGCAGGAAAGGAAGAAACGGAGAAAGTAAAGAATTATAACAAGAAAAAATTAATTAAAGGCCCACTGCACTACTGGTAGCTACTTGCGCCCTCTATATAACAAACAATGCCTAATCGGTGACCATTGGTCCCCCATGATCCTCTTTTTCTTATGTTAACTGAGAGCTGAGTTGATGAGATAACCACCTGTCTAGTGACCTTGCAGAGCGGTCTAATCCCTCCTGTAAACTACGGCAGATAAGCTTTAAAACAAAATAAGCACAAAAGAAGCAACAAAGAAAAAGGAAGAAAGAACCCATACACAAAAATGGAGTCATTAGTATTTATCTTATTAAAATGCAACTTGAAGGCCGAATGTGGGATTGTATGTTTGCGTCCACAACCTCGAATCATGTAGAGATGCCTAAACCGCTCACTTGCTATTGAACCTCTGCTTGGTTCGTAACAAAGTCGATGCGCTAGTGCCCTTTGGTAAGGCATTAATCCTCATTACCAGGTCCCTCGGAGAGGACCTGAAGCCGTCGGCCGCCTGGTTGCTTATTTACAAGCATTTATGCTTTCTTAGCAGTCAGGTAAAATAACCACCACCACCATTATAATCAATTTGGCTGTAAAAGTGCATTGTTTTTTGTGTAAATGTACGCAGAATCGATTCTCATACGTAAATCCGTCATTAATTTAGCCAGTGGGCGCGATAGGGCAAGCACAAGATAAAATAACATACGACATACTGTGAGCAACTGTAATATAGTTGGCCAAATTCTGTGTATAGATGGCTCTAGGTATGCGGCTTGTAAAAAAAAAACCTGAAACCCTCCTACTAAAAATCTGCCCAATAGGACTAGGATCTATCGGAAATATATTTAAAAAAAACATCTGTATATTCTAACTCACATCAAACTTATCCGTACAGGGTGAGCTGTTGATGCTTGTAGCTAGACCCCCCTCCCCCAACTCCTTTCTCCAGAAAGTTTTGAATTATCGTTATCCCGCTCAATTGAGATAACGATTAATTAATATTTAGACAAGCAAGGTCATCCCCCAGGAATTTTGTTCCCTTACGTCAATGACATGCAATAATTAATTTAATTTAATTGAATAATTAATCTCCAACAATTTTCATTCTGACTGAATATGTCCCTTTAGGAACTTAAACTATGCTAAATAAAAAAAGTAAACCATCAGCGGCGTCCAATAATGACCAAAATCAGAACATTGCCATCTTCCTAAAGGGATTGGGTATCTTTGTCTCAGATTCTGAAACAATATCCTTGAACGTTGGGTGTATAAATAGCGGGATAAAGAAGCATTAATTAAGCAAGAACATGGATATAGGGTTTCTTTGTATTATGTGGCACATTTCTTAAAGGGATTCGGTAACCTTGTTTCCGATTATAATACAAAATCCTGGATTTAGCTTATGATGCAATGATAATTATAAACCTTTAGGTCAGGCAGGAACCCTGTGACTTTTACAAGCAGATCGCCTGTTTGATTATCAAGATATCTAATTGAAATCGAAATCAAATTTTGCGTTTTCCTCACGGTTTTTATAACACCACAGTCTATTGGGGAAAACCCTAAAACCGGCACTCAAAGATTTTCAATTTTTTGAGGCACTTCATGATCACTTCATGGGAGGTTGTGGGTTCGAACCCCGGCCGCGTCATACCAAAATACGTTAAAAGATGGGAGTTGTTGCTACCTTGTTTGGCGTTCAACAATAAGGGATAGAGCAACGTCGATCTTGCGCTGCTCAGTGGCTGCCGGGATCACGATCAATTGGGCAAAAAGAATTTCCGTTTCGGTTTAATAACATTTGGAGTGGACTATTAGGCTATTATTATTATTATTATTTTGAAGCGCAAATTTTTAGGGCTTCAATATTACACCATTTCACAACACCATAACACGTAGGGCCATATCAGCGTCGTCTACTACTTAAGGACCGATACGAAATGTTCGGTATCTACGCAAAAGCTGATCGGTTTGAAAGTGTGTCCAAAGTTCGCAGATGACCGCAGTTCGCACGTGACTTAAGTTCACTCACAGATCCATATCTCAGGAAATCGGCTGTCCATTTGCGATCAATTGATCTGAATAAAATGTATCTATAACATGAGATATCATGGATCGAATATCACATTCCCGATTTTGTTTTCTTGAAAATATGCTGGAACTTTGGACACCCTATCATACTTAACGGCCCGGTCGATTTCGTCAGCACCTAGGCAGAAAAGACGGCAGTGGACAAGAACCGGAAGGGGAGGGGAGGGGGGCAAAAGCCCATCCCCTTCCGTGGAATGTTCTAATAAGCGATATTCTAGAGAGAAAAAAGCAAACTTATATTTCATTTTCAGGCAGTGATCGGTAACTTGCGATCAAATCAAATGACATGTAATATTGTGGGGTTTTTTTAGTACTAATTAAGTCGAATGTACACTAGAATCAACCATTAACATTTGTCATTGATTTTGTTTATAGTGTAGACTGACACGCTTTAAAGTATAATGAATCCAATATCTTACTTTGGAAGAATTCAAAAACTATAAAGAACCACTAAACTTAAACTTTGAATTCATGCAGTTACATTGTATTGCTTCATTTTATTCAGAATAAGGCTGTATTCTTTTGGCGCCATATCATCAGTATAATCATGATAATAAGATCTTTGAAGAAGGAAAAACAAGATTATATTCGTTTTCGATATGCGTTGTCCGCTCTGTAGGCCCCATATGCCCTCCCTTATCACTAATCTCAGCATTTCTGATCCCTCCCAGTTGAGAAGTTATCATGACGACGTTCGCAATACTAATGATATATTAATGGCGTCGTTTATTAGGCATGTTAATTTAATCCCCTTCCTCTCCTAGGTTGGTTATATTGTCTGTTTCAAAAGAAAAATGAAAGCACCCTTAAGATGCATTTCTTTACTAGATGGAGTTAATATTGAATCCTCATTGTTTTTATGTGCACCTAGAGACAAATAAATATCTTCTCCAGTTAATAATTTCAGTAACTTGGAAAAGAAATGACAGTTTCCCCAAAAAAAATGAATATTGATAGATTAATAAAGATAAATCGAGCCCTTAAATATATATCATTATTAATAACAGTTTTTAGCTTTAAAAATTTACGTTTTTGCATTTGCATTGGAACTGCGTGGTTTTTTTTTTATTCCATTAAACCGATTAATTTTGTTATTTCAATGATTTTAAATATTTCATTCAAAGTTTACAACAAGAGAAATACAACTACTTTTACAACAACAAAACTGTTTTTATTATTTCGTAACATGATACTTCTACTCCTATCTGCTACTTTGGAAAAGTAGAATAAAAACACCCTTACCGAAATTGATGATTTTGATGTCATTGTACATTGAAAGAATTTTCAACCGGAAGTAATTTAAAACTAATGACAATGAGTCAATGATTACGTTGAAATTGCATATCTTACACGTGGCGTTTTAGGGGCCTTATTATATAGGCTTATTTGTTGTTTCAATGTCACTTTATTAACAATCACGAACATCAACAAAGAAGTACATGTGATAGTAAATATGATTGTATAGATACTACACAAAAAATGATATAAAGGTAGAAAATAGAGAGAGGAAGACAAAAAGAGGGGATAAAATACGTTGATTTTTATAATTAACGATACAGAGCTAACGTATGAACTATATTGGTGTATAAATGTTAAGTATTATCTCAAAGAACCCATAAAATGCAACCTTATCGTACACCCCATTTGCTGGATATATCTGGCATGAAATTCTGTTCTCTTCCTTTTGCTTCCCCGACACTAAATATCCATCTTCCCAGGGGACGGCCCATAAAGGACCATTGAGCTGGACGAGGGAAGAAATGACATCATGCCGTAGACTCACGTCGAGTGTTAATTGACTATTCTAAATGGCCGCGTCTCCTGGCTATCCCCAGATGCATTTCATGAGGATGTGATCAAACAAACCCTACCATCTTCGTCAAAACAGTCTTGAGACTGACCGGCATAGAGGATATTAAACCGATTTAGACGATCATGGTGATGGGAGATTTAACCCTTTACTGGCTTAAGTCGAGTATTCAGGCAAATAGCATATTGCTACTGTTGACTTGTGTTACATGTAAAGTGCAAATTAAGCATCCATTTAAAACAATGTGGCGGACAAGAGTATCGATCTGTTATTGAGTTAAATGCTCCCACCGCCAAGGATGCACCTGATATCATCTAAAATCTCGCATGATGACATACGAAATTTAGTTTGAAAGACAGGGAGACAGCCACCTTTTGATAAAAAATTAATATGAGGAACGTACAAGATCTTCTTTGAAGCTGTTAAAAGTCAAGATCATGGTACTTTTGTGTTAATATAAGTTACAGTAATATTCTATGATCTAATCATTACCGCAATGAACTTTTCGTCAAAATATTGTAGGAACATATTATGTTACATCGGAAATAAGCAAGTTATGAAGCAAGTTATTAAGTATCGATTCCTTGCTAAGAAGTTATAAACAAAGCATTCTTGACCAAAAACTTCCAAGGCATCATAATATTCCCAATCAAGCCTAGATTTTTTATTAAACACGTGTGCTTAAAGTTTAGGTTGTAGTTTCATCAGAACTTCTAGTAAATATAGCCACTTGTCCTCCAACAAACGCTAACAAGCATACAAATAGTACGGTTGTTATCGGCACTCACTACCTCACCAAAAAAACAACACCCACTCAAGACGCCCACACCCGGGCGTGTACGCACGCACACACACACACCCCTGCACTGCAGGCATTGAGTTGAATCAGGAAGGCGGAAGTCCTTTTGAGCCAGTACAGAGCAAAAGGTGTTTATAGTTTTCAAAATGTTGGGTTTCAGCTATAAACGGATTTAACTTGGACCCCTATGAAAAACAGCAAACGTGCTGCTAAGGGTGTTCAATCCCACAAATGGGAAACAAAATATTAATTAATTTAAAAGAAAAAAATTGGATCCAGGAGACCGAGCGGTTCAATGTCATCTTTTGACAACTAGGAAAAACTTGGGGGAGAAGAAAAAAAATCGCGCTTTTCAAACACTTCGGTACTCTCTGTTCAACCACGTTTGCAGGGTCGTCGAAATGTTATTTCAAATGAGATATTGTTGTCTAGTGGATAGGTTGCTGGATCACATGGTTCGCGCTTCGAGTCTCTCCATGGAACAAAATGTCATTTGGCAAAACTTAAATGTGCATTTCTCACTCTACACCCAAATGGGTTCCCGGTAGAAAGAAATTATTTGAATTCTTGGGCGCCTTGTCATGCAATATGACTGCAGGGCCCTCAGGGAGAAGGGCATTAATACGATGGGGAGATGTGGCTGTGTCTAATCAAATTTACCAAATAGTTGGCCGAAAATCTTCCAACAAACGAATAAACAGTGACAGTAAGAAATAAATTTAAAATCAGCATAATTTTCAGATTTTTGGGACTGACAGATAAAGTAAATTATCATTGTCTTTTTGTTTAATCCATAAAAATAACATGTGAAACATACAATATATAAAGGGTAACCGATTTTCTTTTCTGTGATTCGCCAATAACACTCTTAATATACATTAGTTATTCTTTTGTTGTTTGGGCTTTTCCCAGAAAATGTAATCCTATTACTGCTCCAGCATGAGACCAAAGCTTTCGACTCAGAATGCCCGTTTTACAAATAAATTCAAATCAAAGACGGTAAATATGAAGCCGTAGATGGATTACTTGATTATAATGATTATCCTTGAGAGGTTTAGTAAGATGTGTTTGAAAAATATCAAGGAAAAAAAGAACATCCTTAAAACAGGGTTTACCCATGACTATGGATTAAAATATCATTTCCTCTCACGCGAAAACATCTAACATCCTAACTACAAATAGGACCTATACACAGAAAATTGAAGAAAAAAAATAAAGAAATCCTTCCTACCCATCATGAGCTAAAATTAACAAGAAAAACAGAGCAAGAGTATGTTGAACTCAGGAGAGATGTCATTATAAAAATAACTTTTAGCTCATTTTTCTATACAATCAACATCGGGCCATAATGTCTACAGTCATAACGTCTCTCGTACAGCCCTCCGCACCCCCACACACTCACCCTTCCCAGACTTCCTTTCCCACAATCCTTTGTCACCATTAGGCATACACGCAAGCGCAGATCGAAGAGTAAGCTCATTGGTGTATTTCTATACATTTGTGCTCTTTCATAAGCCTTTTTTGTTTTAGTTTCAAGGATAGGTTATATTATAGCACTTTGGCGGTACAAGCACTCTGATTGATTTTCCTCAGTGGTCTCATCATCATGTACACCTCCGCCAGCTTGGAGAGAAAAGATAAATATAAACGACTTCAAGTGAGGGTTGACGTATACCGCGCTCGTTTGACCGTATCGTCCGTGGAGATGCACCCTCTTCCTGAATGAAGGAGCGGAAAGGAAGATCGTCCAGTACTTCACGTAAAGACTGATCGAAGCCCTTCAAACTGGGAAGCCATTTCAAGCGATTTCCTCTTACGCGGATATTTGTTCATTGTCCAAGGCGTCTCGCCAGATTGCGTAATCAATCATTGCGTATTCCCTGATGATTGTTGGAAGAGAGCAACAAATGAACTAATCAAAATCCAGTTTGTTTTTGCTTTACTCGCGATAAAAAGATTCTGTAACGTAAGTCTGAAGGGACAAAATACGATTTGCCCGTAATCGCTTTCGTGAATTACGTCATCACTTAATTTGAATGAGACAAGAAAACATAGAGTAAATGATTCGTTTTCTTTGTGAAAATAAATTCATTGATAAATTCATACATTTTTGCAAGATCATATATCACACATTCTGTGGAAATCATACCGTCAGTTTCATGTAAACCTTTTTAGAGTTACGTGAATAATTGTCTTTTCAAAAATTCCTTCTAAAATTTGTGGTTTTACAATGCTTTTTTCATTATTACAT
Source organism: Strongylocentrotus purpuratus (assembly GCF_000002235.5). Classification (NCBI taxonomy): domain Eukaryota; kingdom Metazoa; phylum Echinodermata; class Echinoidea; order Camarodonta; family Strongylocentrotidae; genus Strongylocentrotus; species Strongylocentrotus purpuratus. The sequence continues at coordinate 23,784,190 of NW_022145601.1, read as the reverse complement.
GGTTTAAACTATTAATGAGAGTTCATGAATAACCTTTAGCGATTTTTACTCAAATGAAAAAAGTTCAGACTTCTGAATTGCTTGGTTTTCCAAACCACAACCCGTAATTAAAGACATCGACGGGAAAATCAACTATGTAAAGTTTCGGCGGGACAGTATGACAAATTATTTTTTTCTATCATAAAATACGCACACAGGGGATTGTTACTTAGATCCACTTGGGTAAATTAAACCTTTGTCCTGCAGGAATATTTGAATGAATTCTAGTATTTTGCTTTTATCCATTGATTGCACGTTAACCATTAGACAGAAATAACCGTCTGGTATGGGTCATTTCTTTAATAAAACTGACATTTGTTGATATTCCCCATACACAGACGGTATCAAAAACAAATCGCAACGTCTGGATAGATAGAGCCGGAGCGGAACCTCTTTTGGTTCCCGAAATTTTCTCCCCCGATTTTCTTTATTTAGATCTAATTTTCTGATCTATAAAGTAGATAGACAAATACCAATGGCCAATCAGAGCAATCGTTTAATATTGAATTTATGTAAATATTCATTTATCACTGGGTCAAGCCGGGCTGACTCGTGAAAACAAGATGGATGACAACGAATCAATTTGACTACGAGACTTTGTCTGATGAATCATTAATTTAGGATCTAAATGAGCAAGCTACCGTATAAAGTCAAAGTAGATAATTCTGTGTTATTTTCTATTTTTTAATATAATAGTTGTAATATTGCAGCCAAAGTGCATTTATGAGGATGTAAAGAGTGTAAATCTCGTTGCATATCTCATCCATCGCGGTCCGGCCGAACCGAACCATTCCTCCCGTACAATCCCCATAGGACGATCTTCAGTCTATGTATAGAGGCGGTCAGAGGAGCCAGATGCAATCTCAGCGGAACAACAGTCGATATCCGAGACTGAAGCTTTCGGTCTAGTTAACCATATGATTGTACAAGTATATATCATTTCTGTAATGTTCAACAACTATCACCACTTTCTTTCAATTTTTGATTTAGCGTTCAAATTTATTATTAAAAATCAAAGTATAACAAACATTTGGTTTCCTTTGTTATTCACTTTCATCGCAACCCTTTTTCTTGATTTGTTCATTATCTTATTTATTATCACATTATTATTTTACTTGTCTGAAATATAACCTGCCACACTTTTTTTAATATGTTACTGTTTTCCTGCCACAAAAACATGTGTTTTAATCACCTGTTTTGCCTCGAGTATTCAAGAAGTATCATCCACATTTCGAGGAAACACTGCTTAAAGTGACATCTTGAATTGTTTGTATCTCTCAACATATTCAATCATAAGTATTTGTAAGAGCTACGGAACTATGATATCAATGTGAAAAGAATGTTTGCGTGGGTTTACTGATGCCGACCAGGACGATGCCGACGACGACGATGATGTTGATGATGATAACAATGATACAGTAAAAATCTGTCTTTAAAGGCCACACAGAGAAAACAGGAAAGCAAGTCACTGTAGACATGTTGCCTTTATTGAGACGGTAATAATATTAATAATGATAATTACCACAACAACAGCAATGATTGCAATAATGTTGATAATAATTATAACTATGATATGTATAATAATTATAAAAATATTTAAAATAATGATATAATGATTTAAATCATTCCCAATAAACAGAACACCAAAAAGTAACCTCTTTTGGGAGTGTATTTTAAGTGATTTTAAAGTATAGTGCCTTTTGAACTAGATTTAAACGTTATCGACACGTGCCTTCATTTAAACAAAAAAGGTACTCCTGTTCACGTTTTCATCTAACCTAAAAACCACCAGTTTATCACGCGACTGGAGTAACGTGATTCCACATACCTCTGTAAATCAAGTGTTTATGACCAAATAACCACTTGACCAAGCAACGAGTTTTTTGTCAGTTAACCGATGGTGGCGATAAATACGTAATTATTTGGTCTTGTAAGCACCTTTATTGATTGGTTTCACAGGTTATCCAAGGTTGATGGTAATAATCACGTTACTTACACCGGCTAATCGTCTTATTGTTCTGTCCGTGAATCTCTGGTTATATTCAACTAGTAATTCTGAGGTGTCTTACGCACCTCTTCAAAAGGTTTCAAAGTTACCATAAATTTCTTGGTTATGATCACGTGGCTCAAGCTGATTACTAATCTAAGCTGTGAAAACGTGATATGTAGGTGTGAAAATTAGTAATTATTCAGTGTTTTAAAACACCTTTTTAAATGGTAGTCAAAGTTGCCACAAGTTCCGCGGTGATGATCTCGTGACTCAAACGGATTATTGATCTAAGCTTGTCATACGTGACTTTTAGGTGTGAAAAATTAGTCATTATTAGGTGTCTTAAAACACCTATTTAAATGGTTTCAAAGTTACCATAACTTTCTTGGTGATGATCACGTAGTTAAAACTGATTACTAATCTAAGCTGTGAATCCGTGATATTTAGGTGTGAAAAATTAGTCATTATTAGGTGTATTAAAACACCTATTTAAATGGAAGTCAAAGTTGCCATAAGTTCCGCGGTGATGATCTCGTGACTCAAACGGATTATTAATCTAAACTGGGCATATGTGACTTTTAGGTGTGAAAAATTAGTCATTATTAGGTGTCTTAAAACACCTATTTAAATGGTTTCAAAGTTACCATAACTTTCTTGGTGATGATCACGTAGTTAAAACTGATTACTAATCTAAGCTGTGAATCCGTGATATTTAGGTGTGAAAAATTAGTCATTATTAGGTGTCTTAAAACACCTATTTAAATCGTAGCCAAAGTTGCCAGCAGTTCCGCGGTGATGATCGTGTGACTCAAACGGATTATTAATATAAGCTGGGTATTCCGTGTTTTCCATGTGTGAAAATGAGTTATTCTTGGGTGTCTTGATGGTTTCACAGTTACTATTTAAGTTCCGTGGTGATAATCCCGTGACTGTTGGCATATTTCTATGTTCACCAGTTGATAACTGACTGTTGGCATATTTTCATTGCACCAGTTGATAACTGGAGTGTGCACATTTCCAGTTGCACCAGTTGATGACTGAGCGTTGGCATATTTCGAGTTGACCCAGCTGACACCAATTCATTTGCATATTGAATATGGGGTGCGTGCAGATGTGTTTATGTTTTTTAAACAATTTATCTGAATTTACAGCATATTTCTTAATTACTGATGATTTAGTTATATGCAATTCATTTCGAAAATACTACAAATATAAATTACCAGTTATTAGGACATTTCGCTACTTCGTATAAATAGTTAAACATGAATAAGGGAAACATTAACTGTGAACTAAAATAATTTCAATAAAGTACAAGTATACGAATTTTTTTCGATTAATTCAATTATGTAAGTCTACTTATTACCAATGCCCTTACATTGGAAATACAGACGTACCAGTATTGAAGTATTGTTGCTGTTCAACTGGTTGGAAGTTTTACCAAATGGTTCTAATGGCTCAGCTAGACCAGTTGAATTATAACTGGCCTGGATCAACTGGATCATTTAGCCCATTTCAATTTCCAGGGTTACCAGTTGGCATTAAAAATGGTTCATCAACTGGACCATTTGCAACTAGCTTTCTCTTCTGGGTTGTTTGCACCCCCCCCCCCCCCCCACCCAACCCCCTCTAATTCCAAACTGCTTCCGGCGCGCCTGGACGTAATTATGGAAGATCCAAGACACGATGTTCAGAAACGGGATGAGAACGTCATTATTTTGGTTCATTTATTGTGTAACATTTGCGTAATTATTGGGTTGAACGCGGGTTACAGTAACATACTTCCTCTTCGACGTAAATTTCACGTGAATGAAGAACATGATTCATCTCAAGTCAGCCTCGTAATATTCACGTGAATTTCACGCAGATATTTTGACTAAAACTATCATTAACGCTTCACGTATTTCTGTGACGCGATAATTTCGTGTATGAAGATGTAATTTCATAACCAAACAAACACGGGAGTATTAGGTTTACAAACCATGGTCTCCAAGGTAGGGATAATCACGTTATTATAATGGTGATATTGCAGTGACAATTGCGTGATATAGTGTACGTGTGTTTTAAGTTACCTAATGCAATACACGTATTAACACATTTACGTAAATGTACGGTGTTTGAAGAACGTAACTCTCCTCAAGTCGATACCTTGATATTGACGTGATTTTCACGTGATTTTGTTTATTGGGTTGTTATGACTCTACAGTATTAATGATGGTGATGATAATGATGATAATAATCATGATGACGTTATTGGTAACCTACATGTACTATTCCTAAATGAACAAGAACTGTTTTCAAAAGCTACTCATGTACATGTACGAGAGTGTGTATGTGTGTGTATGTATGCATGTGCGTAGGAAAACGCCAGCAACCGCGGACCACTCCATAGAAAACTACCTCAAACCGTGGACGTACCTGCAATGGGGGACCGTCCACGGTTGCGATACCGGTTCCGCCGTATCAAATTTACGACGTAGGGGGCGTTTGAATATTAGATGTCACAGCGTGTAGGCAACATCGACTGGATCAGTCCGATGTGTATCGCGAAATGTCACAGCGCCCCCTTTTGACTGCGCGGGAGAGGCGCTCGCTACCTGGATCATCCCATAGGAGGTACGTCCGCGGTTTGATGTAGTTTTCTATGGAGTGGTCCGCGGTTGCTGGTGATTACCTACGCACACACACACAAGTACTAAACTTGGTCAATGGTTGACGCCATTTCCCTGTGGTGTGTGCGTGTGTGTGAGAGAGAGAGAGAACGAGGGAGAGAGAGAGAGAGAATGGTGAGATAGAGTGAGAGATACGTTATTGTGAAATACAGAAGAGAGAGAGGGCGTGTTCGTGTGTGCGTGTATTTGTGTGCGTTTGTGCGTGCGTTTATGTGTGCGTGCATGTGAGTCTGAGTGTATGTGAGATAAAGCGAGAGAGAGTATGATAGTGAGGGAGACATGACATATTGACTTAGACATTACGTCGCAATGGTGCAAGGTCATAAATAAATAAACACAAAAACATCACAGGATTGTTTTTAAGTTGGTTTATTAGCGTTAGTTAGTTCATATCAACAGTCAAACCGAACGGAAGAAAAAAGGAAAATCACAGCATTCTCTGTTTAACCACTGTTGCACGACAAATGTGCTCCGGTGAAATTTCCCTGCAATCAATTTCCTACTCAAATTGAATTCATAACACAAATTATGGAAGACTGTACCCCAACTGTATCTTTATTGTTAACTCATTTAAGACAATGATGTCGGATCACCAATGCAATTTGACAATAAAGGCTGTTCTTGTTTGTTTGTTATACCTGACTACTAAGAGAGCATATGTATGCTTGTAATTAAGCACACAGGGGACCGATAGCTTTAAGTCATCTCCGAAAGCCCTGGTAATGGGGATTAGTGCCTATACCAAAGAGCACTAGCGCATCGACTTGGTTTCGAAACCGGGACTTCAGGTTACGAGACCGATGCTCACCGATACCACGGAGCCATTGCGCCTCTGTATTCTCATTGGCATAAGAAAATAATAATTCGATAAATAATGGAAGGGGAAAGGTATTTCCTTATCTAAAAATATGGAGCACATTGGCAGCAGCATCATGCAATAGATATAAATATGGTTTTCTAATATTCATAACGTTTCGTTCATAATATGTGTTGAATTAATTGGTGAAAGTTTCATTTGAGTTCTTCAATCTATATATATATATATATATATATATATATAATATCATTTATTATGCTTTCGTCTTGTACACGAGACACAGAACTATCTGTTTGAGCTTGATGGTTTTGCACAAGTTCACTTGACTCCATTAAGATGTGCTCGAGCATCATATGTTAATGTCAAAAGCTGCAGGCGTACGTGTAGGTCACTTCATTTCAATTATAACATATGAATAATCACAATGTAATATATCATAAAAAAGGGAAACAATCCTATTACATAAAACTCTCAAGTAATATTTCCACCGTCTATAGTTGGAATAATAATAACCAACGGAAATTCAATCTTCTACATGTAGATCTGTAACAATAGAAAGACGCGATGAAGTCATAGAGCGGTCCGAATAAACTGCTATAAATGCATCAAAAACACATTTGTGTGTATTTCGACAACCCTATCGTTTAATTTTGTTTACTACTTCTAAGGCTTATTATTCTTATATGTTAGTTTTATACTGTTTTTACATTTGCTAGTGAGCTTTGGTGATATTCCTTATTTTTATTTCCGTGTATTACATTTTCATTCTGTTCAGGACCAGGACGTTAAACAGATTTTGTATATACAATATATATCTGATTCTTGTAATCCTGATTAAATATATTTCAATTAAATTAATAAATAAACAAAAAATTCAAAATCTATTAGTTCTACATGGTATCTTCACCAATCTGCACCAGCATTATCATACGAAGCTCTAGGAAGTCTCTCCGGCGGAGCTAGGCGGAAGTCTCTGGGCGGAATCCGCTGGAGTCCGAGTTGGACAAGGGTCGTATTGCTGAGCTGAGCTTGAACGTGGAGCTGGGTTGTCCAGAACCGGAACTGCCCGCAGAGGGCGTCGTGAAAGATTTAGGTAAGCAGCATTTGAACTGGGAACGCCATATTCTGCGCACCTGAGGCTGTCTGATGCAATAGAGCATGAAGATGAAATACCCCTGCAGAGAGTTCAGTACGGTGAAGAGTCCTTGCACAACCGCACTGGCCGATTGTATGATGCTGAGATAACCAAGAGACCACGTGAGACCCATTAGAATCATGATGCAAACTGCGTTCTGGAAACGTCGAATCCGCTGGCGCTTATCTGCCGAGTCAAGGTGTCTTCCTTTCATAGTTTTGTTCAGTCGCATGATGACCCGAACAAAGATGACAAAGTTGAAGATCATGACGACACCAATAGGTATCAGGAGACCACCAACCAGAGGCCAGAAGGCAGGGAAGCAACTGTAACACAATATATAAATCAAATAAAACATCATCTTACTCGGGTTTCTGTTTTTGAATTTAGTTTATAACACGATCACCAAGACTTGAGATAAATGTGCATCTCCTTCTGGAATGTGTGAACATTACAATGATTAAATGATAATAATAATAACAATATTAACAACAATTTCAAGGATGATAATGTTACATTTAGTATAAAGCGTCTTTTTATTAGCCCATAAACGAGAAATGCTATTAATCAAAAAAAGAGAAAGAACATTATCATAGGAAGCTTATATTTAGGTTTTTAATTAGAAAGTGTTCCTTTCACCATTGAGTCCATTGCGCATGTCCATAATCAACATTAACATACATGAATATGTATAAGGTTCGTAAACAATCGCATATGAGATATATAGCATAATGCAGAAGTGATGTCAATTGCACTACCTTCGACGGCGGAGGAATAAAAAAAAAAACCTGATGTGTAAACAAATATATTCTGCATGATAAAACTTACAAATCCGTCTGTGCGTAATACTGTCTCGAAGCACCTGCAGTAATCCCGACTATTAACAAAGGGCAACCTACAAAAAGAACAAACAATTTGAATGTGTGAAAGTTCCTAATAGTCCTTTTCTTCCTCTCCCCATCTATTCCCTCTTCTTTCTTCTTTTCTATTTCTGTTTTTCGTTCTTTCTTTCTTTATTCTTTCCTTTCGTTCTCTTAGTCTTAGCAAGTGGCATACATATATTTATCATTTGCTCATCCATTCCGACTTTGCTATTGATATTTATTATATCTTATGTTTTTATTCTTGTAAATTTCATTGAATTAGCTTATAATGTGTAATAATAATTTGTTGCGATTATGCTACTTGATTGTATTTTATCTTCCTTAAGTGCATTGAGTTGAAATGAAATAAAATGGAACGAAATGAAATTAAATAAAATGAAATAAAATGAAATAAAATGAAATGAAATGAAATGAAAAGAAATGAAATGAAATGAAAAGAAATGAAATGAAATGAACTAAAATAAATTTTAAAAAATAAATTTAAAAAACGGGTTCAGGAATGTCTCTAGAACAGTTCTACTACATAAGTAAAAGGACTTCTTTGGAACTAAATCCCTTGGCAACAATCATGAAAGGTGTGAAATATAGTTTCCCCACATTAAGATTTAGAGGCTAGAAGTGGTGGTGGGTGGAAGTAATAGTACACTAACTCGCTTTATCGGCGCCCCAACGATCAGATACATCTTCGGAAAACCGAGTAAAGCCAAATACAGCGAATAACGCACGATGAATATTGTTATCTCTTTTTGTATTGCGTCGCAACTGCTGTTGATATATCCATTTAAGAAATATTGCTGTGGATACAATTATCCACGGAATGAGGGAATGAGGGAGGGAGAGGGGTAACCCATGCACCACCCCCTTCTAGTGACGCCCTTGTATTAATGCATGGAGCAGATGAAAGCTTACCCCAAGCGATCAACGAAGCTTTCTTCATAAACTGTGGCAAATAGGAATTGAGGACCAGTACGAAGAGACTATGCATGTTGAAGCCCTCTACGGCCATCCAGAAAATGGATGCCAGGGTGAAATAATGGAGGAATGCAGCCAGGATCGAGCAAGGGAGAGGGGTGAGCTCAGTCACATCTCGCTTAGTGTCCACTGATATCATCACTAAAAACACCACATAGAGTCCTAGTAAAGCACAGCAGAGGGATAGGAGGATCTGGTTGGGTTTCCGGTCTCGAAGCTTCCTGGGAGAGGAGAAAATGAGACCAGAAGAATGGTGTATATACTCTGCGAATACTGCATTATCATAATAAAATAACTAAACTCATGAACAAATTTACGATTTCCTTAAATCCTCTAAAATTACCTTTAATCGAACATGTGGAAGTCTCAAGCTAACTTGGGACTTATAGAATAACTATTTTTGTAGAAGAGAAGTTTTTAATTTCTCTCAGTTTAGATTTGGGGTGGGGTTCGGGCTTAGGTTAGGGGAATGACATTCTTTCTCATTACCTAACCGTTGACAGCCTTATTCCGAAACGGTTGGTGGTGATCAATAAGATCGTCTTCGTAATAACATTCAATTCAGTTATTATACGTAAATGTCTATAAATGCAACAAAGAAGAATGCTAATTTAAGCGGGTTCAAATTCTTCTCCATGTGTTGAACCAGAATGGTTTCTAATTATTTGTAATGACAATGTAACATAATAATGTGGCACTTGATAATGGTACTCACTTGTTTGTGCCATATGTCAAGATTGTCAGGACAAGACCCCATATTGATATCAGGCAACCAACATAGCTAATGATTTCAAGGATGAAATCTGCTTCAACTGATAATTTTTCTCCTCCATAGAAATCCTGTAACGGAAAGAAAAATGAAGGTTTGAAATGTTATCTATTCTAAAATCGTCCACTTTAATAAACAAAGGTTAGCCCTTATTTTTGTTATTTGAATGTCAAATCTCGCGTGTACCTTATAGGATTAATAACTATAATGATAATAAAATGATTGGGTCTCATTTACCCAAAATAGCCACAAAGAAACAATATTGCACGCTGATTCTCCATCGGTGAAGTTTCAGTTTAAGTTTTATTTTTCATTTCCAACAGAAAAGTAATTTTGACAAGAAATCAGATATACAATTCAACATTCAATAATATAAATTTTATATGGTTTACAGTTGTGAAATAGAAAGTATACATAAATATCTAGTATAATGTTTTTTTAAAGTTTTGTTTCAGATAAACCTGTGGAAGTGACGAAATATACAGAGGAAAAGCAATATGCTACCGCTATTAAACTAGATTAAAGAAAGAGAATCAAATACATGATTTTATTCCCTGGGAAAAGAAGCTCGTGTGTTTGATAATTATTATTATTGCCCCTGTGTTTCCAGCTATCCATTTAAAAATCCCTGGGTTGAGAAGGACAAATGTGAACATAACACTTTGCACAAAGATGGAGGCACATAAAAGGATCGAATCGTGACTATGACCTCTCGTATGTGAGTTAATAGTACAGAATCTGGCCATTTAATAGCTAATAATCTCAACCACCGTGATCTCCACCTACTTCCTGCAAGCCGAGGATGACGTGATCTCCGAACGTCAAAGCCCTTAGGCTGGGCGTCCCAGTTCATTGATAACGCCATATTCATTTTTTTTATTCGGAAAATAAAACCAAACAAAACCAAACAAAACCAAACCAAAAGAGATATTGAAGAAATAAACCCACTTTGTACACCTTTGATAAAGACACGAAACTTTGGGTCTAGACATTTTCATTTTCAAATGTAGTTGATAAACCGTTAGATACTAACAACTTAAAACCGTTCGTGCCCATTAAATCAAATGAGTTATACGATGGCCTTTTTAAAATCTTGGTTTTCATTATCCGTAAACACCCAACCTGTCTTTTTTGTTTCAGTTATTTTTTCCCATTCCAGTTTTTAAAAGTATGCAAATACAAATAATACATACCTTTTTAAGGTAAGCAAGTGACAAAGGGGGAAATAAGATAATAAACAAGAAGAATGAACAGGAAAAACAAAAGCAAACTTAAGTTGCTTTTCAGGGTTAATCCCCAAAATAATTATATCACATTGTAAACATAGTAAACCAAAATGGGGGGGGGGGCGGTCATTTTAACGACCATTGCTGAGCTACGATGAGAATTGCATATTTAACAATGAGTGTTTTTTTCAAACAAATTCGTTTGAAAGCTTTGGGGTGATACAAAGTCTTTAAAGTCATCTGTTAATCCATTACAGAGGATTTGGCCTATGTACCTCACACTTTGTTGGTCGTTGGGAAGTTTTAACGAATATAGAATATAGTTTATGAAAGCTTTTGGGGTTGTTTTATGGATGCAATCTTTTGATATACAGTCAAACTTGTCTATACCGACCACCCAATGGAAACACAAAAAGGAGCCTTTGTAGACAGGTGGTCTTTGTAGACAGGTTCCTTTAGTACATGATTCAATGATAAACCATTTTCAAGGGAAACAACAAATGTGGCCTCTGTAGACAGGTGGTCTTTGTAGACAAGTTGTCACTAAAGCAGGTTTGACTGTATATCAGTCACTATACTTTTTAGGCAAAGACACGTCAACATATTTTAACATAAAATCTCGACCGGCAGATTTAGCCTGCTCAATTCAGTAACAAGGTTGAGAATGAATCAGTGTACGTGAAGATATTTCAGACGAAGAGTTTAACACGTACCATGAGAATTCCGAAGTTAGTCAGATGATTACACTCGCATTCAATCATGTCACTACTCTCATTACTCGTCTTGACACATCCACGTTGAGACCAGGCATTTTCGTCAAAGTCCCAGGATACACACGAAGCATTGGTCCCATTCTGAAAAAAAAAGATAAAGTAGAAATTCTCGACAATGAAATACGATATAATTCATTGTTAGTGTAAATTGGTCTTGTTTTGTTGATGAATCTATGAAGTTCTCTGCTGCATTTACACCAACAAAAATATTCATCAGAGTCAAAAGTTTACATCATATTTAATAGATTTGTCTTACGTTTCCTCGCACCGCCACCCTCAATTCATTTCTGTCCATTTTTAGCATTTTCTTCATATCAATTCGTCTCATTTTACAAATACGCGAAGCGATTCTGTATTTCCTATAAGATCAATACATTAATTGTCCAATCTACTCACTGGATTCACAGGAGTAAACGATATCCTGACTGGTTCGCTCAAATCCTCCACCTTCTCGTTATTGATAGACGCAGATATGATCCTCGAATTCAAGGTTCGGTTGAATTCTTCCTCATCTTTGTTCAACTGTGCAATCCCCGTGTCCTGGAACAGAGATGGCACGCGATACGTCGTGATGACGAGACGCCCTCTGCGTCCAGAGAACTTGTCCGCTAAACCAGATGGGAGAAAGAGTGTAGCCTGTGCTTGGGTGGCTTCTGGCTCTTCCGTTCGGTCACCTCTTTCAACGTTGAAGCCTTGGTCAGAGATGCTCTCATCGTCATCAGTGACAGCCATGAAGACAGTATAACCCTGGCTTATATCATCCGGGCTCACATCAAGTACCTGAAACGGATAGACCAAATGAGGGAGTGTTTTTTTTAAAGATATTGTGCAATTGCGAACAATCCTCATTTTAGGTATGAATAGAAAATTATTGATAGCTGGTCACATAAAAATTCCCTGCAAGGAGAGCCCCAAATAGGCAAATAAAATTGGTTCGCTACTGCTCAGATGAAGTTATTTATCTCTAATCTATAGAAAATAAAAGAAATTATACGTTTTTAACATGTATAACATTCCAAATATGGAAGTATGAAAGTGAGTACTTATATTGGAGAAAAGTGATATTGCATAACAGAACAGCAACTAGATCTAGAAGCTAGCCTGACTCTACAAGAATCATTTCAAAATCAAAGAAGTTGTGTCGGCGAAATACTTCCAAGAACATCGTATATGGGAGCTAGGTGTATTCTTCAAATCGTGTAATTGGTAGTGAAAAGAATTAACGACATAATGACAAGCGAACATATTACGTATTCCTCCATGATCGTGCTCAATATGACACTTTACTACAGTTGCCATTGGTACTTCGGTCAAGGGGCAATTCCCATGTATGGTTTTCTGTGTGATGTTTAGTTTTGTTTATCAGGTACTGACAGCGATTTTAATCGAGGTTGATAATTTGATGAATTCGTTGAACATTGACAAAACTCCTATCAGACATGGCGTACAAGAAGGTTCGTTGAGTTGTTAACCCTTTTGTACTCGACCCAGGTGAAGAAAATGGATACCAGGTAAGAATTAATGCATTGAAATGCTAGAGCGCCATAACGACCGCCATGATAAAACCGGAGGAATAACTGTTGAACGCCAGGAGTGTAAAGTTTGACAGACATAAGCGCTATACAAGAACCCACTATTATTGTTATTATTACAAATACCTCATCGTTCAATCGCTAATATGAAATCCAACGTAGAATGTAAAATCTGATATGGAACGTTTTTCTGAACTTATATTGCATGTCTCTTCCTCTAAAATCAATTGAAAATACACAAACTGTCTTCCCTACCTCAGCGGCAACGTTGGCTTCTACGAACCGGCTACTGCCATTTGTGCCAACTTCTACGACAGCTAGCTGTGCTTCGAGAGCCAATAGAACACGGCTGGGCGAGCTATTCTCTTCCTCGGCCATACCAAGCTGTTCGTCAGGTAAGGCTGCGATGTTATCTACAATTTCTACAATAGATTCAGTCACCTATGGTTCCAGAAAATGAAATATCAGTTCATTAACACGCAACATTTGCAATAGTATCGTGACAGAAAAATGCTGAAGACCGTTCCCCATTCCCTAAGTGCTTGTAAATGACTTATGCAAGTTTAACCTTAACAACTCAAGATATTACTATAAATCTCGTGAACCGAGACTAACATTGTGGAAGGAAAATTTTAAAAATTTATAATAAATAGAAAAGGGTCCCATAAACTTATTTTTTTCTAGGCACTTTTAGATATGAAATACCGACTAGAGCAGTATAACCGTACTATAGTTCAAGAAAAGTTTATTCACTATTCAGTTAAGGGGCTCCTCACAGCATCCAGCTGTAGCAGCAGTTAAAAAATAAAATGATTATATAAATAAACCCAAACTACTAAAAAACGATACCCACCTGTGTTTCTGTAGAATTTATTCCAGTAATATCCTCTAGAAGTTTTGCAACTACATTGATACCCTCTAGGGTGATGTTCTGGCCCCTGCTTGTGACGTCTTCCAACTCTTCAGCGACTTGTGCTGCGTTATCTGAAGTGATTACTACCTGCGAAACCAAATGTAGGATTATATAAAACAGGATAAAATGTAAGCGAATGGCGAGTAAAGAAACGTTTACCCTAAGATGGTTGTACACTTGTACTTTATAGATATGAATGGAACTGCTTATTATACTCCCCTAAACAAAGGAAAAGGAAAAAAGAAAAAGATGAGAAAGGTGACATTGTCCATGTCATCGCCGCTGCACTGAGAGGTAACTTTAACATGTTCAAAGTGCTATTACATAGAGAGAGGGAGAGAGAGAGAGAGAGAAGGATAAAGCGACAGAGAAACAGAGTAAAATATAGAGAGTCATATAGAGAGATATACAGAGAGAGAAAAAGAACGAAAGACAGAGAGAGACAGACAATGAGAGAGAGAGAGAGACAGCGAGATACGGACACAGAAAGAGAGAGAGGGATGAAAAGATAGAGAGACAGAGAGACAGAGAGAGAGAGAGAGAGAGAGTGGGAGGGGAGAGAAAGCTAGCCAAATATGACTACTTTGAGAATAAAATGGGAATGATTTTTTAAACCATAGACCATGGGTTTTCCTCAAGAACTAAATTAAAAATTTTACACTCCAATTTCATTTCAAAATCATTTCTATTCCAATTCCTTTTCATTCCAATTCCATAACTATTTCAATTTCAGTTCAGACTGAATTGTAGAATTATTTAAGACGATTGACAACAAATATAGAATAGGTCTCAATGGCTTCGCCATGATATTGATTCCCCTCCAGATAATTTAGTTTGAATGCCAAAAACGTTGTTTCAAAATTATGATCCTTGAATTTAAGAATATACTGACGTTTTTCAGGATCACAAGAATCTCTTCAGCAGTCAAGTTCCTTCCGCAGTTCATCTCTGGTATTACCCAGTTACATGCACGGGTATAATCCCCTTCACATACACCTTCTACAGCCTGATTTCCTGTAAAACAAAAGTTTAATATTGATAAAGAAACGTTCCAGTAGTTCATAGAGGTGTCGTAGTCGTCGAGTGGTTTAAGCCCTTGACTGTAAATGCAAAGGTCGTGAGGTTCGACCCCCTACACTGTACTTATGTAATTTGGCAAGGCATTCATCTATATTTGCTACCCCATACCCAAGTGGAGAGAGAAACGGGGACTTGGTAGGATGAAGAAAGCCTTAGTGATAGAAATTGCTTATCCCCTCAAGGTGACCATTCCCACTCCCCAGGGAGTGGAAATGGTGCCATTCTTATGTGTGAATTAACTTAGTGACTGAGGTTATTACATTATTGAATAATTAAGTAAGCAATTAATTATATCATAGGAAGCTTCTAGGCCACTGATTGGTCAAAACTGCAGGCATGATATTCACTACTGACTACTCGGCAGTATAGCGCAAAATATTGACCGGTCATAGTTATTCTACTTGGGCATACTATGCCAGGTCAAAGGCTGCCGACCGATTTTGGACTCGCCGCCCAGTGACCGACTGATCTCCCAGCGGCCACCGGGCGGCCACCGGGCGGCGACTGCTCGACAGCCTTTGACCTAGCGGCTTCGATTTTTGGCCTAAATCGCTCGACGGTGAACACTCGATTAGGTCGGCGCCCGGGCGGCGATCGCCCGGTAACCGAGCGTAGTTTGGGGGCGAGTGAAAGTGAGCAGGCGCCGCCCGAAATTTAACTCCGCGCTAAAATTTCAGCAGCGACCGAGCGATGCCTTAAAAACAAGCGGTGCTTGGGCGACCGCCGCTCGGTGGCCGGGCGAAATTGGCTAAAAACTCGCCGCTCGGCCGCCGAGCAGGCAACTTTGGGGTAATGTGACCATAGCATTAGTCTTTAATTCCCCCAAAACAAGCATCCAGATCCAGATAAAGCTTTGGATTTGACTAACCTCTCTTTGTATAGTATGGACAGGTGGCGTTGGTTGAGTTAGCTCTACCGTTGATGTAGCCGCTCTCAAACATTGCTATCGATCCGTACGCTGTCACGACGGTTGCCGATGGACAGGTCACTGTCAAATAAAACATATGGACAAGGGTGAGTAATTCAAGAGGAGATTTTTAATTCAAATGTTTCATTTCCCCCTTTGAAGTATCGTACTCTGCTCATACTTTTGATTTGAATATTTTTGTTATCGTAATACAATAGTGGCACAATGTGCTGATCAAATGATAATGAATGACCACACTTCGGAAAACGTGGGTGTAATCTATGATGGATGGATGAAACCATCGCATACTTTGAACTTCTTTATTTCAGTAGGGATTTATGAATATTTTGAATGGTGCAAATTCCTGATAGTTCATTAGAGTCTTTCGTTGCTTTATTCAGGAAATACCATGTATATAAACACGATCGATCGCAAAACAAAATCAAGAAGTCAAACTGAGGCATTTAAAATTGTCCATCTTCCTATTTAAATATGTGAACATCAAAATAACGTATTACGTCTTCTGAATATGATTTTGATTGGATATACAACTGGGTATTGGAATCGGCAAAGGGTTGATTTCCTTGAAGTCTGTGCAATCGTATCAATACAAAAATTTAAAATAATCACTATTTCGCATATCTCTCTTTCTCTCTCTAAGTGCCATATCGTTTGACTTTGGCGATCATACTGTTCCACAACCCTCGGCTCCTAGCCTTCTGTATTAGTACCACTCCCAGTTCTTTCACTCCTCTCTCTTCCAACAATTTCTGCAGACTGTCCTTCCAAAGTATCCTGCTTCTTCCCCTACTCCTTCTTCCCATAATTTTCCCTGTCAAAGCAAGATTCTCTAGGCCTTCTTTACGTGTAATGTGACCCATGAACTTCAACTGCCTAATCAACATCTCACGTATCATTTTCCTTTGCACTCCAGCTCGTGTCAGAACTTCCTCATTACTAACTTTGGCAGTCCAGGGGATTTTCATCATTCTTCTTAAAAACCAAATTTCGCAACTTTCCAAAGCCTTTTAGTATCAGATGCTAAAGTCCATGTTTCACTACCATACATACGTTACATACAGTTCGTATTTACCTGTACTAAATGTTCGAATTGAGTCTGGGTCCATATATGTCGGGTCCGCCTCAGCAATATCTACCAAAGTAGCATGGATTATGGATAAGCGTTCCATATCTTGAAGGGT
The DNA here is from genome assembly GCF_000002235.5 of Strongylocentrotus purpuratus. Classification (NCBI taxonomy): domain Eukaryota; kingdom Metazoa; phylum Echinodermata; class Echinoidea; order Camarodonta; family Strongylocentrotidae; genus Strongylocentrotus; species Strongylocentrotus purpuratus. Next base: position 23,767,282 of record NW_022145601.1, on the reverse strand, counting down.
ACTTCTGTTGACTACATCTATGACTACAGAGAACTCAGCAATGATGCTACCTGCAAAGAGGCGGTTGACTGTCACCGATACTGTCTCTGTAAAGCGATTCATCAGAGGCACTTGTATCTGAAAGCAACACAAAAAAGAACTCATAGGCTTTTTAACAAGAAGCGCCCCTCAGCAAATAGTACTATTGGAGTCAACGAGGCCCATAGTTTAACCGTACATCGAATAGAAGGCATGGTATATTTGTTTTATATCCTGCATCAAAAAATTATTTTTAAAAAAACAAAAAAACAAAAAAACATTTTTGGGAAAAAAAAATTCAGAACAAAAAAAATGTCAAATTTTATCTTAAAAGATTTAAAATATTTTGTTTTCATTAAATTAAAATTTGAAAAAAAAAATTGATTCAATTCCAAAAAAACTCCCAAATAGTAAACCAAAATAGTACTCTCATATAGTACTTTCTAAAAATAGGTCAAATATTTCTGGTCATGTGACGAGCCCTCAACCAATCAAAAGCCAACAAATTTTTGATGCAGGATATAATAAAAAATAATAATAATAGTAATTATGATGATGATGATGATGATAATAGTAACAATAATAAAAAAAATAACAACAATGATGATCTTTTTTTTTCTTCAGGGTAGCGCCGTCAGTTTCAATACTGTTCTCCCTAAGGGCCCTGCAATCATTTACATTTACCCCGGCTTTAGCCAATCTACCGTGATAAGGCACACGAGCATTCAAGAAATGTCTTTCTACCGGGTATCCAGTTACTACACCTGGGTGGAGAGTGACAAAGGTAGATATGTGTTGCCTATGGACATGAACCATGTGATTCACAGTCCAGCGACGTATCCACTAGAGCATGGCATTTAAAATGGAAAAATGTAGAAAGAGAGAGCAAGATAGAGATGGAAGGCAACACGAAAAGATGATACGGACCTCTTCGACATCTACCCTCTACTCGATGGTTCTTTTCTCTAGAATGTCAATAACTGTTCCATTGCCCCTGTCACTTTTGTTTGACCCCTCCCCCAAACCTCCCCAACCACCCTACACCCTCCTCCAGTGAAACTTATGTACCCACGATGATTGGACCTTACTACACTACCCATACAAATATCATACAGATATCAAAACACTGACAGCAACAATTAGACACTGTGCTGTGGAAAATGTATAGTTTAGATGAAGATGGTAAATATGATATATATATTTACCATCTTGGTAATGAGTATAAATGCATTGCCAAAGGACACGAGTGCATTGGCGAGACCACTGCTCTGCCACTGAGCCGTCGCACCTCCTCAAAATACTTATATGAACTATATATAACTATATATATATATATATATATATATATCGGAATAGTTTTAGAAAGAAATCTTTGACATGGGCATATTCCAAACGAAGAAATAAATGTGACTGTAATTGTGCTTGACAGAACGGTTTATTCTGAAGAGCAAGATATGAAGTAGATGAAATGGATTCAATCATGAACAAGAAAACATACTTACATAATTCACCAATTCTGCTACGATTTGAGTGAAATAGGGAGATGTTCTATCTGTCAGGCTACTGACGAAAGTCTTATTAAGAAATGTTGCGACTACAATGTACGTATCAACAGCTGAAAACAAAATAAGGAGAGAATGAGTTAATTAGTAACTAAATCTAGGCATACACCGTATTAACGTATAAGGTTGCCTTGGCAGGGGCGGCTCAAGGGTTTCGTAAAATGGGGGATTTAGTCCCTCTAAAAGTAATCTGACAAGAAAAAGAAAAAGGATTAAGATGAAAAAGCAACAACAAGTGTGTGTGTGTGTGTGTTTGGGTGGTAGATACACAGAATTTTCGACATGGAAAACAGAACGATTGGGGGTCCGGACTCCCCTGACTTCCCCTCCCCATGCTTTTTCAACCTTCTACTTTTTAAAATGTCAAGTTTTATTTTGAGACACGTAGTGTGCTTGGTCGTACCAATTTATTTTAGAAATTGACATTAAAATTTGACATTGAAATAAAATTCACATCATTTCCTTCTCATTGACGATTTGTGGGAAGCAGTTGTAGTTAGTTAATATAAGTAGAAGTGGGGAGGGGGAGTCCGCACACCCACCCCCCCCCCCCACTCCTCTTTTTTCTGGATGAAATGCATGCTGTTTTTAATAATACGGATCTATGCTCTGCACAATTATTTATCAAGATTGCCATATATTATATTTCCAGAACCCCGAGCTCCCATTACCTACGTTTTGTATATATTTCGATATCCAGATAGATCACTCGCGCCCTCTCAAAACAAAATCAAAACAAAGGCAAAGCTCAACAAATAACGTGAAACAAAAAGAAGAAAACGAAAGTCCTAACAAACACACAAGCAAATAAACAAAAAAAAACAAAGCTGTTTAATGATAGAAGGTACCCTTACCATCGCAATAAGGCAGAGGGTGTGATAGAGCTCCATTACTCTGGCACGTTATAGTCTGATTGCCAATCAACATATACCCCATCGAACATTCTAAGTTACAGGTGGTAGCATAGTCGATGGAACTCCCAGCAATACAGTCTGCGGACGAAGACGATAATAATGACGGGAAAGTCTCCGGGAGTGTGCACACGACATCTGAAGGAAAAGGTTTGAAATATACACATTAAAGGTTGGGTGAAATCCCAATATAAGTTGCTTCTTATTAATTTGCATGGCTGCATACAACTCATATTTTGTTATTCAAACATCTAAATATATTCATAGATTTTTATATATTTAAAAAAAAAAGTTTCTCAGACCTGCTAAGCTCCATCGTAACAAATGCTCCAGATATCATTCATCCTGTGACATCATCTTACAATCATTAGAGACAGTAGTATGTAGCTACATTAGAGCTGACCCCCTGTTTAAAATAGACCATACCTGCTGTAGCATCATCAGGAAATGATAGGTAACATGGAGGTATTGTATGAAAGAATGTAATTCCTTTGTGAGTATGTGCTGAGCTGGGGGAAGTTACATACAACTGTCTCTTGTTAGCTCACTAATGATTGATAGATGACAATAAATTGATAGCTATTAGAATATATAGATATTATATACATTAAACAAAAATATAAATAAATTGATTAATCGTTAATCTAAATTTAAAGAAAAAAAAGAAGCTTTCAAAATAGAAAAAGAATATGGACAAAGTCTGAACAAACTTTAGAGTTGGGCTTGAAAAATTATAATTAAATAAATTTAATAAAATTGGTAACAAATTATAATAATACCATGTTTAAAACAAAATTGAAAGGCCACCAAAATAAGGTCACATCTACCTTTCGTACTGGTAGAAGAAGTTGATATTGATGGTGACGTTGTAGTAGCCAGAGTTGTTGATGGATCCGTTGACGTTGTAGTAGCCAGAGTTGTTGATGGATCCGTTGACGTTGTAGTAGCCAGAGTTGCTGATGGATCCGTTGACGTTGTAGTAGCCAGAGTTGTTGATGGATCCGTTGACGTTGTAGTAGCCAGAGTTGTTGATGGATCCGTTGACGTTGTAGTAGCCAGAGTTGTTGATGGATCCGTTGACGTTGTAGTAGCCAGACTTGTTGATGGATCCGTTGAGGTTGTAGTAACCAGAGTTGTTGATGTTTCTGTTATAGTATATAGAATGGTCGATGGTTCCTCTGTAGTAGCTAGAGTTGTTGATGATGATTGAAAAACAGTACAAACTTCATAAGATATGATTAGCACCAAGAATTATAATAGTCACATAGGCCGATTGACTTTTTGTTTGATACACGTGTCATGAAACCCGAGGAAAACACGACCATCGTTTTGGAAAATTGTGACATTAAACCACTAGCAGTCAGTGGCGTATCAAGACATTTCGGTGCCTGGGGACAACTATGATATTACACACCTCCCCTATCAAACTTTAACGTAACTGTATACAGTCCAACGAACCGGGAGGAATAAGAATACAGTTCCATTGAAGTAAAGATATTATACTCCATTGTCATCATCGAACTATAAATTAGATGAATTCTTCTTGTGTAGGTACTCGTTATACCATATACATTACTAGAATATCTGATGAATTTTCAACACAATTATTGTAATCTGTTTTCGTTCTTCTTTGCTTGTATTTCATGTATCGTCCCTATTTTCACGAAGTGACGGTAGTGAGGAAAATCGTAACTCAAAGTGAATGCAATTTTTTTCACTACCGTCACTTCGTGAAAACAGCGACGGTATATTGATCTTAATCCAAAGAGCGTATCCTAAATATCGATGAATTCATTTGATTTGAATATTTACCTTGACACGAAGGGAGCTGAAGCACCGGCGGAATAGAGTCGATACATTCGACTGTATCATTACCAATCAATGTATACCCCTCATCACATACAAACATACAAATGGTGCCGATGCTCAAAGAACTCTGAGGCAAGCATTCCACTGAGGGCGTTAGCAAGTTGGCAGGAAAACTCGGCACTGTGCAATCTGTATCAGAATAAAGAAAAAAGAACATAAAATATGTATATACGATTTAATAAATTAATATTAATCGAATTCAGGCGTAGGTGCACATTGACTAGTTAAAAAAAGCAAACTATAAAAATACTTTAAAAAAACCTTTTTAAAGGCCAAGTAAAACTTATTCTTTAAAAGTTTCTCGTGTGCAATAAGAAGTTGAGGTTCAATTATTTGATATTTTCCATTTCTTCCTGCTTAAAGTATCTCAGAAACATTTGTGAAGGTTGATACAAAATCTGCTGGATTTTGTTTGAAATGTTACTTATTATATTCCTTTTACTGTAATAACCCTCTAACATCCTGAACAAATTCTCAAACGACAAAGATAATTATTATTTTCTTTGAACGCATCACTGTGCGACACCCTCTAACAGTAAATTCTCCAAACCATTTTAGAATTTTCCCAATCGTTTGTCCATGAAAATAAGACATATGACATGCTTTTAAAAATCTATCAACACTCAAATTTCTGGAATGGTATGGAAAGCCAATTCATTGCTTTGTGACGATTTACAGTCATCTAAAAGCAATTAAATTGTAATAAAATATCGATCAAATCATTTTTTCCCCATTTTTATCGATAATAATGGTCTGTCTTCTCTCGAACATTCAGATTATCTTTAATTGTACATCTAGCATTAAAGTCACTACCTTAGCACCATTTCCTCTATTAAAGATCTGAACAACGTTATCAAGTCCCTTCAACACAGGTCATTATGTGCCAGTCGTGGATTTTATCGAAGATGATGCCCAGTCAGTTTTTGTGCGCTTATGACACTGGTTCAAACAACCAATCTACTGCAGGATAAACAATCCGGAATCGATCATAGCAATTTTCTCTCTAAATACATTTCCTATACCAGAGTTCAAGATTGGCTTTTAATACTGACCTTGTCCGCTAACGCTGTACATTGTGGCAGCGACAAGAAATAATGTCGGAAGAAACATCTTCCCTCCACACAGTCCCGACATGATGTATGCAATTGTCAAAACTATAGAGTCAGATGACCGGCTTCGTTAGATCAACGGTGTGATATATCCTGCAAAAAGCCAAAAAGAAAATATACATGCTTTACAGAAAATATGTATAAAAATGCATACAGACATGTAAAATAAAATGATGTCTACTGTAGGTCCTAGCGTATATCATATATCACTGTTTTGTTGAAAGTGGGTTTTATACACCAAACGAATTTTTTTAGCCAAAATGTGTGTTCCGGAAATGCATGAAAACACTGGTGGGCCCCTAAAACATACGTTTTAGGCACTTTTCGGCACCGATTTTCAAAATTCAGTCCGTGGCTAAGTTTTAAATTTAAGTTTGACCTTGGAATCTACATTTCCTTTTTGGCCTGTGTACCTAACTATTTCTAAGCCGTTCAAACTGCAAACAGACAACATGACACCATTGTGAATCAAGAGCGGTTATGACAGTTCATTGAAAGAAAAACAGACAATTTGCAACTGGTACTTTATGACACGCAGTGGTGGTTTTTCCCTCGGTGCACAGTGCTTGGACACACAATAGGAGGAATATTATTGTATAAATATCAAACGGTTTCACATCCGTGTATTCACACGCCTTCCAAAGAGAGGACAAACCTATTTATATGATGCAAATATTAAATGTTGGGGCGTAGGTATTACACGGGAAAATTAATATTGACAGTGATTCATTATTTCATTTACCTATACCATATATATTGAGTGTTCATAGCTTGTGCATAATAGCATAGTAAGAAATGAACATAAATGAAAAGAGAGACATGATTTTGGTCTCGAATATGAAATTATGAGAAGTGTATCGCTCTTTTAATAGAGTACTATGAATTTCTAATATAGACCTGTATAACACTATTAATATGCCTGACAAAGAAAGCGGACAAAATATACAATTCCTCAGGTAGACAAAGGAACATCCCTTCACTGCTATTATGTAAAAATTTGTAGAACAGGTGTCACATGCATATTCACCTTTTTACATAATAGCAGTGAAGGGATGTTCCCTGGTCTACCTGAGGAACTGTATATTTTGTCCGCTTTCTTTGTCAGTCATGTTCATAGTGTAGACGACTCTCAAACGAAATCTAAATTTAACCGCAATATGCTTTCTTAAGAAGCTTATCTAAAAAAAAGTTACGCTCACAACTCAATCGGTTCTCATATTTTGCTGTGTCTGTTAATCGTATAGGTTTGCTGAGCCCGCTAGTCTTTGAAAAGAACGAGGAAAATTTAATTCCATATTTGCTTCTTATACAACTGGAGTTTGGGGAGAGATTCCGCGCTTCGGACTTTGTTATCATTGTTATGAAATGAAAGAAGCCTAATACCCAAGTCACAGTTATCGTTTATACATACAGAGTTGGCTCATGCAAGGGAAATAAAGTTTACACAATCATATATGTTAAATATAAGCTTGAGTTCTCGTAATGATAGCAAATAAAGTCTTGTTTGTTTTTCTTGTATTGGTTCAAACAATCAATCGTCTGCAAGATAAATAATTCAGGATGAATTATAGCCATGTTCTCTCAACATTCGATTCCCATACCAGAGCTCAAGATCAGCTTTAAAGGTCGACTGTATTTCTGAATTTTGAAACCATTAAAGTGATTGTTTTTGTTCGTTTGTTTGTATGTAGGTACAGTAGGTTTGTCTTTTTTGTTTCAGTTTGTTTGCTATAGGGTTGACAGGTGTGAATAATGATTATGTGGACCTCGAATATCTCAATACTGATGACATGAGGAAGTAGAGAAGAAAAGAAAAGATAGCAAAATGCAATTTAGCATTCCGTTTTCAGTTTTGAAAGTATTGTTTGAAAGCCGATTGTATATCATTCTTCTGCCGCCACAAAAAAAGCAATATACACTAACATGTTTGGAGCACACTTCCTTGTATGATTCTTTAAAGCCCATCTGTACTAGTTTGGCCAGGGGGATTAGACATCCATGCATGGCTACTGACAGGTGGTTATCTCATCAAATCAGCTCTCAATTAACATAAGAAAAAGGGGACAATGGGGGACCAATGGTCACCGATTAGGCATTGTTTTCTATATAGAGGGCGCAAGTATATAAGTAGAGTAGTGGGGCTTTAAGACTCAAATAGAAGTTGATGGCTTCGGATTTTTCTTGTGTTCCCCTGTTTACTGTAAACAATACGGTCCTTCATGACAGTCCTTCTTCCGCAAATAACTGTGTAATGTTTGATGAAATTTAGTATTTATTACAGTTTATCATTTCGTTTTTGAAAGTAACAGTTGTTATATATATTTACTTATTCATGATTCACTGTCAGGAAAATGCTTATTGTATTTTATATTACTATTGTTATCGAAAAACTGTGTATTTTTATGAATGCAGAAGAAAATTAATTCCCATCAAAAATCAAAAATCAAATCAAATACCAGTTTCATCTGTATTTCGCAATCAGTATCCTGTTTCATGAAATTTTTCATCAATTACAAGTTATAAGCTACTGTTATTGTTGCATTTGATTGGTTTATGGCTGTTGATATTGATGACACGTCTCATTAAACAGTGTCCGTGTTTGCTCACTGTGATAATAAAAGTAAAAATAGATACAAAATTATGTAGGCCGTCAAAAAGATTAACGTTAACGTTAACGTAAGCGGACACTTTTTTTTTTTGGGGGGGGGGGAGTCCAAAAAAAAACGCAACGACTCAGCCAGCCAAAAAGTAGCTCATTGGGGGGGGGGGGGGGGGGGGAAGCGGAAACTTTTTTTTTTTTTTTTTGGTCCCAAAAAAATAGGCAACGACTCAGCCAGCTCAAAAGTAGCTCAGTGGGGGGGGGGGGGGGGGGGGGGGGGGAAGCGGAAACTTTTTTTTTTTTTTTTTGGTCCCAAAAAAAATCGCAACGACTCAACCGACCGCTGAATAAGCGGGGGGGGGGGGGGGGTGGTAAGAGGACACTTTTTTTTTTTTGGTCTCGAAAATTTGAAAATTTGACATTTTGCTTCGTTGGGGGGGGGGGGGGTAAGGTCACCTTTCTTAGGTCAGCCATGGGGGTAATTTTTTTGTTGTTTTTTTGTTTAAATAATTAAAAAAAAAAAAAAAAATCAAAAGGGGGGGGGGGGGTTTTAGGTTCTTTTTAAGGGGGTTTACACACATAAAAATACCAAAGGAGGGGGTTTAATCCCCCAAACACCCCCTGCGTACGAGCCTGAGTGTACTGCATGGAATAATACAATCATTGGGCACACTTTATTCACGACGAAAAACATCCTAATATCCCGCAATTTTAGGAGCGGTTCTAAATATTTGTGTCCATTCAACCATGGACCTACTACCCTATCAAACATTTTGAATAGGTAGGTCCTATAAAACAGACGCCTTTGCTTAGTACTGTGACACTCGTAGCCGGATCAGTTCACATTTTGCGATTATTGTTTAAGTATTTTGTTCAACCACAAATATTAGATATGCTGATGACACTGTTTTATTTTCCGAATCAAAGAAAGATTTCCAGAGAATCCTGAATGTAGTTGTAAAAGAAAGTGAGAGAATGGGACTAGAGAACAACTATACCAAGCCAAAGTGCCTTTTGGTCTCCAAGAAGAGCAGTCCAAAATGTAACTTGAAACTGAAAGAACAGATTATTAAACAAGTCTCCTCATTCAACTACCTCGGCACCATGATCACCGAGGATGCCAAATGTGAGACAGAAATCAAGAGAAGGATAGCTCTCGCTAAATCTGCATTTTCAATGTTAGGCAAAATTCTGACAAATCGAACAATGAGTATGAGGACCAGAATAGGGGTATTGAGTTGTTACATCTACCCAGTACTTATGTATTGCAGTGAAACATGGACTTTAGCCTCTGATACTAAAAAGCGTTTGGAAAGTTGCGAAATGTGGTTTTTAACAAGAATGATGAAAATCCCCTGGACTGACAAAGTTAGTAATGAGGAAGTTCTAACACGAGCTGGAGTGCAAAGGAAAATGATACGTGAGATGTTGATTAGGCAGTTGAAGTTCATGGGTCACATTACACGTAAAGAAGGCCTAGAAAATCTTGCTTTGACAGGGAAAATTGTAGGAAGAAGGAGGATACTTGGATGGACAGTCTGCAGAAATTGTTGGAAGAGAGAGGAGTGAAAGAACTGGGAGTGGTACTAATACAGAAGGCTAGGAGCCGAGGATTGTGGAACAGCATGATCGCCAAAGTCAAACGATATGGCACTTAGAGAGAGAGAGATCTTGTTTTTCTTAGACGAGCTCAAAATGCCTTCATAAACCATTTAGAAAACTTCCAACAATCCCAGCTGCTGACTCATTCGTCTACTACTACCACTAGTGAAAATAATAATGATAATGATAATGATAAATATACACGTCACTAACATCATCATCATCATCATCATCATCATAATAATAATAATAATTACATTTATATGGCGCTTTATACAGGCGTTTATAAGCACGCAGGTGGTACGGCTAACTATATAATTATTCATCTTCATCATCATCATCATCATCATCATCATCAACAACAACAACACCATCATCATCATCAACACCATCATCATCATGAATTCAACTCTACTACAAAACAGTTCTGGTATGTTAGGGTATAAATGTCTTAAAGAGCCTTTTTTTTTAGCTTACCCTGTGTAGCCTCTAAAGATATTGAATCCTCTCCCGAAGCTTCGGGTCTGCTAAAGGCTTCAATTCGACGGATCGGAGAAATCAAATGACGATCACTTCACTCAAAGTCTAAAGACTGTTAGTACGGGACGCATGACCTTATAACAAGAAAATTCCATCACCTAGTTTTCTTGTCTTTTTTTCCAAATTAATAATAACGAAGTTTCTCGAAATCCTATACGCGCAAGTGGGCTATTTCATACTTCACGTGTGATGTATATCCTGAAAATTCTATTTCTGTTCGTACGCTCTGATGTCATATACATAAATATGACTACACCCTTTCGTGCAACGTGATCTATTCACCGTCCCACAATTCATCTCTACGCTCTAATGGTTTCAGGACTATACAGTGCGTCCCAGAAAAAACGAAACCGAGAAGTATCGATGTTTTATCATAACTTAATCACAACCATAATTAATGAATGATACATATTTGGATATTTGATAATATACCAGAACAATTTTGATGTAGAGGTTAGTTCATGATGAGTTGAGTTGAGTTGAGTTTATTGGTTTCACATCTCACCTGCAGATATAATACAGATAACAAAATATACATAAAAGATATATTGTTTCATAATTAAAAAAAAATGATTATAGTAATTGACAAGGTAATCAGACTACAAAGTTACATGTCATCACATTTGTTTGACAACTAATATCATTTAAAGGAAACCCAGACAAAAGTATGAACTGTGAAATGTGCAGGAACCTATAGAAAGCAGAGCTTGTAAAGAATAGGTTCCTGGGAGACTCGAAAAAATAACAGGGACAGAAAATGTTTACTGTAGAGAGAAGTACACAATTAAAATTAAGTCAGTAGTAATTTGACAAATAATTGTTTGCGAGTTCAATAAAATACAATACAGAAAAAAGGGGGAAAAGAAATACACTAAAACGAAGAGGAGTAACGAGCCAATAAATAGCAGAGTATGCACCTAATTCCACCAAATGTTTGCACCACCTGAACGTTTACAAAAACCGAACACTAGAAGTCATGAATTATTCATTCCTTTCATGCTAAAATGATGATGATGATATATGGTGGTCCTACACTCAAACCGGCAATCCTTGATCAGGTACACTAAGAATTTTTTTTCCCTTCTCTCTTCCATCCTTCCTTTAATTCTTTTTTCTTTACTTCTTTCTTTCCCGCTCTCTCTCACTCTATTAATGTCCCGTTCCCCTCTCTCTTTCTCTCTCTCTCTCTCTCTCTCTCTACCCCTCTCCTCTCCTCTCCTCTCTCCCTCCCCCTCTCTATCCCTCAGTTTCTCTGTCTCCTTTGTCATTCTTTTAAACTCACTGCATGAATTTTAGGTGAACACAAATATCACATATAAATTAAAATCCCACGCAAAAGTAACATTTCTTTACATAAGTTATTGTTTTGTTGTTAGTTTTACTGTCCTCGTTTCCACGGCGTTCACTCACAAAATGTGTTAGAAAAAAAACCTTTAGAATTCCTACTGATAACACGAAACCATGTCAGAAAGCAATCAATCATCTGTTTTCGAACCCCCCTTAACAATAGCCTGTCTTACATTTGTATCAACTGTATCCACGCTTGACAAAATAAAAACAACAAGAATATATGCTTCACATAAAAGCCAATCCATATTTTGCGTGTAACTTCAGATTTGACACATTGGGTTTCTCACAAAAACCCGATTAAAGTGGTCAATATTGTAAATAGATGTGCAATAAAATTGGTTAATTTCACGGATTTGCTACAAAGTAGGCGATCAAATGCTCACTTTATATTTTAAATTTTAAATTGATTTGTTAAAAGCTATACTCTATTCTTTCTCTGATTATTGCCAAAAAAAAAACACGGGACAAAATAACAAACTTTGTCCTTACTTCAAAGTTAGTGACGTTTCAAATACTATAAAGGCCTATTTCCCTTACGTTTTGTGAACAATAATATTGTATTTCAATGAAAAAAATGTTTTACTTTCGTTCATTTAATTAATTCTTGATATCAACTGTGTAAACATGTAGAAGATATGCGGATACTCACTATATTATTTGATTATGCCCCTTTGCAACGCAGCGCCCCCTTCCCGCCAGCGCTCTCTCTCTCTCTCTCTCTCTCTCTCCCTCTCTCCTTATTGAATACATCACTATCTCCCCATCCACATCCCCGTTCTCTTCCAATAATATTCCTTCCCCATTATTAGTATATATGCCTACCCTCCATCCAAATTCTGTTCTTTCCTCTTTATTTTCTGCTCCTAATATACCAACGTAATTTGTCGCCCGGGTGTAGGGAGTACACCCCGTCATGATAATAGACAATGACACACGCATGTCATTCTATTGATATTTTATAGTTATCTGTGTTAACCGGTTGACTATTGAATTGTCTTTTCCCCCATAGACGTAATATAATGAGTACCCGGTTAGAGTACACTGTAAAAAAGAATTTGTTCATTGGTAATTTTTACGTATTTTTTCCATGTAGAATTTACTTGAAAACATTAGTTTTGCCACTTACGCACTAAATTTAAGTCTTGCTAACTCAAACTTTCAATTTAGTAGAACATACGTGGAATATTTAAGTAAAATCAAATACATAAGAACTTTAAGTAATTTCAGCTTGTATTAATTTAGTAATTTTAACTCAAAATCAGAAATTATACGTATTACTCAAACAATTTATGTTGATTATTCTTATCTTTTTAAAGTAAGGACCGATGCAGTGCGTAATAGAAATATTTACATAATTTATGAATATTCATTAAGACTAAATTAAACTCTTTTTTAAATAAAACAATTTTTTTTGGTAGTTGAATGAAATTTAAGGACTTTAAAACATTTACTAATTCATTTAACATGGCTAAGTAAAGACAAGACAATTTTTAATTGTTACCCAGTTCAAAACAAATAAAAACTTGATATTTCAGGAAATTGTCAACCAATTTTCCTTTTAAGATGCTACGATCAAGTATATATAAAATTTGGAGCCTTTCAATATGTGTCGAATTGAAGCGTATGTAATAGTTTGTGATGGTGGTAGATATATATACGGTTAAATCTTAAATAGAAGTAGTGTTAGTGATTAGTGGATGTTACTTGTTAGATTAGATGGGTACCAAATCGTGCAATATGTAATCCTATCATAGCTTTTTTTTTAATTATCTAAAATGATTACAATACTTAAATTATTTACGTTAATGTAACTCGATTTAACTGAGTATAAATTTATTCAGCAAAATAAGTAAATTCTACTTAAGATGCCGTAGGTAATATTTACTTAATAAAAATAAGGCAATTCTTTTCCTCAATTTTATTGAGTTATTTCGACTATTATTTTTTTACAGTGTAGGCAATGGGTTAAAGCTCAATCACTACATAATTGGCGCTGGAAGGTTATGACATAAAATGATGTAACATACATGGATATTTTATAGATTTATGTCATGCGGTAATATAATAAGATAGGAATGATGCAAATGCGAGTTTTAGCTGGAAACTATTAAAATCAGGGGACTCGATGCTTCTTCAAGGCGTTGAGGGAGGGGCAAACGCAATAAGCAAGGTAAAGCTTATAAGAGGTTTTAAAAAAGTGCGTATTTTTTGGCGGAAGGCAACTGCCCCTTGAGCCCCCTCCATCGAATACTTTGGATAAAACATGATCCGATATAAATATTTATGTACTGTATGTTCTCAATCTGTTGAAGATGTTGATTTGTAGCTTTGAATGTGCATGGATTTCTTTCCTGCCGCCAAAAATCAACGCAAAAGGCCGATTACCTATTAAAACGAAATGAAGTGTTGAAAATCTAAATATGATACTTGTAATCGTTCTTTAGTTAAATAGTAAAAATGCTTCGTTTAATTCGTAAACAAATCTAAATGGGTTAATTCATGAGTATGCAAAATTCATGAATTGATTCACTTTCCACAAAAATAGAAGTACCCAAATGTACATATGAATAAAAGGTATACAGGTATAATTCACTTGTGACTATCTTGTTTCTCTTGGTGACTGTTTAATGTGTAAATACAAAATAACGGTCATACAAACTTTAAGCCTCAATATATAAATAATTAAACGGAGTGAGCTACACAAAAACTTCGGAGCATTTCTAGGCATGGCAGCTTCAGGATTTAGTTTTTTTTTCATAAGGGGGGAAATATCTCAAAACTGATTTCTCTCTGATTTGTTTTTCTTGCCGTAGAGATGACGAACCCTATGCCTGATATCAAAACATCCATGAATCCACATAATGTAGAAGACGAAGACTAGAAGGGCTTGTCACCCTGTTCCGTTCTTAATTACATGATAGCGATGCTATAATATTAACATTCTTAGGTATTTTAAAGCAGTTTAAAGAATTAATCGTGGCAGGTACTCATACTGCAATTAAATAATAAGAAAGGAAAAAAAACGAAAAATAAACAAGAAAACTACTACGTGTGATGACGCACTTAGGCAGCGACTTTAAACTCGATATTTTTTTTTCAGATTAAGTCAATGAATGTCTTTTTACAAACAATCTCTATTTTTGAGTAGAGGCGGGTCGGTGCTACACATACGACTGAGATGGCGGTCTTCACTCAGGTCCCAAAGGAACTATTTAGCTGACTGTTTTAATAACGTCAATCGTTTAGTTTTGGAATTCTTCGACATTAGATAGCTTGTTGTACAGATGGCACTGAAATAAAAAATATATATACTACTACTATTTGCAAAGCCATTCAGTTAAATCGTTTGTATTGATGTTATTGTCGGAATTTTGTGGTGGATATATTGTTATTTCAACTGTTCAATTGTTGTTGTGTGTCATTTGAGTCGTTATCGGGATGATGTCAATCAAATGGCGCATTCTGAAAGCATAACATAATTGTATTTATATTTGTTTTTAAACATTGACAAAACAATGCAGAAGGCATGAAACGACTTCCACCAAACTTAATCTCGCAGTGTTACGCCCTCTACAGTGTCATCAAAATGTACTTTTTTTGCATTTTCACATCCACCTACCCTTACGCACACACATCTATTAACACGACGAACACCCTATCCTGCCCACACACTCAATAAATGGAATGCTTAGTTTCACGAGTAACTCCCAATCACTCTTCTAAAATTGGACATTCGAACGTGAGGTAACTGTTTTTTAAACACTTTGACCATTCCATGACTGCTGTATATTGGATTATGACATTCACATTCATCACTCGATCAGGGGTAAACGAGAGAACAAAATTATCATCTTGTTAAATCCTAAAATTTACTGTATAAAAGTGATATTCTAATTGTAATAATATATATATATATATATATCTGTAAAGCGCTTTGAGAGTTTGGTCCTGAAAAGCGCTATATAAGAACTAGCTATTACTATTATAGTCCGGCAGCCAAATCCAGATTATTGGCCTAACCTTGTTTTAGGGTCTATAGTTTTTTTTTTCAATGGATTATGATTGCCTAAACCTTCTATTTGAAGAATCCGATTGCTGACACTCTGTCAGCCTTGAGCAATTTAAGATATGTGACGTTATACAAAATGGCCGCCAAAGTACATGATTTTTCTCTAAAAATGTATAATAAATATATATTAGGGCTTTTTCTACAATTTTGGGCAGCCAAATGTCTGTATCTCTCTAGGACCATCACTAAAAATTGTTTCGTGATGTTGCACGGCCATAGATGACAAGCTAATTTGCATATTTTGAAATAGCGATGTTGCACGGCCATAGATGACAAGCTAATTTGCATATTTTGAAATAGCGCCCTCTATAAATATATTAATTTTGCATAAAAATAGGTGTGCCAGCCAAATGCCAATTTCTTAGATCTACGTGACGTTAAACACATATTATATGCTTCGTATGCATGAAATAATTACGATTGTGCTGCATTTATCTTACATATTTTTTGGTCTAAATTAAGATACATGTAAAGAAACCAAGATCTACAAGAGAATCAGTGAGAAGTGATTTTACGGTACATTATTGTTCCATTCATAGGCTTTATTTAGACCAGCATTGATCCAGCGTCAGTGAATAATGATAAAGCATTTGGCATCGGTACCAGACAGATGCATGAGTTTAACAGAAGTTACCTGGTGGATTCTATGACACAATTTCCAAGAAAGTCTACAACGGGTACCTGACAGAAATTGTCAGCCCAGACACCAACTATAAACCAAAGTGTTTCTGGAGTTTCATAAACGGCAAGCGATGCGATGCTTCAGGGTTGGCTCCAGTGAAATAATCTAATGGAATGACTTACTCAGATAGCCTCTCAAAGGCGAACATTCTAAGTAATCAGTTTTCATCCATCTTCAACTGCAATGAAGATATGACTAGTCTGAGAGACAAAGGACGAAGCCCCTACCCAACCATGGATCACATTACTATCTCGCCACCAGGTGTTCTGAAGATCCTGTCTGAGCTTGATGTTCATAAAGCCACTGGTCCTGACCAAATCCCAGCCAGACTTCTGACCACCAAACTGACACCTGTGTTAACTCTATTCTTCCAAGCCTCCCTTAACCAGAGCGTGCATACCTGATAAATGGAAGATGGCTATATATATTGATCCCATCTTCAAGAAAGGTGACCGTAGCAAGCCAGAGAACTACAAAGCTGTCTCTCGGACGTCAGTAACCTGTGAAGTACTGGAGCACATCGTTCTTAGCAGCAACATGAACCACCTTGAAAGCCACAACATCTTGTCTGATGCACAGCATGGCTTTCGAAAGAAGCGATCCTGCGTCTCACAGCTTGTCCTTGCTGTCCTGGACCTTGCCAAAGGCATCAATGCTAGAGACCAATTGGACATGACACTCCTTGGTTTCTCCAAATCATCATTGACAAGGTTCCCCATTGAAGGCTAGCTGTTACACAAGCTCCAATTCTATGGAATCTGGGAGCCCACACATGCTTGGTTTTCTGGCTTCCTGAGTTACAGGACCCAGCAGGTGTTACTGGAAGGACCCATCTCCAACACCAGCCAAGTAACATCTGGCATCCCGCAAGGCAGCGTTATCGGCCAGATGCTGTTTCTCCTCTTCCTCAATGATCTGCCACCGTACCTCTCCCCAAACCCAACAGTCAGGCTCTTTGCTGACGATGGCATGCTATACAGCAACATCAAGACATAGGAAGACGCCTAACGTTTCCAAGAGGATCTTGACTCACTGCAACGCTGGGAGCGTGATTGGCTGATGGAATTCATCCCACATAAATGTCAGGTTCTACATGTCACCAATAAACGCAAATCCATTATCAAATTCACGGACAGACCCTAGATGACAAAAATATAGCAAAGTATCGAGGTGTTGAGTCACAGAAAAACCTCAGCTGGAACCCACATATCAACATTATCAGCAAATACTCCAACTCCACCCGTGCCTTTCTTCAAAGAAATATCCAACCATGTCCTAGAAAAGTTCAATAATTGTGCTACGATACTCGCCTTCAACCAATCATGGAGTATGCCATCATCATAATTATATGGGACCCTAACACTCAAACAATTAGCAATCATCAAGAAGCTTGAAATGGGTCAACGGCGCTATGTCCGCTTCTTTTGCAATGACTACTGCAGGACAAGCAAAGTAGTAGCCATCCTGAACCATCTCAAGTGGCCAACATTACAAGAACGCAGGGTACAGGCTCAGGTGGTGATGATCTTTCGCATCAACAACCCGCTGAAAGACTTTCCACATACTTTCCTCACTCCATCAACATCCCTGCACAGAGGGCATTCCAAGAAGATAATTGTTCATATTGCCTGAATGCTTGTCTAAAAGAGGAGCTTCTTCCCGGATACAATAAGACTCTGGAACTCCCTCCCTTTGAACACCGTCAATTGTACCTCTTTTTTAACTGCTTCAAGCAAGAGTTTCTTGCTGTGCAGCTCCTGCTATGACTAAACAGTCAAATCCTAGAGAGGCAGGTCCTGTTGCAGTTGCTGCAGACAAATTTCATGTGTGGCTGTGCTGTTGAAGCCGTGGCTAGCTGCCGTCTTTGTTGCCTTTTCTCCTCCCATTGTTCTACTCTCTTCTGATCACTCCTCTGTATACATGTCTTCACAGCGCATCTCCATTTGGGGCAGTCTGAAGCATAGGCTTCCCATTTTGTAGGGTTGATTTCACTGGCCTCCATATCCCTCTTGCACACATCCATGAAGCGAAGGCCAGGTCTTCTAACAGTCCTGGTTCTGGTCGCTAACTTTCCCTACAAGATGTCTTTTGAAATGCGGCCGTCTTCCATACGACTGACATGACCAAGCCATCTCAGCCGTCGTTGTGATAGAAGAGCGTAGATGGTCATCATCCCTCCTTTTTGAGGACATCCTTGTTTGGAATGTGGTCCTGCCATTTGATGCCTAGGATTCGCCTCAAGTAGCGGAAATGGAAAACATTCAAACGGCGCTCTTGACTTGCATACAGGGTTCACGACTCACTGCCATACAGGAGAGTGCTGAGCACATAGGCCTGGTAGATCTTCATTTTCGTGTTGGTGGTTTATAGTAAAGTGTTCTTCCAGGCCTGCTTTGAGTGTCTAGCAATCTTGGTTGCTGCCTTGCCAATGTGAACGTTGAGCTCGAGATCAAGGGAGAGGTTGCTTAATACATGGAGCCGAGGTAGGTGAAGTTTTCAACCACTTGGAGGGTGTAGTTTAATTAACATTGGAGGATTCAAAAGTCTATGACACCAAGTTGATCTACTCTTAGACTAGAGTAATAGGACTGCAGGCAAGTTGAAGATATGTCAATATCAAGAATATTTTGTCATGAAAGCTTTCACCAGGTCAAAGGCGAACTTGAAGAATTTGACAAAGGTTGACGTATCACTTAAACCTTGTACAGCCCGTTTGATGGTTGTGCTCTACTCTGGATTAAAATCTGATGATCTTTGGTTGGTGTGCCACCAGGGTTTCTAGAAGTCATGACGAATCGAGAGTCATCCAAAAGAGTCTTCCTTCCCACCTCACTGCTTCCCTCCCAGAAACTACTGACAACAAACTACAGTTGATCGACATCATAATACCGGTATGCGTGATTCTGCAGAATGATGAGGTGTTCAGAAATAAGCAAAAGCACAAGCTGGTCATTACCGGTCAAGATGAGGTATCTGTTGAAGTGATACCAGGCAGCGATGTCATGCCAAGGGAAGATCTTTCCATAACACATGAAGAAGCAGACAACATCATAGTACAGCAAGCGATTCAAATTGCTGCTAATGAGAAAAGGTATGTTAGGGTCCTGGCTGTTAGGGTTAGGGTCCATCATTATCTACATGAATAACTTAGAACGCCAATGATCATGGCGTCATCAAAGAGCGAACTGTTATTGACATTCCTGCCACTGTACACAAGTTAGAAGATATCATTCCATCGATGTTGGCAGGACATGCGTTGAGGGGATGCGACACTATTTGGGCATACTTTGGGATTGAAAAGGGTACATGCATTGCTGAAAGTGATGAAGCAGAAGATTTGACTCCTGTTGGCAAGAGAGCTCATCTGCAAACATGTGTGTGGAAGCACGCCTTGCAGTCACGACCCACATCATTGGATCCTACAAAGTATGGCTATGCAAAAGAAGAGGAAACCAAATCCCTGATCCCTGTCACAGTACTTACAAATGTACAACTCGCACCGGACAACATATTAAGGTTAATACGGTGCACTTGTGCGAGTGGAAGCCTATGTAAATCATCACGGTGCCAATGCAACAAAGCAAAACTAGCATGCACAATTTTCTGTGGTTTTCGCGCCTCTGTCGAGTGTTATAACGATCAAACTAAAGCAGCAAATGATAGCCATTGGAAGGTAACCATGTTTGGTCATTTTGGGTGGATATTTCGCTTTATTAAACTCCCTTATAAGAGAGGAACCTTTTCATGATAGGTTCATATAAAAGAATGTATTACCTCAAAATACAAATCAAATTTCTGAATGCTGTCACTGAAAACGGGCATTTATAACCATATGGTACCTCATATCTATGGGACAGAGAGCATGAAATTCTAGCTTGTTTTCTTCAAGTATTAAAGATAACGACCAGTTATGGTCATGCGATTGCATTGTGAAAGAAACGTTGTGGAATCAATCAGAAAAGGTTGATCATCTAGCTTATAAGTATTGGTGTGTACTGCAAGGTTCTGGAATCATCAAAAACGATTAGAAATTTGGCCCACTCTTGGTAAAGTTACAAGCACTGTACACAGAAGGATGTATATGGGACTACGCGACACGTGCGCGATATCTATCAGGTCTAAATAGATATAACAATTTACCAAATATATCAATTAGTAGGCGGTTTCTCGGCAAAATTTGTATCATCAAATTCTGGTATATTGGTATAATGTTCTTAGACTGTTGAATAATGTATATAGTCAGGTGGCGCCATCTTTGGAGGTACTTAACGATATAAGGGTGGGATCCCCCGGCAAAAATTCATGTAAGGGCGTGTGTGTGTGTTTGTTTGTACGTGTACGTTTGCGTGTGTGTGTGTGTGTGTGTGTGTGTGCGTGTGTGCGTGAGTGTGTGCGTGTGTGTAATTGTATATGAGATAAATAAAGAGAGTGTGAGAGCGAGGGGTTTTAACAACTTTGAAAGAGAGGGAGAGAGAGAGTGGGGAAGACAATGTTATGGTCGTAATGGTGCACGGTCACTCATTTTAGTAAACACAAAAACATCACAGAATTATTTTCATGTTGGTTTATTAGCTTCATAACAGTCAAGCCAAATGAAAGAAAGATGAAAATCATAGCATTCTCTGTTTAACCACTGTTGACAGTTGTGCGACAAATGTACTCCTAACCCTTCATTTAACCCTAACCATTTCCCTGCAATCAATTTCCTACCCAAATTCTTGTTTGTTTCTTTTACTTGACATGCTTGCAAGTAAGCACCCAGGGGACCGACAGTATTAAAATGACTCGGTAACATTGCCTCAGATTTTGAAACAAAATCATGGTTTTAGATCATGCTGCAATCATAA
Source organism: Strongylocentrotus purpuratus (assembly GCF_000002235.5). NCBI lineage: Eukaryota > Metazoa > Echinodermata > Echinoidea > Camarodonta > Strongylocentrotidae > Strongylocentrotus > Strongylocentrotus purpuratus. Next base: position 23,746,124 of record NW_022145601.1, on the reverse strand, counting down.
TTATAAACCTTTAGTGGTGCGTTTATTGACCAGATTTTTGGCTAGAATCAGGTTTCGCAAACGTCTTTCAGGCAAATTTAGAAGGTGATAAACGCAAAGCCTTTTTTAAAGGTCTTTAGATATGGGCATATCTAAAGACGCAAAAAGGTGTGTTTTGAATGTGACATACAGCCAGCATCACGTTTCTGAGAGATGATAAACGCAAAGCTGTTTTGAACCCCACATACAAATCGGACCACCCAGGTTAATTTCCGGTTCGGAGGCTAGTGCGCGCCTTGTGTTGTGTACAAGCATGTGTGTGTAGTTGACCTCCGAGAAACTGTCGACTTCCCGGGTCAAACGGCGCAAAACAGCTGCGCAGACACAAGGCCTTAATTTTGAATCGTGAAGAAACGATGTATACATATCTAGTGGCAAGACCCAATAAACGCACCCATATGACAGTCAGGAATCCCATGACTTTTACAAGCCGATGGACTGTCTGATTATCAAAGGGCACTAGCGCATCGACTTGGTTTCGAACCCGGGACTTCTTGTTACGAGACCGATGCTCTACCACGGAGCCATCGCGCCTCTGTATTCTCATTGGCATAAGAAAATAATAATTCGATAAATAATGGAAGGGAAAAGGTATTTCCTTATCTAAAAATATGGAGCACATTGGCAGCAGCATCATGCAATGGATATAAATAGGGTTTTCTAATATTCATATCGTTTCGTTCATAATATGTGTTAAATTAATTGGTGAAAGTTTCATTTGAGTTCTTCAGTCTATATATATATATATATATATATATATATATATATATATATATATATATATAATATCATTTATTATGCTTTCGTCTTGCACACGAGACACAGAACTATCTGTTTGAGCTTGATGGTTTTGCACAAGTTCACTTGACTCCGTTAAGATGTGCTCGAGCATCATATGTTAATGATAAAAGCTGCAGCGTACGTGTAGGTCACTTCATTTCAATTATAACATATGAAGAATCACAATGTAATATATCATAAAAAGGGAAACAATCGTATTACATAAAACCTTCAAGTAATATGTCCACCGCCTACAGTTGGAATAATAATAACCAACGGAAATTCAATCTTCTACATGTAAATCTGTAACAATAGAAAGACGCGATGAAGTCATAGAGCGGTCCGAATAAACTGCTATAAATGCATCAAAAACACATTTGTGTGTATTTCGACAACCCTATCGTTTAATTTTGTTTACTACTTCTAATGCTTATTATTCTTATATGTTAGTTTTATACTGTTTTGACATTTGCTAGTGAGCTTTGGTGATATTCATTATTTTTATTTCCGTGTATTACATTTTCGTTCTGTTCAGGCCCAGGACGTTAAACAGATTTTGTATATACAATATATATCTGATTCTTGTAATCCTGATTAAATATATTTCAATAAAATTAATAAATAAACAAAAAATTCAAAATCTATCAGTTCTACATGGTATCTTCACCAATCTGCACCAGCATTATCATACAAAGCTCTAGGAAGTCTCTCCGGCGGAGCTAGCCGCACTGTCTCTGGGCGGAATCCGCTGGAGTCCGAGTTGGACAAGGGTCGTATTGCTGAGCTGAGCTTAAACGTGGAGCTGGGTTGTCCAGAACCGGAACTGCCCGCAGAGGGCGTCGTGAAAGATTTAGGTAAGCAGCATTTGAACTGGGAACGCCATATTCTGCGCACCTGAGGCTGTCTGACGCAATAGAGCATGAAGATGAAATACCCCTGCAGAGAGTTCAGTACGGTGAAGAGTCCTTGCACAACCGCACTGGCCGATTGTATGATGCTGAGATAACCAAGAGACCACGTGAGACCCATTAGAATCATGATGCAAACTGCGTTCTGGAAACGTCGAATCCGCTGGCGCTTATCTGCCGAGTCAAGGTGTCTTCCTTTCATAGTTTTGTTCAGTCGCATGATGACCCGAACAAAGATGACAAAGTTGAAGATCATGACGACACCAATAGGTATCAGGAGACCACCAACCAGAGGCCAGAAGGCAGGGAAGCAACTGTAACACAATATATAAATCAAAAATAAAACATCATCTTACTCGGGTTTCTGTTTTTGAATTAAGTTTATAACACGATCACCAAGACTTGAGATAAATGTGCATCTCCTTCTGGAATGTGTGAACTAATGATTAAATGATAATAATAATAATAACAATATTAACAACAAATGCAAGGATGATAATGTTACATTTAGTATAAAGCGTCTTTTTATTAGCCCATAAACGAGAAATGCTATTAATCAAAAAAAGAGAAAGAACATTATCATAGGAAGCTTATATTTAGGTTTTTAATTAGAAAGTGTTCCTTTCACCATTGAGTCCATTGCGCATGTCCATAATCAACATTAACATACATGAACATGTATAAGGTTCGTAAACAATCGCATATGAGATATATAGCATAATGCAAAAGTGATGTCAATTGCACTACCTTCGACGGCGGAGGAATAAAAAAAAACCTGATGTGTAAACAAATATATTCTGCATGATAAAACTTACAAATCCGTCTGTGCGTAATACTGTCTCGAAGCACCTGCAGTAATCCCGACTATTAACAAAGGGCAACCTACAAAAAGAACAAACAATATGATAGTGGTCAAGTTCATATTAGTCCTGTTCTTCCTCTCCCTGTCTATTCCCTCTTCTTTCTTATTTCTATATTTCGTTCCTTTTCTTCTCTCAGCAAGTGACATTTATATTATACATTTGCTTATCCATTTCGGCTTCGTTATTGATATTTATTATGTTTTTAATCTTGGATAATTTCAACGAATTATTTTATAATGTGTAATAATAATTTGATATGTTTATGCTACTTGATTGTCTGTTATCTTCCTTAAAAAGTGCATGTAGTTTTTATGGATTTTCAGGGCCTTATGAAAGAAAGACCAACTTTTGTTAAATGGGATATCCTGATGAAACATACATGAAGTAAAATAATTAAAAGGAAATGAAATAAAATGAAATAAAACAAAAATAGAATGAATTGAAAGGAAATAAAATGGGTTCAGTAATGTTTTCAGAACATTTTTACTACATATAAGAGGCTTAAAACAAGTCATAATACACTAACTTGCTTTATCGGCGTCCTAACGGTCAGACACACCTTCAGAAAACCCAGTAAAGCCCAATGCTCTGAAAACGGCAAATAACGCACATTGAATATTGTGCCCTCTTGTTTATTGCGTGGCAACTGCTGTTGATATGTCTATTTTATAAAATTCTGTAGATACATTTATTTCATATGATTGCCTAAGGAACGAAGGAGGGGCACAACACATGTCCCATCCCCCATTCTGTGACGCCCTAATATTAATGCATGGAGCAGATGAAAGCTTACCCCAAGCGATCAACGAAGCTTTCCTCATAAACTGTGGCAAATAGGTATTGAGAACCAGTATGAAGAGATTATACATGTTGAAGCCCTCAACGGCCATCCAAAAAATAGATGCCAGGGTGAAATATTGGAGAAATGCAGCCAGGATTGCGCAAGGGAGAGGGGAGACCTCAGTTACATCTCGTTTAGTGTTCACTGATATCATCACTAGAAAGACCACATAGAGTCCTAGTAAAGCACAGCAGAGGGATAGGAGAATCTGGTTGGGTTTACGGTCTCGAAGCTTCCTGAGAGACGAGAAAAGGGAACCAGAAGAAAGTTGTTTATACTCTGTGAATACTGCATTACCATAATAAAATAACTAAATTCATGAACAAATTTACGATTTCCTTAATTCCACTAAAATGACTTTTAAACGAACTTGTGGAAGTCTCAAGCTGACTTGAAATAACCTTTCGCAGGAGAGAATTTTTGTTTTATTTCTTTCAATTCGGGTTCGGGTTCGGAAAATCACATTCTTTTCTCAGTACCTAACCATTGACAGCCTTATTTAGAAGCGGTCTTCATTGGTGACGATCAATAATATCGTCTTCGTAGTAACATTTATTTATTTTATTACATGAAAATGTCTATGAATGAAACACAAAAGAATACGAATTTAAGCGGGTTTAAATTCTTCTCCATGTGCTGAACAAGAATGGTTTATTTTTATTTGTAATGACAATGTAACATAATAATTTGGCACTTAGTAATAGTACTCACTTGTTTGTGCCATATGTCAAGATTGTCAGGACAAGACCCCATATTGATATCAGGCAACCAACATAACTAATGATCTCAAGGATGAAATCTGCTTCAACTGATAATTTTTCTCCTCCATAGATATCCTGTAACGGAAAGAAAAATGAAGGTTTGAAATGTTATCAATTCTGAAATCGTCCACTTTAATAAACAAAGGTTAGCCCTTATTTTTGTTATTTGAATGTCAAATCTCGCGTGTACCTTATAGGATTAATAACTATAATGATAACAAAATGATTGGGTCTCATTTACCTAAAATAGCCACAAAGAAACAATATTGCACGCTGATTCTCCATCGGTGGAGGTTCGAAATATACAAAGGAAAAGCAAAATGCTACCAATATTGAACTCGATTAAAGAAAGAGAATCAAATACATTAAATTATTCTCTGGGAAAAGAATTTAGTTTTTTATTATTACAGGAAAGGATCGAATCGTGAATACGACCTCTCGTATGTGAGTCAATAGTACAGAATCTTGCCGATTTAATAGTTAATAATCTCAACCACCGTGATCTCCACCTACTTCCTGCAAGCCGAAGATGACGTGATCTCCGAACTTCAAAGCCCTTAGGCTGGGCGTCCGAGTTCGTTTATAACGCCATCTTCGTCTTGTTTTATTCGGAAAATATAAGTAAACCAAACCAAACCAACAAAATATTGAAGAAAATATACCCACTTAGGACACGAAACTTTGGGTTAAGACATTTTTATTTTAAAATGTAGTTGATAAACCGTAAGATAATAACAACTTAAGACTGTTGTAAAAGTCCGTGTCCACTAAATCAAATGAGTTATACATGGGAATTACTAAAATCTTGGTTAATAATTAATTTAACGTATACGGCCAACATGTTTTATTTTTCATTTCAGTTATTTTTCCACATTCCAGTTTTTAAAAAGGAATTAAAATACGAATAATATTTCCCTAATAAGAAGACAAGCAAGTGACAATGGGGAATATAAGATGATAAACCAGTATGTGGAGGAGGAAAAATAAAAGCAAACTTAAGTTGCTTTTCAGCATTAATCTCAATAATATCACATTGTAAACATTATAAAACATAATAGGGGCAGTCATTCAAATCCCCATTACTGACCTGCGAAGAGAATTACATATTTAACAATGAGTGTTTTTTTATAACAAATTCGTTTGAAAGCTTTGGAGTGATACAAAATCTTTAATGTCATCTGTTAATCCATTACAGAAGATTTGGCCTATGTACCTCACACTATGTTTGTCCTTAGGCAGTTTTACAGAATATAGAATCTAGTTTATGCAAGCTTTTGGGGTTGTGTTATGGATATAATCTTTTGATATACAGTCAAACCTGTCTACAGCGACCGCCACCGCCCAAAGGAAACATAAAAAGGAGCCTTTGTAGACAGGTGTTCTTTGTAGACAGGTTCCTTTAGTACATGATTCAATCAAAAATCATTTTCAAGGGAAACAACAAATGTGTCCTCGGTAGACAGGTGGTCTTTGTAGACAAGTGGTCACTCAAGCAGGTTTGACTGTATATCAGGCACTATACTTTCGAGGCAAAGACATGTCAACATATTTAAACACAAACTCTCGACTGGCAGATTTAGCCTGCTCAATTCAGTAAAAAGATTAAGAATGAATCAGTGTACGTGAAGATATTTCAGACGAAGAGTTAAACACGTACCATGAGAATTCCAAAGTTAGTCAGATGATTACACTCGCATTCAATCCTGTTACTACTCTCATTACTCGTCTTGAAGCATCCACGTTGAGACCAGGCATTTTCGTCAAAGTCCCAGGATACACACGAAGCATTGGTCCCATTCTGGAAATAAAGATAAAGTAGAAATTATCGACAATGAAATACGATATAATTCATTGTTAATGTAAATTGGTCTTGTTTTGTTGATGGATCTATGAAGTTCTTTGCTGCATTTACACCAAAAAAAATATTCAAATCATCCTATAAAATCAGAGTCAAAAGTTTACATCATACTCTCGAGATTTGTCTTACGTTTCCTCGCCCCGCTACCATCAATTCATTTATGTCTCATTTTACAAATACGCGAAGCGATTCTGTATTTCCTATAAGATCTATACATTATTGTCCAATCTTACTTACTGGATTCACAGGAGTAAACGATATCCTGACTGGTTCGCTCAAACCCTCCACCTTCTCGTTATTAAGAGACGCTGATATGATCCTCGAATTCAATGTTCGATTGAATTCCTCCTCATCTTTGTTGAGCTGTGCAATCCCCGTGTCCTGGAACAGAGATGGCACGCGATACGTCGTGATGACGAGACGCCCTCTGCGTCCAGAGAACGTGTCCGCTAAACCCGGTGGGAGGAAGAGTGCAGCCTGTGCTTGGGTGGCTTTTGGCTCTTCCGTTTGGTCACCTCTTTCAACGTTGAAGCCTTCGTCAGAGATGCTCTCAGCGTCATCGGTGACAGCCATAAAGACAGTATAACCCTGGCTTAAATCATCCAGGCTCACATCAAGTACCTGAAACGGAATGACCAAATGAGCGAATGTTTTTTTTAAAAGATATTGTGCAATTGCGAACAATAGCCATTTCAGGTATGAACAGAAAATTATTGACAGCTGGTCACATAAAAAGTCCCTGCAAGGTGAGCCCCAAATAGGCAAATCGAATTGGTTCGCTATTGCTTAGAAGAAAATAAAAGTAATTGTACGTTTTTAACATGTATAACATGAGAGCCATTTTAACACACCAAATATTGAAGTATGAAAATGAGCACTTATATCAGAGAAAAATGATATTGCATGACAAAAAAACAACTAGAACTAGAAGCTAGCCTGACTCTAAAAGAATTATTCTAAAAATCAAAGAAGTTATGTCATGGCAAACCACCCTCTAGGCCGACTACCCCCCGGGACAACTACCCCCGGACAACTATCCCCAGACAACTTCACCCTAGGACAACTACCCCCTAGAATAGTTGTGCGGGGGTAGTTGTCCTAGAGGATGGTTGTCGTAGGGGTAGTTGTCTTGGGGTAGTTTCCCGGGAGGACTTTTCCGGGGGTAGTTGTCCTAGGGGTAGTTGTCTGGGGGTAGTTGTCCGGGGGTATTTGTCCCGGGGGTAGTCGTCTGGGGTGGCTATCCGGGGGTGGATGTCCAGAGGGTAGGTGTTTAAAACAGTAAAATTTATTTTTGTTTGTCAGTTACTGACAGCAATTGTAATGGATAATTTGATAAATTCGTTGAAAATTCACAAAACTCCTACCAGACATGGCGTACACGTAGGTTCTTTAAACTGTTAACCCTTTTTTACTCGACCCAGTTGAGGAAAATGGATACCTGGTAAGAATTAATTCGATAAAATGCTAAAGCTCCATAACGGCAGCCATGCTAAAGCCGGGGTAATAACTGTTGAACGCCAGGAGTGTAAAGTTTGACATACTTAAGCGCTATACAAGAACCCACTATCATTATTATTAAAAATACCTAATCGCTCAGTCGCTAAGACAGCGAAAGTATAGATTGTAAAATCTTATATGGCACTTTTTTCTTAACTTCTATGGCATGTCTCTTCCTCTAAAACAATTGAGAACTTCAAACTGTCTTCCTTACCTCAGCGGCAACATTTGTTTCTACAAACCGGCTACTGCCATTTTCCACTTCTACGACAGCTAGCTGTGCTTCGAGAGCCAAGACTACACGGCTTGGCGAGCTATTCTCTTCCTCCGCCATACCAAGCTGTTCGTCAGATAAGGCTGCGATGTTATCTACAATTTCTACTATAGATTCAGTCACCTATGGTTCCAGAAAATGAAATATCAGTTGATTAACACGCAATATTTGTGATAGTATCGTGACAGAATAATTCTGAAGACCTTTCCCCTATTCCCTAAGTGTTTGTAAGTGACCCGTGTAAGTATCACCTTAACAACTCTCATTATTACTACACATCTCTTGAACCGAGACTGACATTGTGTGTAAAGTAAATCACAAATATTTATAATAAATAGAAAAGGGGACTGTAAACTCTCGGCACTTTTAGATATGAAATACCGGCTAAAGCAGTATAACCGTACTACAGTTCAAAAAAAGCTTAGTTACTATTCAGTTACTATTCAGCTGTAGCAGCGGTTCAACAAGAAAAATGATTATATAAATAAACCCAAACTACTTAAAAACGATACCCACCTTTGTCTCTGTAGAATTTATTCCAGTAATATCCTCAAGAAGTTTTGCAACTACATTGAGACCATCTAGGGAGATGTTCTGGCCCCTGCTTGTGACGTCTTCCAACTCTTCAGCGACTTCTGCTGCGTTATCTGAAGTGATTTCTACCTGCGAAATCTAATGCAGAATGTTATCAAACAGGGTAAAAATATAAGCGAATGGCAAGTAAAGAAACGTTCACCCTGAGATGGTTGTACTGTTTAGATATGAATGGAACTGATTATTATTCTCCCCAAAAAGAGGAAAATGGAAAAAATAAAGGAGAAGAAAAGTGACATTGTCCATGTCATCGCCGCTGCACTGTGAGGTAACACGTTCAAAGTGCTATTACATAGCGAGAGAGAGCGAGATATATATAAAGACAGAGAGAAAGAGAGACAGACAGACACATAAAGAGAGAGAGAGAGAGAGAGAGAGAAAGACAGAGAGAGAGAGAGAGAAAAAAAAGCGAGAAGGGAGGAGAGAGAAAGCTAGCCAAACATGACTACTTTGAGGATTTTGTTATTACCATAGAACATGGGTTTTCCTCAAGAACTAATTTTCAATTTTACATTTCAATTTTATTTCAGAATCTTTTCTATTTAAATTCCTTTCCATTCCAATTCCATACATATATATCAATTTAATTCCATTTCAAATTTCATGATAATTCGATTTCAATTTCAGTTCAGCCTGAATTGTAGTATTATTTAAGACGACTGACAAACAAAATAAAATTGGTCTCAATGCCTTCGCCGTGATATTGACTACCCTCCAAATAATTTAGTTTGGATGCCAAAAACGTTGTTTCAAAACTATGATCCTTGAATTCAAGAATATACTGACGTTTTTTAGGATCTCAAGAATCACTTCAACAGTCAAGTTCCTTCCGCAGTTCATCTCTGGTATTACCCAGTTACATGCACTGGTATAATCTCCTTCACATACACCTTCTACAGGCTGATCTCCTGTAAAACAAAAGTTCAATATTGATAAAGAAACTTTCCAGTAGTTCATAATAACAATAATAATAATATTCCGTGTTTATATAGCGCTCAATACATCAATCCAACGATGTGCCTAAGCGCTTTATAGATATATTATTACCCCGTTCATCGGAATCAGGCTTAACCGCACACAATGTATGCACATTTTCCACTCCCTGGGGAGCATTCCAGCCAGTCGTCATTTTACAAGCGCACACTTGCTCGTCCAACCACATGAACTTTCGAATCCTACCGGGTACCCATTTAAAGATGAAGTTGAGTTCTGGTCATGCGATTGCATTGTGAAAGAAACGGTGTGAAATCGACCAGAAAAGGTTGATCATTTAGCATATAAGAATTTGTGTGTATTGCAAGGTTCTGGAATCATCAAAATGATAAAAAATTTGGCCAAGTCTTGGTAAAGTTACAAACACTGTACACAGAAAGATGTACATGGGACTACAAGAACACGTGGCGTAAAAATCCTACCCCCCGAGTTTTACAATGAACATGACATATTTAGAATATGAAGGCATTTGAAGAGCCATGCTTTTCAAGGAACATGTCTTATCTGATGTTCTTCCACACTTGCATAATAAGAATGATAACGCTCACAAATTATTTTTCACTTCTTCCCAGAACTCAACCTTCTCTTTAACACCTGGGTGGAAGAGTAGCAAGTGCATGTAAATATCTTGCCAAAGGATATTAGTACCGTGTCGGGATTTGAACCCTCGACCTTCGCATCTCCAGTCAAGCGCCTTACACCACTCGACCACGACACTCATAGAGGTGTTGTAGCCGAGTGGTTGAAGCCCTTGACTGTAAATGCAAAGGTCATGGGGTTCGACCCCCTACACTGTACTTATGTAATTTGGCAAGGCATTCATCTATATTTGCTACCCCATACCCAAGTGGAGAGAGAAACGGGGACTTGGTAGGATGACCAAAGCCTTTGTGATAGAAATTGCTTATCCCCTCAAGGTGACTATTCCCACTCCCCAGGGAGTGGAAATGGTGCCATTCTTATGTGTGAATTAATTTAGTGACTGAGGTTATTACATTATTGAATAATTAAGTAAGTAATTAATTATATCATAGGAACATTCTAGGTCAATGATTGGTCACAACTGCAGGCATGACATTCACTACTGACTGCTCGGCAGTATAGCGCAAAAATATTGACCGGTCATAGTTTTTCTTCTTGGACGTACAATGCCAAGACGCAATACCCTTAGACGGGTAAATTTCCCTAGACTCTATAAATATATACATTTCTATTGAATGTTGTTTGAGAATTGATACAGGGGATGAGGTGTGTTAAAAGAAATATTGACTGCTTATTTTGGGGGGTACGGTTTAAACTAGCTCCTAGGTTATCTCGAGCCTGCACAATGACCCTCGACTTCGTCTCGGGTCACAATACAATTTCGAGATCACCTTGTCACATCATCATTAAAACAAATAATGCGGTTTTACTGCATCATAACGTGAACGAGGTTCAATCGCTCATGGTTTACGTGTTAAGCAAGGGGATAAAAGACATACTGTAATTCTTCTTACTTTGTTCACTTCCCAAACACAAGTATCCAGAGAAAGCTTTGGATTTGACTAACCTCTCTCTGTATAGTATGGACAGGTGGCGTTGGTTGAGTTAGCTCTACCGTTGATGGCGCCGCTCTCAAACATTGCTATCGATCCGTACGCTGTCACGACGGTTGCCGCTGGGCAGGTCACTGTCAAGTCAAACGAATGGACAAGGGTGAGTAATTCAAGAGGGGATTTCTTATTCAAATGTTTCATTTCCCCCTTTGAAGCATCATACTCTGCTCATACTTTTGATTTGATTATTTTTGTTATCGTAATACAATAATGATAATAAATGACCACACTTCGGAAAACGTTGGTGTAATCTATGATGGATGGATGAAACCATCGCATACTTTGAACTTCTTTATTTCAGTAGGGATTTATGAATGTTTTGAATGGTGCACTTTTCCGATAATTCATCAGAGTTTTTCGTAGCTTTATTCAGGAAATACCACGTATATAAATACGATCGCAAAACAAAAATCAGGAAGTCATTTAAAATTGTCCATCTTCCCATTTAAATATGTGAACATCAAAATAACGTATTACGTCTTCTGCATATGATTTTAATTGGATAAACAACTGGGTATTGGAATTGGCCAAGGGTTGATTTCCTTGAAGTCTGTGCGATCGTGTCAATAGAAATATTAAGTTTCTTTATTATATGAACATAATTTTTTTTTATGTAAAAAAAAAAAAAAAAAAAAAAAAAAAAAAAATGTACATGTACATGTACATATGTTAAAAAAAAAAAAAAATATATATATATATATATATAAATATTATTATTATATTATACCTTACGTTTATATGTTCTTTGATATTCTGTTATTATATTTGGAAAAATGCAGAAATCAAATCAAATCAAATACAAAAATGTAAAAATATGCACTTTTTCGCATTCACCTGTACTAAATGTTCCAATTGAGTCTGGGTTCATATATGTCGGGTCTGCCTCAGCAATATCAATCAATGTAGCATGGATTGTCGATAAGTGTTCCATATCTTGAAGTGTACTTCTGTCGACTACATCTATGACTACAGAGAACTCAGCAAGGATGCTCCCTGCAGTGAGTGTGTTGACTGTCACCGATACTGTCTCAGTAAAGCGATTACTCAAAGGCACTTGTATCTGAAAGCAACACAAAGAAGAACTCATAGGCTTTTTAACAAGAAGCCTAATTATAATAATGATGATGATGATGACTATTATGATAATACAAATAATAAAAAATAATAATAACAATGATAATTATGATGATAAAGATGATGATAAAAATAATAAAAAATTACAACAATGATGATCATGTTTTTTTCCCAGGGTAGCGTCGTCAGTATCAATACAGCCCTACTGTCCTACTTGTAGCTACTTGCTCCCTCTATATAGAAAACTTCCCCAATCGGTGCCTATTGGTCCCCCATGATCCTCTTTTTCTTATGTTAGTTGAGAGCTGAGTTGATGAGATAGCCACCTGTCAGTGACCTCGCTGTGTGGTCTAATCCCTTCTGGCCTAGTAGTTTTGACGGGGTTTTTTAAGCCAATCTACCGTGATAAGGCACACGAGCATTCAAGAAATGTCTTCCTAGAGGGTATCCAGTTACTACACCTGGGTGGAGAGTGTCAAAGGTAGATATGTGTTGGCTATGGACATGAACCATGTGATTCACAGTCCAGCGACGTATCCACTAGAGCATGGCATTTAAAATAGAAAAATATAGAAAGAGAGAGCAAGAAAGAGATGGAAGGCAACACGAAAAGATGATACGGACCTCTTCTACTCCTACCCTCTACTCGATGGTTCTTTTCTCTAGAATGTCAATAACTATTCCATTGCCCCCTGTCACTTTTGTTCGACCCTTCCCCAAACATCCCCAACCATCCTACACCCTCCTCCAGTGAAACTTATTTACCCACGATGATTGGACCTACTACACTACCCATACAAATATCATACAGATATCAAAACACTGACAGCAACAATTAGACACTGTGCTGTGGAAAATGTATAGTTTAGATGAAGATGGTAAATATTTATATGAACTATATATAACTATATATATATATATATATATATATATATATATATATATCGAAATAGTTTAAAAAAGAAATCTTTGACATGGGCATATTCCAAACGAAGAAACAAATGTGACTGTAATTGTGCTTGACAGAACGGTTTATTCTGAAGAGCAAGATATGAAGTAGATGAAATGGATTCAATCATGAACAAGAAAACATACTTACATAATTCACCAATTCTGCTACGATTTGAATGAAATAGGGAGATGTTCTATCTGTCAGGCTACTGACGAAAGTCTTATTAAGAAATGTTGCGACTACAATGTACGTATCAACAGCTGAAAACAAAATAAGGAGAGAATGAGTTAATTAGTAACTAAATCTAGGCATACACCGTATTAACGTACACGGTAAAAACGCTGTTTAAAAAAGTGATGTTCACTTACAGTTGTACACTATCTTAAACAACAGTTGAACAAATTGTAAACAACGTTGCTCGAAACGAAAGTAGTTTTGTTAAACATTCGCTGTTTAAAATTTAATGACTGCTATATTTACTATACGAGAGCTTTTAGACAGTGTTGTTTACATATGACGTCATGTGTCTCGTGCCAGTAAAGTGCCCGTTGGCTAAAAGCTTTATTTCACATTGTTATGTTTAGAAACAGGTTCCTTGAAACTAACATGCAATTGAAATTAACATGCCACTTAGAAATGTAGTGCAGCTGTTTAGGCACAGCTCATTGTTATTCATATTAGATGCATACACACAATGCAAGTGTATGCAAGGGTCTTCTGTTGACTACACAGATTGATACATATGTAAAAGCACATGGATATTGAGTCTGGATTAAACTACCAAAGCAACCACACGTGTTTCTGCAGGCTCCATTTTGTTTGTCTCTAAACTTACATTTATTTAGCTTAATAGTTATTACTTTCCAGCCCACAACACAACACACATCATGGCCGACCAAGCTACCGACGCGCTTCTAAGTGACTGCAGGGATTCAGTGGCTTAATTGAAATCACTTTTCTATTAACCAATTTGAAGTTTTTAACTTATAGCGTAAGTTCACAGTTAAAATTTTCAGTATCTGTACGCAAATGTCAGAATATAGGTAGACTTAAAATCGTCGCGTCATGCAGTGCGGCACTGATCGCGCACTCGGTTATAGATCGTGTGCTAAATTCCTTGCCATAGAGATTGCATGCATCCCTATATATGCAGTTTATACGTGCGTGCATGCGCGCTCATGCAAAATGGGCACTGTTTTGGCGCTAATTCATGAATTGCAGAATTACCCTAGTCTTCATATACCTATATAGAGACCAAGAAGTAGTGGTGCACTTATTCAGAGTATCAAACCCAAATTATACCCCATTATACAACCCTTTTGTTGTAAACAACCCCCACTGAACAACAGCTCCTTTTTAAACAACTTTCTTTAAACAACCCAGTTGGTTTAAACAACCCCCACTGAACAACAGCTCCATTTTAAACAACTTTCTTTAAGCAACCCAGTTGGTGTAAACAACCCCCACTGAACAACAGCTCCTTTTTAAACAACTTTCTTTAAACAACCCAGTTGGTGTAAACAACCCCCACTGAACAACAGCTCCGTTTTAAACAACTTTCTTTAAACAACCCAGTTGGTGTAAACAACCCCCACTGAACAACAGCTCCTTTTTAAACAACTTTCTTTAAACAACCCAGTTGGTGTAAACAACCTCCACTGAACAACAGCTCCGTTTTAAACAACCGTCTTTAAACAACACCGGTTGTTTAAATTGTGATTTTAAACAAGTTGTTCAAAATGTTGATCAACTAAGTGTTTAAACTTTAAACAACTCGAGTTGCTTAACATTTTAAACAACTCTTAGATCAGGTCACCCGTTAATCAAGAGTTGTTTAAACTTTTAAACAACTTGTTCACAAAAATTTTAACTGTGTATAAGGTTGCCTTGGCAGGGGCGGCTCAAGGGTTTCGTAAAATGGGGGATTTAGTCCCTCTAAAAGTAATCTGACAAGAAAAAGAAAAAGGATTAAGATGAAAAAGCAACAACAAGTGTGTGTGTGTGTGGGTGGTAGATACACAGAATTTTCGACATGGAAAACAGAACGATTAGGGGTCCGGACTCCCCTGACATCCCTTCCCCATGCTTTTTCAACCTTCTACTTTTTAAAATGTCAAGTTTTATTTTGAGACACGTAGTGTGTATTTTAGAAATTGACATTGAAATTTGACATTGAAATAAAATTCACATCATTTCCAGGCGCGGATCCAGGATTTTCCAATAGGGGGGGGGGGCCGGAAATTTGAAAATTGCGCAGACTGTTTTTTCAAGGTCACATTAGAAGCACCATACCGGTACAATTTTTGACATTTTCATTGGGGATGGGGGGGGGGTGCTACAGCCTCTTGCCCGAAAAAGTAATTTTTTGGTTTCACAATTCGGCTAGTGAGCGAAGCGAGCGAGCAACAATTTGAGCATAATATTTTTTTGTGAGAGTGTTATTTATCACCAAAATAAACGAGAAAAGATATCAAAAACTCATATTCGGGTATCTCGCTCCCCCCCCCCCCCCCATTACGCGCAAAGTGCGGAAGCTTTGACCTTTCATTAATTATTAGAGAAAGAAGACGATTTGTTGTACCATTCTCGACTCGTATTCCTTCTCTGAATTCAGTTTTCCCCCTCCCGCGCAAAGCGTGGAAGCTTTGACCTTTTATAGTTTAATGAAATTATTAGAGAAAGAATATGATTCGTTGTTCCATTCTCGACTCTTAATCCTTCTCTGAATTCAGTTTTTCCCCTCCCGAGCAAAGCGCAGAAGCTTAACATTTCATTAAATTATTAGAGAAAGAAGACTATTCGTTGTACCGTTCTCGACTCTTAATCCTTGTCTGAATTCAGTTTTCCCCCTCCCGCGCGAAGCGCGGAAGCTCTGACGTTGCATTAAATTATTAGAGAAAGAAGACGATTCGTTGTACCGTTCTCGACTCTTAATCCTTGTCTGAATTCAGTTTTCCCCCTCCCGCGCGAAGCGCGGAAGCTCTGACTTTGCATTAAATTATTAGAGAAAGAAGACGATTCGTTGTAACATTCTCGACTCTTAATCCTTGTTTGAATGCAGTTTCCCCCCCCCTCTCGCGCGAAGCGTGGAAGCTTTGCCCTTTCATTAATTATTAGAGAAAGAAGATTTGTTGTACCATTCTCGACTCTTATTACTTGACTGAATTCTGAATTCAGCCACCTCCCGCCCCCCCCCCCTCCCGCGCGAAGCACGGAAGCTTTGGCCTTTCATAGTTTATTGAAATTATTAGAGAAAGAAGATGATTCGTTGTTCCATTCTCGACTCTTAATCCTTCTCTGAATTCAGTTTTCCCCCTCCCGCGCGAAGCGCGGAAACGTTGATGTTTCATTAAATTATTAGATAAAGAAGATGATTCGTTTTACCATTCTCGACTCCCAATCCTTGTCAGAATTCAGTTGCCCCCTCCCCCTCCCGAGCGATGCGCGGAAGCTTTGACATTTCATTGAATTATTAGAGAAAGAAGACGATTCGTTGTACCGTTCTCGACTTGTCAGAATTTTCAAAAATGTCCTCTTACTGCCCCTACCGCCACTGGCTACGCGCCTGCTTTAAAGGGAAAATGAAACAATCATGATTGTGATAGCACACAATTAGGTTAGTAGAAATGAAAGGGAAAAAAAGATCTATTACACCAACCATGGATAAATCACGGCCGGGAGTGTCGAGCGAGGGCCGGGGCGTAGCGACTAAGCGAGATTTTGCAATGTTGAATGCTGAAATTATGCATTCTAGAAAATCCTTAAGCCCAATATGTACGTTCTTTCCGCTATATTTCTTTCTAGCTATATTTCTAAACTCCTTGGGGACGTGTCCCCCTATCGGGCCCAGGATTGCCGCCCCTGTCCATGATTACTACCAACATGAGTTCAAATACAAGCACAAGCGAGTTGGTATGAGCTGAATCCAAATGAAGGGCAAAAAAAGAGTTGTGAAGCGGCCCTACCGTTAATTTAAAATTTGACTGTTGAGTATATAGCTTCTATTTAAAAGACATCCAAAATATTATGCCCTTTTCAAATTTCTCAATAAAGAGTGATAACCGCAGGGGCTGTTCTTAACGTTTAACTTTGAATCCGCGGCTCGAGATTTTATGCGGCCGGCCCGGCCCCCCTCTATTCAATAACGTTTGCCAAGCCTTCTGGAATGACCCCCAAATCTCCTGATTACAGTTTTTCCTTATTCATCGTTACTGTCGCATAGCGCCATTTCCTTGTCTTTCCCCCTTTCTCACCCGACTTTTCTTTTCCCCACCCCCCCCCCCCCTCCACCCACTCAGTGTTATCTAGGGTACGCACATGTATGTTCCCTCTCTTTGAAAGCACCCCTCTATCTCCGGTGTACGGGCCGGATTTGTGTGTATTACAGGCCGGAATTGCGTGAAAAGTAATTATTTATCGGAAATTTTGGGAACACAGATTCGGTCCCTCCGACCCCGGAGTGGGGGGGGGGGGGGAGGGGGGGGGGGGGGGCTTTCTTCTTTATTTTTTCTCTTCTTTTTTCTTTTCTCTTCTTTTTTCCTTTCTCTTCTCCTTTCTTTTCTCTTCTCCTTTTTTTTCTCCTCTTCTCCTTTCTTTTCTTCCTCTTTTTTTTCTTTTCCTGCCGTTTCGGCCCCCCCCCTGGATCCGCCACTGATTTCCTTCTCATTGACGATTTGTGGGAATCAGTTGTAGTTAGTTAATATAAGTAGAGGTGGGGAGGGGGAGTCCGCACACCCCCCCCCCCCCCCCCCCACTCCTCTTTTTTCTGGATGAAATTCATGCTGTTTAATACGGATCTATGCTCTGCACAATTATTTATCAAGATTGCCCTATATTGTATTTCCAGAACCCCGAGCTCCCATTACCTACGTTTTGTATATATTTCGATATCCAGATAGATCACTGGCGCCCTCTCAAAACAAAATCAAAACAAAGGCAAAGCTCAACAAATAACGTGAAACAAAATGAAGAAAACGAAAGTCCTAACAAACACACAAGCAAATAAACACACACAAAAAAAGCTGTTTAATGATAGAAGGTACCCTTACCATCGCAATAAGGCAGAGGGTGTGATAGAGCTCCTTTACTCTGACACGTTATAGTATGATTGCCAATCAACATATACCCCATCGAACATTCTAAGTAACAGGTGGTAGCATAGTCGATGGAACTCCCAGCAATACAGTCTGCGGACGAAGACGATAATAATGACGGGAAAGTCTCCGGGAGTGTGCACACGACATCTGAAGGAAAAGGTTTGAAATATCCACATTAAAGGTGGGGCAAAATCCCAATATAAGTTGATTCTTATTAATTGGCATGGCTGCATACAACTCATATTTTATTATTCAAACTTTTAAATATATTTCATAGATTTTTTACTTAAAATAATTTTCTCAGACCTGCTAAGCTCCATCGTAAAAAAATGCTCCAGATCTCATTCATCTTATGACATCATCTTACAAGCATTGGTGAGCTAAACAGAGACAGTAGTATGTAGCTACATTAGAGCTGACCCCCTGTTTAAAGTAGACCATACGTGCTGTAGCATCACCGGGAAAAGAAAGGTAACGTGGAGGTATTGTATGAAAGAATGCAATTCTTTTGTGAGTATGTGCTGATCTGGGAGAAGTTACATACAACTGTCGCTTGTTAGCTCACTAATGATTGACAGATGACAAGAAATTGATAGCTATTAGAATATATAGATATTATATACATTAAACACAAATATAAATAAATTGATTAATTGTTGATCTAACTTTAAAGAAAGAAAGAAAGAATTTTTCAAAGTAGAAAAAGTATATGGACAAAGTTTGAACAAACTTTAGAGTTGGGCTTGAACAATTATGATTAAATAAATTAAATGAAATCGGTAACGAATTCTAATAATATCATGTTAAAGTAAAAATTAAAAGGCCACCAAAATAAGGTCACATCTACCTTTCGTACTGGTAGAAGAAGTTGATGTTGATGGTGACGTTGAAGAAGCCTGAGTTGTTGTTACTTCCGTTGTAGTAGCCTGAGTTGTTGATGGATCCGTTGACGCTGTAGTAGCCTGAGTTGTTGATGTTTCTGTTATAGTATCTAGAATGGTCGATGGTTCCTCTGCAGTAGAAGGAGTTATTGATAATGATGCTGTAGTAACTAGACTGGTCGATGGTTCCAGTGTAGTAGAAGGAGTTGTTGATGTTTCTGTTATAGTAACTAGACTGGTCGATGGTTCCGCTGTAGTAGAAGGAGTTATTGATGTGTCTGTTATAATAACTAGACTGGTCGATGGTTCCGCTGTAGTAGAAGGAGTTGTTGATGTTTCTGTTATAATAACTAGACTGGTCGATGGTTCCAATGTAGTAGAAGGAGTTGTTGATGTGTCTGTTATAATAACTAGACTGGTCGATGGTTCCAATGTAGTAGAAGGAGTTGTAAATGTGTCTGTTATAATAACTAGACTGGTCGATGGTTCCGCTGTAGTAGAAGGAGTTATTGATGATGATGCTGTAGTAACTAGACTGGTCGATGGTTCCAGTGTAGTAGAAGGAGTTGTTGATGTGTCTGTTATAATAACTAGACTGGTCGATGGTTCCAATGTAGTAGAAGGAGTTGTAAATGTGTCTGTTATAATAACTAGACTGGTCGATGGTTCCAGTGTAGTAGAAGGAGTTATTGATGATGACGCTGTAGTAACTAGACTGGTCGATGGTTCCAGTGTAGTAGAAGGAGTTATTGATGATGACGCTGTAGTAACTAGACTGGTCGATGGTTCCGCTGTAGTAGAAGGAGTTGTAAATGTGTCTGTTATAATAACTAGACTGGTCGATGGTTCCAGTGTAGTAGAAGGAGTTATTGATGATGACGCTGTAGTAACTAGACTGGTCGATGGTTCCGCTGTAGTAGAAGGAGTTGTTGATGTTTCTGTTATAATAACTAGACTGGTCGATGGTTCCAATGTAGTAGAAGGAGTTGTTGATGTGTCTGTTATAATAACTAGACTGGTCGATGGTTCCAATGTAGTAGAAGGAGTTGTAAATGTGTCTGTTATAATAACTAGACTGGTCGATGGTTCCAGTGTAGTAGAAGGAGTTATTGATGATGACGCTGTAGTAACTAGACTGGTCGATGGTTCCGCTGTAGTAGAAGGAGTTGTTGATGTTTCTGTTATAATAACTAGACTGGTCGATGGTTCCAATGTAGTAGAAGGAGTTGTTGATGTGTCTGTTATAATAACTAGACTGGTCGATGGTTCCAATGTAGTAGAAGGAGTTGTAAATGTGTCTGTTATAATAACTAGACTGGTCGATGGTTCCAGTGTAGTAGAAGGAGTTATTGATGATGACGCTGTAGTAACTAGACTGGTCGATGGTTCCGCTGTAGTAGAAGGAGTTGTTGATGTTTCTGTTATAATAACTAGACTGGTCGATGGTTCCAATGTAGTAGAAGGAGTTGTTGATGTGTCTGTTATAATAACTAGACTGGTCGATGGTTCCAATGTAGTAGAAGGAGTTGTAAATGTGTCTGTTATAATAACTAGACTGATCGATGGTTCCAGTGTAGTAGAAGGAGTTATTGATGATGACGCTGTAGTAACTAGACTGGTCGATGGTTCCGCTGTAGTAGAAGGAGTTGTTGATGTTTCTGTTATAATAACTAGACTGGTCGATGGTTCCAATGTAGTAGAAGGAGTTGTTGATGTGTCTGTTATAATAACTAGACTGGTCGATGGTTCCAATGTAGTAGAAGGAGTTGTAAATGTGTCTGTTATAATAACTAGACTGGTCGATGGTTCCGCTGTAGTAGAAGGAGTTATTGATGATGATGCTGTAGTAACTAGACTGGTCGATGGTTCCAGTGTAGTAGAAGGAGTTGTTGATGTGTCTGTTATAATAACTAGACTGGTCGATGGTTCCAATGTAGTAGAAGGAGTTGTAAATGTGTCTGTTATAATAACTAGACTGGTCGATGGTTCCAGTGTAGTAGAAGGAGTTATTGATGATGACGCTGTAGTAACTAGACTGGTCGATGGTTCCGCTGTAGTAGAAGGAGTTGTTGATGTTTCTGTTATAATAACTAGACTGGTCGATGGTTCCAATGTAGTAGAAGGAGTTGTTGATGTGTCTGTTATAATAACTAGACTGGTCGATGGTTCCAATGTAGTAGAAGGAGTTGTAAATGTGTCTGTTATAATAACTAGACTGGTCGATGGTTCCAGTGTAGTAGAAGGAGTTGTTGATGTTTCTGTTATAGTAACTAGACTGGTCGATGGTTCCAGTGTAGTAGAAGGAGTTATTGATGATGACGCTGTAGTAACTAGACTGGTCGATGGTTCCGCTGTAGTAGAAGGAGTTATTGATGGTGACGCTGTAGTAACTAGACTGGTCGATGGTTCCAGTGTAGTAGAAGGAGTTGTTGATGTTTCTGTTATAGTAACTAGACTGGTCGATGGTTCCGCTGTAGTAGGATTTATTGATGGTGACACTGTAGTAACTAGACTGGTCGATGGTTCCAGTGTAGTAGTAGAAGTTGTTGATGTGTCTGTTATAGTAACCAGACTGGTCGATGGTTCCAGTGTAGTAGAAGGAGTTATTGATGATGATGCTGTAGTATCTAGACCGGTCAATGGTTCCATTGTAGTAGAAGAAGTTGTTGATGTGTCTGTTATAGTAACTAGACTGGTCGATGGTTCTGCTGTAGTAGAAGGAGTTATTGATGATGATGCTGTAGTAACTAGACCGGTCGATGGTTCCAGTGTAGTAGAAGGAGTTGTTGATGTTTCTGTTATAGTAACTAGACTGGTCGATGGTTCCAGTGTAGTAGATGGAGTTACTGATGATGACGCTGTAGTATCTAGAATGGTCGATGGTTCCAGTGTGGTAGATGGAGTTACTGATGATGACGCTGTGGTAACTAGACTGGTCGATGGTTCCATTGTGGTAGATGGAGTTACTGATGATGATGCTGTAGTAACTAGACTGGTCGATGGTTCCGCTGTAGTTGCTAGAGTTGTTGATGGTTCCAGTGTGGTAGATTGAGTTGGCGATTGTTCTGTTATAGTAAGTAAAATGGTCGATGGTTCAGCTGTAGTAGCTTGATTTGTTGATGGTTCCTCTATAGTCGGTAGAGCTGTTGATGCAGATGGAAAAACAATACGAACTTCATGAGATATGATTAGCACCAAGAAATGTATTAAGTCACATAGGCCGAATCGCTTTTTGTTTGTTTCACGTGTCATGAACCCCGAGGCAAAAACGACTATTGTTTTGGAAATCGGGTACAATAAAAGTTGTGACACCACTAGCAGACAGTGACGTATCTAGACATTTCGGTGCCTCGGGACAACTATGATATTACATACCTCCCCTATCAAACTTTAAGTAAATGTACAGTCGAACGAACCGGGAGGAATAAGAATACAGTTTCATTGAAGTAAAGATACGTTATTATCATCATCGAACTATAAATTAGATGAATTTTTCTTTTGTAGTTACTCGTTCATATACATCACTTGAATATCTGATCAATTTTTAACACAATTATTGTATTCTGTTTTCGTTCTTCTATGCTTTTATTTCATGTCTATTGATCTTAATCCAAAGAGCGTATCCTAAATGTCGATGAATTCATTTGATTTGATTATTTACCTTGACACGAAGGGAGCTCCAGCACCGGCGGATCAGATAGGATACATTCGACCGTATCATTACCGATCAATGTATATCCCTCATCACATACAAACATACAAATGGTGCCATTGCTCAAAGAACTCTGAGGCAAGCATTCCTGTGAGGGCATAAGCAAGTTGGCAGGAAAACTCGGCACTATGCAATCTGCATCAGAATAAAGAAAAAAGAACATAAAATATGTACATACGGTTTAATGACTTATTAGAAATCGTATTTAGGCGAAGGTGCACAGTGACTAGTTAAACAAGCAAACTATAACAAAATATATAAAAACCTTTGAAGGCCGAGTAAAACTTATTCTTTAAAAGTTTCTCGTGTGGAATAAGAATTAGAGGTTCAATTATTTGATATTTTCCATTTCTTCCTGCTTAAAGTATCTCGGTAACATTGTTGAAGGTTGATGAAAAATATGCGTAATTTTTGTATGAAATGTTACTTATTATATTCCTTTTACTGTACTAACTCTCTTACATCCTGAACAAATTCTCAAACGACAAAGATAATCATGATTTTTTTCTCTTGAACGCGTCACTGTGCGACACCCTCTAACAGTCAATTCTTCAAACCATTTTTGAATTTTCCCAACCGTTTTTCCATGAAAATAAGACATATGACAGGCTTTTAAAAATCAATCAACACTCAAAATATCTGGAATGGTATGGAAAGCCAATTCATTGCTTTGTGACGATTTACAGTCACCTAAAATGCAATTAAATTGTAATAAAATGTAGTTGGGAGAATTAAGGAATCGATCAAATCATTTTTCCCCATTTTTATCGATAATAATGGTCTGTCTTCTCTCAAACATTCAGATTATCTTTAATTGTACATCTAGCATTAAAGTCACTACCTTAGCACCATTTCCTCTCTTAAAGATCTGAACAACGTTATCAAGTCCCTTTAACACATGTCATTATGTGCCAGTTGTGCTTTTTACCGATTTAAGATGTTGCCCAGTAAGTTTGTGTGCGTTTGTTTTTATGCCACTGGTTCAAACAACCGGGAATCTTTTGTAGGATAAACAATCCAGAATAAATCATAGCAATTTTCTCTCTAAATTCAATTCCTATACCAGAGTTCAAGTTTGGCTTTTACTGACCTTGTCCGCTAACGCTGTACATTGTGGCAGCGACAAGAAATAATGTCGAGATAAACATCTTCCCTCCACACAGTCCCGACATGATGTATACAATTGTCAAAACTGTAGAGTCAGATGGCCGGCTTCGTTAGATCAACGGTGTGCTATATCCTGCAAAAAGTCAAAGGAAAGTTAACACGCTTTACAGAATATAATTACATACAGACAGACATATAAAATAAAATGATGTCTACTGTAGGTCCTACCGTATATCATATATCACTGTTTTGTTCAAAGTGGGTTGTATACACAAAACGAATATTTTCAGCCAAAATGTTTGTTCTGAGATGCATTAAAAAAAGACTGGTGGGTCCCTAAAACATAATTTTGGGGCACTTTAGGCACCGATTTTCCAAATTCAGTCCGTGGCTAAGTTTTAAGCTTAAATTTGACCCTGGAATCTACATAACAAAATAGATGAACACAATTTCCTTTTATGGCCTGTGTACCTAACTGTTGTTAAGCCGTTCAAATTCAAACAGGCCACATGACATCATTGTGAATAGCGGTTATGACAGTTCATTGAAAGAAAAACAGACAATTTGCAACTGGTACTTTATTGCACGCAGTGGTGGTTTTTTCCCTTGCTTCGTAGACATTCACCCCTCGGTGCACAGTGCCTTCCAAAGAGAGGACAAACCTATTTACATGATGCAAATAGTAAATGTTGGGGCGTAGGTACTACACGGGAAAATTAATATTGACAG
Organism: Strongylocentrotus purpuratus; assembly: GCF_000002235.5. Taxonomy (NCBI): domain Eukaryota; kingdom Metazoa; phylum Echinodermata; class Echinoidea; order Camarodonta; family Strongylocentrotidae; genus Strongylocentrotus; species Strongylocentrotus purpuratus. The sequence goes on along the minus strand of NW_022145601.1, from coordinate 23,721,570 downwards.
TGATTTATTATTTCATTTACCTATACCATGTATATTGAGTGTGCATCGCTTGTGCATAATAGCATAGCAAGAAATGAACATAAATGAAAAGAGAGACAAGATTTTGGTCTCGAAAATGAAATTATTAGAAGTGTATCGCTCTTTTAATAGAGTTATGGGTGTAAGTCGGTTTACTATAAATTTCTAATATAGACCTGTATTAAAAAAAAAGCCAGATCAATACACAACTCGCCCATCGCCCTGTAACAACCTGGCTAGTCATGCCAGAAGCGTTGATAAAGGGGTTGGGGAGGGGATGTAAACAAAAAATATTTTTAAAAACTCACTAGCCCCTCCACCCCTAAAAAAAGCTTCCCCCCAAAAAAGGAACAACTCGCACAACTGAATGAAAATAACAATTATTATTTTACTTGCAGTCAGTTATTTACTGCTAGTGCGATCAATCTACCAGTTCGCGTAGCTACATGTATGGTAGGCACATGGTGAACGTATAGAAAAGGGGAAAACAAGAAAAAGGACGAAAGGGGCGAAAAATGAAGACGATAGGTCTCTTTGATACCTCCCCGTTATTCGTAGACTTAATAATTCGTATTATATTTGCCAAGATATACCGATGTCCCCCCCCCCCCTTCCCTCATATAGCCAGTGCCCCTTAATCAGAGTCATGGCATGGATTAAGGAAAATCGTCTTGTTCTTAACACTGAAAAAACTTGTGTCATGTTAATAGGCTCTCCTGCTAATCTCAAGAAAATTGAATCTTTCACCATTTCATTAAACGGCAATTTGATCAAAAGAGTTCAATTCACCAAATGCCTAGGACTTTTGATAGATGAAGAATTGAAATGGTCTAAACAAATCGAAAACGTAAGTAAACTTACCCAGAAAAACATTAGCATGATAAAGAGAGCAAAGAGTTTTTTGCCTCAAAAATCCTTAAAGTTACTTTATAACAGTCTAGTGTTGCCACGGTTAGATTACTGCTCTGTTGTATGGTCGAACCGATTTCATTCTCATACAACTAAGCTGCAAAAAATTCAAAAGAGGGCCGCAAGAATAATATTGAACAAGACATATGACACACCGTCGGCTGATTTGTTCACAAGTCTTAAATGGATGACACTAGACAAGCGGTTTGAGTTAAGTCGCGTTATGATGATATATAAATGCGTTCATAACTTAGCACCCTCTTACCTTCAGGTAGGCTTAATCAATCCTAATGATGTACATGAGCATCATACAAGGCAAATAGACAGTGGTTTACGTGTGCCTAGATTTCACACTGATTGTTATAAGTGTAGCCCAATTGTTTCTTCCATATTTGAATGGAATAAGCTAGATAATTCGTTGAGAACGGCTTCCTCTGTCAATTCATTTAAGAGATTGTTTAAACAAAGTTGTAATTTGTGAATGGCTCAGCCGTACATACACTACGTGCATGTTCTGTAATATTTACATGTCTTATTCACATAATTGCGACTTAATTAATATTTTCCTATTGACATTACTGCTTACTAGGTTAATGATATATGTTAATTTTGCAAACGAGTATTATTTTTGTAACTGTTCTGTATAAATGTTATAAACGATGTAAATATGTTCATTCAGGGCCCCATGGAAGACCACTACTTGCTGGTGAATGGGCTACCCTGTCAAAAGATCAGAAATAAAATAAATCACCGACCCCAAGCTATGCCCCCGTAATCTATGATATGTCGACGAGTCTCAAGCGAAATCTAAATTAAACCGCAATATGCCTTTTAAGAAGCTTCTCTCGAAGAATATCTATAAAAAGAAGTCATGCTCACAACTTCACCTATTCTCATAATTTGCTTGGTCTGTTCATCGTATAGGTTTGCAAAGCCCATAAGTCTTTGAAAAAATCAGGGAAATTTAATTCCATTTTTGTTTCTAATACAACTGGATTTTGTAAGAGATTCCGCGCTTCGGACTTAATTCATTGGAATAAATACCCAAGTCACAGTTATCGTTTATTCATACAGAGTTGGCTCATGCAAGGGGAATAAAGTTTACATATGTTAAAGGCCGTCTGTACTAGTTTGGCTAGGAGGGATTAGACCACCCAGTGTCACTAACAGGTAGCTATCTCATCAACTCAGCTCTCAATTAACATGGGGGACCAATGGTCACCGATTAGGCATTGTTTTCTATAAAGAGGGAGCCAGTAGCTACAAGTAGTACAGTGGGGCTTTAAACATTAGCTTGAGTTCTGGTAATGATAGCAAATAAAGTCTTGTTTGTTTTTCTTTCACTGGTTCAGACAATCAATCTACTGCAGGATAAAATAATTCAGGATGAATTATAGTCATGTTCTCTCAACATATCGTTTATACATACAGAGTTGGCTCATGCAAGGGAAATAAAGTTTACACAATCATATATGTTAAATATAAGCTTGAGTTCTGGTAATGATAGCAAATAAAGTCTTGTTTGTTTTTCTTTTACTGGTTCAAACAATCAATCTACTGCATGATAAATAATTCAGGATGAATTATAGCCCTGTTTTCTCAACATTCGATTCCCATACCAGAGCTCAAGATTAGCTTTAAAGGTCGACTGTATTTCTGAATTTGAAACCATTAAAGTGATCCGGTAACTTTGTCTTATAGATCCTCTAGAAATAATCCTTGATTTAGCTCATGCTGCAATGATAATTATAAACCTTTAGGTCAGTCAGGAACTCCATGACTTTTACAAGCTGATCGCCTGTCTGATTATCAAGATATTAATGATTGGAATTACAAATTTTGAAAACAGTTCGTCGGACGGTTTTCATAACACTACAGTCTATTGGGGAAAACGAGTATGGTAAAACTGGTCACTCAAAGATTTTTACTTTTTTGAGGCACTTCTTGATCATTTTGAAACGCGATATTTTTTTAGGGCTTCAATATTACACCATATCACAGACACTGGTAACATGTAGGACCGTGTATCTCAGATTTAACATTGTTAAACGATCCCTTTAAAGTGATTGTTTTTGTTCGTTTGTTTGTATGTAGGTACAGTAGGTTTGTCTTTTCTCTTTCAGTTTATTTACTATAGGGTTGACAGGTGTGAATAATGATCATGTAAACCTCGAATATCTCAATACTGATGACATGAGGAAGTAGAGAAGAAAAATAATATTACAAAATTCGGTTTTCAGTATTGTTTGAAATCCTATTGTATTTTTTCCTGCCGCCACCAGAAGGCACTATACATTAAAATGTTTGGAGCACACTTCCTTGTATGATTCTTTAGGACTCAAATAGAAGTTGATGACTTGGGATTTTACTTGTGCTCCCCTGTTTACTGTATACAATACGGTCCTTCATGACAGTCCTTCTTCCGCAAATAACTGTGTAATGTTTGATGATATTTAGTATTTATGACAGTTTATCATTTCGTTTTTAAAAATAACAATTGTTATATATATTTACTTATTTATGATTCACTGTCAGAAAAATGCTTATTGTATTTCATATTATATTGTTATCGAAAAGATGTATATTTATATGAATGCAGAAGAAAATCAAATCAAATCAAAAATCAAAAACCAAAAACCAAATGAAATACCAGTTTCATATGTATTTCGCAATCAGTATCCTGTTTCATGACATTTTTGATTAATTACAAGTTACAAGCTCCTGTTATTGTTGCGTTTGATCGGTTTATGGCTGTTGATATTAATGACACGTCTCATTAAACAGTGTCCGTGTTTGCTCACTGTGATAATAAAAATAGATACAGAATTATGTAGGCCATCAAAAAGATTAACGTTATATATATATATAAAATATAACATTTGTACATACTTTTTCCTTTCAAACGATGGAATTTCACTTTTAATGACGTAACACAATTCAGAGAATATCTTAAATCAAATTCTCGTTAAAAAAAAAAGATGCAGTATGGCTGGAAATGGGCTAGGCGTAAACATTATACACACTTATGCACAAATATTTATATATGAAGTTCGTAGCTCATTGTTAATTCGTAAGGATAATTTTCCTATAGTGTAAGTGTACTGCATGGAATAATAAAATCATTGGGCACACTTTATTCACGACGAAAAAAAATCCTAATATCCCGCAATTTTAGGAGCGGTTCTAAATATCTGTGTCCATTCAACCATGGACCTACTACCCTATCAAACATTTTGAATGGGTAGGTCCAATAAAACAGTTGCCTTTGCTTAGTACTGTGACACTCGCAGCCGGATCAGTTCACATTTTGCGATTATTGTTTAAGTATTTTGTTCAATCACAAATATTAGATATGCTGATGACACTGTTTTATTTTCCGAATCAAAGAAAGATTTCCAGAGACTCCTGAATGTAGTTGTAAAAGAAAGTGAGAGAATGGGACTAGAGATCAACTATACCAAGACAAAGTGCCTGGTGGTATCCAAGAAGAGCAGTCCAAAATGTAACTTGAAACTGAAAGAACAGATTATTAAAGTCTCCTCATTTAACTACCTCGGCAGCATGATCACCGAGGATGCCAGATGTGAGACAGAGATCAAGAGAAGGATAGCTCTCGCTAAATCTGCATTTTCAATGTTAGGCAAAATTCTAAAAAATCGAACAATGAGTATGAGGACCAGAATAGGGGTATTGAATTGTTACATCTACACAGTACTTATGTATGTCAGTGAAACATGGACTTTAGCCTCTGATACTAAAAAGCGTTTGGAAAGTTGCGAAATGTGGTTTTTAAGAAGAATAACGAAAATCCCCTGGACAGACAAAGTTAGTAATGAGGAAGTTCTTACACGAGCTGGAGTGCAAAGGAAAATGAAACGTGAGATGTTGATTACGCAGTTGAAGTTCATGGGTCACATTACACGTAAAGAAGGCCTAGAGAATCTTGCTTTGACAGGGAAAATTGTTGGGAAGAAGGAGTAGGGGAAGAAGGAGGATACTTTGGATGGACAGTCTGTAGAAATTGTTGGAAGAGAGAGGAGTGAAAGAGCTGGAAGTGGTACTAATACCGAAGGCTAGGAGCCGAGGATTGTGGAACAGCATGATCGCCAAAGTCAAACGATATGGCACTTAGAGAGAGAGAGATTTTGTTTTTCTCAGACGAGCTCAAAATGCCTTCATAAACCATTTAGAAAACTTCCAACAATCCCAGCTGCTGATTCATTCGTCTACTACTACTACTACTAGTGAAAATAATAATGATAATGATAATGATATATATACACGTCACCAACATCATCATCATCATCATCATAATAATAATAATAATTACATTTATATGGCGCTTTATACAGGCGTTTATAAGCACGCATGTGGTACGGCTAACTATATAATTATTCATCTTCATCATCATCATCATCATCAACAACAACAACACCATCATCATCATCAACAAGACCATCATCATCATGAATTCAACTCTACTACAAAACAGTTCTGGTATGTTAGGGTATAAATGTCTTAAAGAGCCTTTTTACCTTACCCTGTGTAGTCTCTGAGATATTGAATCCTCTCCCGAAGCTTCGGGTCTGCTCAAGGCTTCAATTCGACGGTTTCGAGAAATCAAATGACGATCACTTCACTTAAAGTCCATAGACTATTAGTACGGGACGCATGACCTTATAACAAGAAAATACCATCACCTAGTTTTCTTGTCTTTGTTTTCCAAATTAATAATAACGAAGTTTCTCGAAATCCTATACGCCCAAGTGGGCTATTTCATACTTCACGTGTGATGTATATCCTGAAAAATTCTATTTCTGTTCGTTCGCTCTGATGCCTATATATATAAATATGACTACACCCATTCGTGCAACGTGATCTATTCACCGTCCCACAATTCATCTCTACGCTCTAATGGTTTCAGGACTATATATCTCGCTTTTTCCCAAATTATGGAATGCCCCATTATAGTTGAACCAGGACATTACGCAGCAGACAAGATATTATTGTTTGGAATATGTTTTTTGTGAAATTCTCAAAGTCATGATTCACAAGGGATATGTCGACATGTGCCAAGGGGGGAGGGGGGCTAAGTGGGTATACTTCGTGGTTCGTGCCCCAACACCTAAACCGGCAGTCCTTGATCAGGTACACTAATAATGATTCTTTCTTTTTTTGTTTTCCTTTTCTCTTCCATCCTTCCTTCAGTTCATTTTTCTTTACTTTTTTCTTACCTTCCTTGTGCATTTGTTTATTTTCTTTCTGTATCTATTTTTTTATTTCTATCATTCTTTTTTGTTTTTTGTTCATTATTATTGTGCTGTTTTGCTTGCTTGACTGTCAGACATTTTCAGAATTTCTCCTCGTCTGGTTGGAGCCAGACTTAACTTTTACATTTTAACATTACTGCCCTCTTTCACGCTCCTGATTGTATATGTATATATTTCTCTTTCGTTCTTCACCCATCCTCTCTCTCTCTCTCTCTCTCTCTTCCTCTCTTCCTATTCGCGCGCTCTCTCTCTCTACCGCTCTCTCTCTCTATTTCTCTCTTTTTCCCTGTCTCTCTCTCTCTCTCTCTCTATCTCCCCTCTGTCTCTCTCTCTCTCTGTCTCCCTCTCTATTCCCCCCTCTCTCACACTCTCTTTCTGCCCGTTCCTCTCTATCTCTCTATCTCTCTCTCTCTCTACCCCTCTCCTCTCCTCCTCTCCCTCCCCCTCTCTCTATCCCTCAGTCTCTCTATCTCCTATGTCATTCGTTTAAACTCACTGCATGACTTTTAGGTGATCTCTTTAGCAATTTATGAAATTAAATCACACCCAAAAGTAATATTTCTTTACATATGTTACTGTTTTCTTGTTAGTTTTACTGTCCTCGTTTCCACGGCGTTCACTTACAAAATGTGTTAGAAAAAAAACCCTTTAGAATTCGTACTGATAACACGAATTAATGGCTTTCGATCGATAATCTGGGTTTGAAACCATGTCAGAAAGCAATCAATCATCTGTTTTCGAAACCCCCTTAACAATAGCCTGTATTATTACTTTACATTTTCATCAACTGTATCCACGCTTGACAAAATCAAAATAACAAGAATACATTTTTCACATAAAAGCCAATCAATATTTTGCGTGTATAACTTCAGATTTGACACCTTGGGTTTCTCACAAAAGCCCGATTAAAGTGGTCAATATTGTTAATAGATGTACAATAAAATCTGTTAACTTCACTGATCTGCTACAAAGTAGGCGATCAAATGCTCACTTTGTTTTTTTAATTTTAAACTGATTTGTTATAAGTTATACTTTATACTTTTTCTGATCATCGCAAAAACAACCACAGGACAAAATAGTAAACCTTGTCCTTATTTCAAAGTGAAGTTTCAAATAATATTATAAGTACATGGCCTATTATTCTTATGTTTGGTGAGAAAATAATATTGTACTTTGATGAAAAATATGTTGTATTTTCGTTCATTTAACTAAATTCTTTAAATTGACTGTGCAAACATTTAAAAGATATGCGGATACTCACTATATTATTTGATTATGCCCCTTTGCAACGCAGCGCCCCCTCCCCGCCAGCGCTCTCTCTCTCTCTCTCTCTCTCCCTCTCTCCTTATTGAATACATCACTATCTCCCCCATCCGCATCCCCGTTCTCTTCCAATAATATATTTCCCTTCCTTCCCCATTATTAGTATATATGCCTACCCTCCATCCAAATTCTGTTCTTTCCTCTTTATTTTCTGCTCCTAATATACCAACGAAATTTGTCGCCCGGGGGCAGGGAGCACACCCCGTCATGATAATAGACAAGGACTCACGCATGTCATTCTATTGATATTTTATAGTTATCTGTGTTAACCGGTTGACTACTGAATTGTCTTTTTCCTAAAGGCTTAATATAATGATTACCCGGTTAGAGTAGGCAATGGGTTATAACTCACTACATAATTGGCGCTGGAAGGTTATGACATAAAATGATGTAACATACATGTACATGTACATTTCATAGATTTATGTCATGCGGTAATATAATAAGATAGGAATGATGCAAATGCGAGTTTTAGCTGGAAACTATTAAAATCAGGGGACTCGATGCTTCTTCAAGGTGTTGAGGGAGGGGCAAACGCAATAAGCAAGGTAAAGCTTATAATAGGTTTAGATAAGTGCGTAATTGTTGGCTGAGGGTAACTGCCCCTTGAGCCCCCTCCATCGAATACTTTGGATAAAACATGATCCGATATAAATTTTTATGTACTGTATGTTCGCAATCTGTTGAAGATGTTGATTTGTAGCTTTGAATGTGCATGGATTTCTTTCCTGCCGCCAAAAATCAACGCAAAATGCCGATTACCTATTAAAACGAAATCAAGTGTTGAAAAGCTAAATATGATACTTGTAGTCGTCCTTTAGCTAAATAGTAAAAATGCTTCGTTTAATTCGTAAAAAAATCTAAATGGGTTAATTCATGAGTATGCAAAATTCATGAATTGATTCACTTTCCACAAAAATAGTAGTACCCAAATGTACATATGAATAAAAGGTATACAGGTATAATTCACTTGTGACTATCTTGTTTCTCTTGATGACTGTTTAATGTGTAAATAAAAAATAACGGTCATACAAACTTTAAGCCTCAATATATAAATAATTAAACGGAGTGAGCTACACAAAAACTTCGGAGCATTTCTAGGCATGGCAGCTTCAGGATTTAGTTTTTTTTCATAAGGGGGGAAATATCTCAAAACTGATTTCTCTCTGATTTGTTTTTCTTGCCGTAGAGATGACGAACCCTATGCCTGATATCAAAACATCCATGAATCCACACAATGTAGAAGACGAAGACTAGAAGGGCTTGTCACCATGTTCCGTTCTTAATTACATGATAGCGATGCTATAATAGTTATATTCTTACATACAAAATTCTCCATGGCCAAGCCCCTAATATCTTTCAGATTTGATTTCCTTACGTTCTTCTAGTTCTTTAAGACCTCTTCGATCATCATCAACCTTGCAGTTAACCCTCGTTACAAAATATGGCGATCGAGCTTTCTCAGTAAATGCCCCTATCCTTTGTAACAAATTACCAGCGCACTTTCATAATATTCATTCTCTCGACCAATTCAAGTCCTTGCTGAAAACGCACCTTTTTAATTCATAAATAATATTCTGCAGTTGTGAGTCGGTCAAAGGAGGTGCACACCGTCTTATTTTTTGTTTGTTCGATCCTATGTTTGATCCTATGTTTGACCTCTTGTATGTATTTTTGATCTCACTCTTATCTTATTTTGTTATTATTATATATGCATGATTTATTGAATAAAGAACAGATGTATAAGTTGTGTGTTTATTATAAGTTTTGGTAAATAATTGTTAAGTCAGAATATGGTGCGCTTAGAGACACCAGTATTAAGCGCCTTATAAATATTGTTTATTATTATTATTATTATTATTATATATTCTTAGGTTTATCGAAGCAGGTTAATGAATTAATCTTGGCAGGTCCTCATACTGAACTTCGTGTGACGCACTTAGGTAGCGATTCTAACACTCGATATTTGTTTTCAGATTAAGTCAATGAATTTCTTTTTACAGACAATCTCTCTTTTTGAGTAGAGGCGTGTCGGCGCTACACATACGACTGAGATGGCGGTCTTCACTCAGGTCCCCAAAGAACTATTTAGCTGACTGTTTTAATAACGTCAATCGTTTAGTTTTGAAATTCTTCGACATTAGATAGCTTGATGTACAGATGGCACAGAAGTAAAATAATCATACATCTACTAATTGCAAAGCCATTTACTTAAATTGTTTGTTGTTGCTGTGTTTGTTTGTGTCGGAATTTTATTATCGATATAGTGTTATTTCGACTGGTCGATTATTATTGTTTGTCACACAAATTATTTGAGACGTGATCGGGATGGTGGTAAATGAAATGACAGATATTACGATCCAATAAAAAATACTATGGTGCATTCTGAAAGCATAACATAATTGTATTATATATTTTTTTAAAGATTGACGAGGCAATGCAGAAGGCATGAACTGACCTCCAACAAACTTAATCTCGCAGTGTTACGCCCTCTACAGAGTCATCAAAATATACGTTTTTGCATTTTCACATCCACCTACCCTTACGCACACACATCTGTTAACACGACGCACACCCTATCCTGCCCACACACTCAATAAATGGAATGCTTAGTTTTACGAATAACTCCCAATCACTCTTCTAAAATTGGACACTCGAACATGAGGTAACTGTTTTTTAAACACTTTGACCATTCCATGACTGCTGTATATTGGATTATGACATTCACATTCATCACTCGATCAGGGGTAAACGAGAGAACAAAATTATCATCTTGTTAAATCCTAAATTTTACTGTATGAAAGTGATATTCTAATTGTAATAATATATATATATATATATATATATATATATCTGTAAAACGCTTTGAGAGTTCGGTCCTGAAAAGCGCTATATAAGAACTAGCTATTATCATCATTATTATTGTTCTGTTGGTTGCGAAAATTGTGTTGCATGACCGATAGATAGGGAATTTGACAAGGCCTTCATATTTCAGCAAAGTTTAGAAAGGTCCTGTATTTTCAGGGAGGCGACGACGGTAGATTGTTTTTGTAACATAATCATAAATTTGAGTGATATCTAGAGTGTCTACATTGTGGCTACTTTCAACGTACCAACCGGCTTTGCAACGTTAATAACTCGTTATTTAAAATGTGCTTTGATATCCTTTAACACCAAACAAGAAGTGCAGTACTAAATATTGCACTTTACAAATTTGAATGGAATTGATCACCAGCGATTTAATAATAAATGACAACGGTTAATTTCTGTTATTCATTTCTCTTTTCTCATTCAGAACACTTATAGGGAACACAACTTGAACAGAGGGAATTATAATATCATTAAGAGGAGATTCAGACCCCCTTTTATTAAATTATTTCTCCATACTTTATTTCTGTATTTCTTTATTAGGTTTAATTATTTATTTATTCAGTTAGTTCACGGTTATTTTTTCATTTATCTATCATTCTATACATTATATATTTACGCATCCATTTATTTATTTATTCATTTATTCATTTTTTTTTATTACTTATTTATTTATTTGTTAATCCATCTATTGTAATGTGAAGCCTTACTTTTCATGCTGACAACCGGTATCAAGTTTTTATTGGGTGTAAAGTTGTAGAATGTACAGCATATTATTACTTCCTGCTGGGTAGAGCCAGGTCAGGTAAACTCAAATGATTTGGTGAAATTGAACCTGTTTACATGGTTTACGAATGACGTTGGTAACTCATTTATTCAAACCCTGTCCATTTCTACATCCGACGAAACTTCCCAAAACCGAGGATTGGCTTTTATGATGGCATTTGAACTATACCTGACACAATTGAAACGTAATTAAACAGTTCATACTCTGCAGCTTTCAAATGGGACCGTTATGGAAGCTTGCTTACCGCATTTAAGGCTTGGATATGATTTTAATTGCGGTACATCTTTGAGTGATTAATTTTCAATCAATCGCTCGCTGGATCGTGATTTAAATAATCCGTTTAGACCCTACTTGATTAGCTTTTCACCATCAGATGTTCATTATCTATAATAATAATAATAATACATATGATTTATAAGGCGCCAAATCCACTTGACAGTCAAATGCTCAAGGCGCAGCTTGTGCAAAAGATGAAATACATACATGATACATTTATACAAAGTGCGATAGGAAAGGTACAGACATGAAAGGTAATGGTCATCAATTATAAGCTAAATTAAACAGATATGTCTTAAGAAATGGCTTGTGTGACCAACATGAGCAGTGACGTAGAGTAATGCTTGGATGGTGAATGTGAAGATTTGTATAATATACAACTCGTGGAATCTATGAGGTACCGAAATAATCTACAGAGGTTGAATCAATACTTCAGCAACTTTGCCAAAGCGACTCCAAAAGTGATTTTGAACGAACGATGCTAGGCCATTATGGGTAATTCCATTTCATGTTTGATCTGTTGTCATCCTGGCGTCGGTCTCCGTTTTGTGACGGGGTATCAGAGCTCGTGCAACGTTGGTTTCCAAAAGATAGATTTTTTTTCATTGAGGATTACAAGCATTCCCCGTATTTTTGTTCTTTGTGCATGCTCGATTTGTAAACTACAAAATAACATAAATTAAGCGTAGATAGGATGTGATCTTATGCAGTAATTAAGGTATATTGTATAACTATAAAGTAATACAATTGCTCTCGACACTCTGGACGGGGTGTCGAGCCATAATTCTGTATATTCTCTCCAACGTATTTTACAAAGCATTACTCCAAGTCTCGAACCGTAATCATTCAGATTCAGATTCAGACAATTAACATTTGTCCTTCGTCATGAATCTTTCTCTGGCAAATAACGGAATATATCAGTAAGAGGTATGTTGGCATTCTGCTTTAAAGGAACTATGTTCCATTTGCAGGCCAAAAAAATGAAAAGGTTAAATTCCAACGGCATTTGAAAGACAATACTAATTTAGAACTTCCCTACCTAAAAGAGGGTTTAAAAATGTCTTTAAGTGGGAAAATAACGACTATTAGTTGTCGAATCGACTAAGGAGCTATAGAGCCAGTATATAATAAAGTAATAGTCTGATTTTTCAGACCATTGTACCGAATGGTCGTACGTTTTATGCTGCGCAAATATTCACTCGGTTTAATTTTGGCCATATAGAAGTGGCTTAAACATTTAGACAAATGCTCATGTACCCTTTACAGCTCATTTTATGGATGTGATTACCAAAGGAGAAAAAAGCCAGTCAGTCACTCAATAGTGTCTGACAGTGAAGTCTAGCAAGTAAACGGATTTCCTTGCATAATTTGAATATTAGGACACTGCTTACGTTTAAATTTCACAGATAGGACATCGTGACATATTCATAATTCCTGCAAAGTTATACAGAATTTGATGTTGGCTGCAAAAGGGACATAGTACCTTTAAAGGGGAAGTCCACCATGATATTCAGTTGGTTTTGATATAAAAGCAGAAATATTAAAGAAATAGTTCAATAAAAGTTTGAGCGAAATCCAGTTATGAATTTTTGAAGTTGCTATAGATCAAACACAAATTGCCAACTCTGTGACGAATATAGCGAGCTCTCCCTCTAATTTGCTACCAAAAATAATCACGAAGTTTAATGTTATCTAAAGAAATGTTCAATAATTCACGAACCCTAGATATAATCCATGCAATGCAATAATGGTCTTTTAATGAAACTCCTTATTGACAATATTATTCCTTAATCAACAACTAAGGTAAAGAAATAATGATATTGTCAGTACAGAGGAAATAAGAGAGGACATCGTAAGATATGTCACAGATGGACCTTTTGGGGGTTGATTGATTAACACGTTCAAACATTCATACCTTTCTATAATACCATGATACAACAGATCAATCTTAGATTCTTCGGTCTTCGGCTTTGAAAGGTCTTTCTTTTTGCAAACATTGTAATTAAGAGTAAGTACATCATAAATCTTTGAAAAATAAGCTAAATAATCTTCACACCAAGAGCTCAAGGAAAAAAGTCGCAGTCCTTCGTTGACCATCTAATGATGCCTAGTATACCATGCATATTTTATTGGATTATGATGCAAGGTATAGAGTATCACTAATACAGCCAAATGACAAGAGGGAAAGCTCTGATCGCCAGAGTAGTCTCAGAGGAGGATCTAAGCTATCATCATATCTATCCATCATCAATCATGCCGCAGTCACACCGCTAGACCGACTCCGCTTCAGAACCGTCCGATTCGTGGTCATCCGAGGTGATACCTACATCTCGTTAGTGTGATTTGGGTTCCAATACGCTACTAGAACATTTAAGGTGTTACGCTGTGGGATGGGAAATTAGGATTTATGAAATTAAATATATAATTTTATGACAGTAGGAAATAATCTGAAATAATGCAATGATCTACAATGATCGATCTGGTCACACGAATTTGATACGAAAGGAATTATAACTGAGACCTTGTTATTTAACCTTAGAAGAACAGGAAAATAGGAGAGAACATTCGGTACATGTGACACTGTTTTCCACAATAAGAAGGCATGATAATTATGTGTATGTTCTTTTTTTCTTTCTTTTTAACAAGAGCGTTTCGATAAGGCACTGGGCAGATTTGGGGATACTCCCAATTACCCGAACGTTTAATGTATGAGCAACATTTATAGGTGCTCAACTTAATTTGAAGAAGAAAAAAAAATCAAAATACTTCAGACGGACACTTTGTCACAGCTCTCAAATGTTGAATACCACCTTAATAATAGAGGTATATTGACTTGGTGTTTATGCTTATCGTGAAGACGGACCCGGGGCTTTAGAATTCCTCGTTTCGTGTATACGAGAGTGAGATAATTAACATAATTTCTCATTAATTTCATCGAGTCTGGAGGATGTCATTCATAACATAGGGGGGTGGGGAAATTAACTGCGAGTAAAGAGGATCGGCTATCCCGGGCGAAAGTGGACACGCCCCTAGGGAGTTATCCAGGGAGCCACCCCTCCCCCCCCCCCTCACCCCCGTACCCCTATAACAACACTATTCCGCCGTTTGAGAAGGTATGTTATTCGCTAGAGAAATATTTCATTAGCTGAAGAATTGTGTTTTATGGCTGTAATGCATGACACTTTTCATTTTTTTATCAAGAAGGACTTTTTCAATGATTGAATAAATCCCATTGTACTAGCAAATTTCGGTTTATGATGAAATTATTTAGAAATAGTATTGTGAATAAACCAAACCAGTAAGGAGGGGGTAGTTTTGTTTATCGGAAGAGTTCAAGACGAAACACCGAAGCAAAGATATTTCCAACGTTAAATTTTAAATTTGATGAATACTACTATTTTCGGTGAAATAACACTTCGAAAATAGGATATTAAATGTTATGAAAATCGTCTTAAAAATGATTCCCGTAAACGCACATTTTCCGTCACTGTTCGGCTCATGTTCTCATCATTTTTTTCACCTTAGAGAAAAAATGCTCATCACATAATGACCCCGTATGATGACCCGCCTTTGGAGCAATGCATCAGACATGGGTGAGCGAATCGTTTGACGCTTATTAGCGGAACGAGAATTCGGACTCGAAAATATAATAACCCCTTCATATTAAAGAGAGAGCCTGACTAGACAGTTGATCGGAGGATGTCCTGCGGGGGACAAGCTATTGACTTTCGGTTGGTCAAGATAGCTCTGTCCGCGGACTTACTGGCGGTATTTGGTTCCATTCGTCGGTCAGCAGAGCAAGACTTATGACCTTAGTAACATGATGTGAAGATCAACGGCTACTCACATCGTTCACTTTAAGTTTACTCATTGGATCTGGCAATCGGCATTTAACATTGTTACCCATTGAACTGCCAGTTATTGCTCAGGATTGTGCTCGCAGGGAGATGTGAGGTTTGATTTTCCATGGTGGTTGTTTAACTTGGAGGAGGACTGTGATTGGGGATTGTCCATGTTACTACTGGCTTTAACTGTCAGCGTTCAACAATTTAAAATATTTTCCCTCTTTCTTGTACAAAGAGGAATGTCTGCGGCGACCCTTTGGCTTTCTTTCTGACGCTGTAATTCGAGGTAAGCGTACATACTAATTATTTTCAATGATAACAAGTTTTTTCCTTTGCCTACTTCCATGGAATCGAAGCACACATGGGCAAATCGGCTCTTTAGATTCTATGTATAGATATTTTAAAAAGCTTGATGAATGCGAATTCGGCATTTCTAGCTTTATTGATGCTTAATGAATAAGGGATCAACATTTTTAGTATACCTAAATCAAAGCAATAAACAATTTTTTTTTTCGTTCTGACATAAATTATATGGCATTTATAAACTTTATAATTTCCGCTTTTGAAAAGAAAAATATTGCCTTAGGCATTTTGGGGGACCACTCAATAGCCTTTGGTAGTTCTGACCATGACATCCTTTTTGAGAGAGTTGCACTATTATGTTATTTGAAGTATTCCTTCAATAATAATTTGAGTATTTGGAAACAATTTGTAATTTGAAATCTACTACCCGGCATGTTTCTGTTTGAGAGAGTTGCAGTATCATGGTATTCGATATATTCCTTTAATGTTTTCAAGAATCATTTGAGTAATCAGAAAAAATTTGTAATTTAAAATATCTACTACCCGGCATGTTTCTGTTGGCGTGCCACAAGGTTTAATTATAGGTGCTTTATTATTTGTTTGATTATATATCAATGATTCGCAATACGTCAGTAAATCATTTTAACCATTAATTTTTGCCGACAATACCAACCGCTTTGAACTGGACCAAATATTTGACATTGATATCCAAGATTTAGAAAATGGTTTGCATTAAGTAGGCTAATGGTAACTTCAATAAGAACATAGTATATAATATTCAGAACTAGAAATAAATGTAATATTTTTACCATCCAAGATATATTTAAACTTCAAATAGAGGTGCTACGAGAAGTATTTTGCATTAAATTTGGTAAAAACCAAAAAGATATCAGGAAACCGCTATTTTGTCATTTCCGATGTGGAAATAGGATTGTAAACAATTCTTTTTCTACCTCGCTCACTTTACTCCCTCGCAACCTTAAGAAACGTGATGATTATTGGCAGTGAAGTGCCTTACTATCGCAATATATGGGCAACAAGGTACTGGAATATCCTTTATCTCGTAACATTTAACTTAATTATTGGCAACGAAATGCCCGAATAGGCTCATATTCTAGTATCTAGGTGAACGAATTTATCAGTTTTGTTTTAACTTATATTCGGTGGTGATGTGTCTGCATACATTATTATCTTATCTAGTACGTTCATTACAACCACAACAAAACTACCTTACAAAATTATTTTATTGGGGAGCTCACTCGCTTCGCTCGCTCACAAAGTTTGGAAACAAATGTGCCCGTACATTTGTACATGGCACTCGACATTGTTGCCATATTTATTTCGGGGACTTTATTCCAACTGTTAACTTCTTTCTCGGACGCACTATTTACTATTCTCTTCCTCCCCCCCCCCCCCCCCCCGTCCATCGAACTTCTCAAAAACAAGTATAACCAACATGATGTGTGTAGAAGAAGATGTGCATATTTTTTTTCGTAAAATGGTTTCACATCTACTGGTTAGAATATAATTATTTCAAAAAAAGTTGTAGTGAAGAAAATGTAATTTGAATACCTCAGTCACGCTGCCAAACGGACTCTACAACAACTCCAAACCGACCGAATATTAGCCCTTTTGCATGATGGAATTATGTGTTCGGTCTGTTGCCGGTCTCGCTTGGGTGGCTGGTGAATAAGCATGATTTGCAGCTCGTAGATCTGATTGAATGTTTACACACAAATCAATTATTGCCGGAAGGGTTGCAAAGCACCCAGTTAAAGTGGGGTTTGTAGACTTGCATAAACAAACGCACCAGGAATAAACAAGAAAAGGGTGATTCATGACAGATGGATGAGAAAGAAGTAAAACCAGGAAATCAATAGTGCTGAATTAGGATAAATTAGTAATGGTAATGGTTTCTATAAAATACCCTCTCCCCTTGGGTTTCTCTTGCTATCTCTCCTCCGCCCCCTTCCAAAATATTTCTTCTCCTCGTATTGCCCTCCTCGACTATTCACTATCACTGAACAATACTGTAATGAAAAGTGCTTTCTCTTTCTTCCTGTCTCTTCCTGCCCTTCTCCTCATTCAAGTTAGTAATCATTACATCTCTGAAATTGCGGAAGTATTGTAAACCATCTCTCTCTCTCTCTTTCTTTCTCTCTCTCTCTATCTATCTGTCCCCTCTCTCTCCCCCCTCTCTTTCTCTCACTCTCTCTCTCTCTCTCTCTCCCTCTCTCTCTCTCTCTCATTTTATCCTCTTTTGGGGGGTATAGGTTACAGTAGTAGATATACATATATCAATGTTCTCTCCTTCTCTCGATCATGAAAATGTTTCATTTCTGTCTCCATTTAACCACTGATCGCAGACAGGACATCAAGGACCACAACTATGCTCCTCGACCTCCAATGGAATACCTTAATGAGTTGTCGAATATCATTTACTTGTTATTGTGTATTCTGCTAGTCAACTCACTAACAACATCCAACAACATAAGTCACCTAGATGACATAAATGAAAAACAATCAACAACCCCGGCCTCTCCGCCCCCTTTTTCTGTTTCCCTCTCCCTCTCCCCCTCTCTCTCTATCTTTATCTCTCTTTCTCTCTCCTACTCCACTACCACCTCCAGACCTCCTCTTCCTCCTCCTCCTTTGAAAACATGTACACATAAATACCAATTAACGAACCAACAGCCCCGCAAACAGTCAACGTCTTAATTTCATAAAATTCCACTACATTATTGCTATCGTTACTCGCTGTACTTTCGAACATAGACGAATTAAGTTAAAATTAAAATCAACCCAGTTTTAAACTCCCTTCCTCCCCGCATCAAAACTGCCGCTCATGGCAAAATCTGTCAATTCATTCCAACTGTTAATCTTGCACGTGGATGCACGAGGGATTATGCCTTTACATATCCTAGCCATGGTGTTTCGTGATTTACCGTCAGGGCATCGTGTTAATAAGTTAAAGGGGAATTCCACCCAGATATTAAGTTGGTTTTAATGAAATCATAAAAATGAAAGAAACAGGTCAGTGAATTCCGATTACATACTTTAAACAAAATACGAGTTTGTAATCAATTTGCGATCAATCAAACACAAATTGGCTAAACGTGACGTACCTTGCGAGGTCCTCTCTAATCTGCTCGTTGTAAAGAATATTTCAAAAACTTTAATTTTCCTGGTTATTAATGATGGAACAGATTTTTTTCACGCAGGGGTTGTTTAGAAAATCATTCGCAATAATTATATTTAGGATGCATACATTTACATGATTGAAATTTTAATTTAGGAAACAAAATTGAGATTTCTGATAATTTTATTCAAAGCAATAACAGGGGACTTCGCAAGATACGTCATAGATTTGCTAAATTGTGTTTGATAGATAGCAATTTCAAAAGCTGACCTGTTTAACTTTTTAAAACCAACTTAATATCAGGGTGGACTTTCCCTTTAATGATCTGACCAGAGGAGCCATGCCCGTGTTACACTGCTAAAAGCGACTCTAAAACGGTCGGTTATCCACAAATCATGACCATTCCGGGTAATGAAATATTTCGGTCTGTTATCGGTCTTGTCGATTTGACTGTTGTCTTAAGATATTTAGTCTTATTTTAGACTACTGCTTACCTAAAACGTAATATTTTTATTATACGCTTTAGTTGAGCTAATTATACCACATACAGATTACACTTATTTATTGCCAAGCTCATGTCCATTTTGATATCATTATTAATACGAAACAATTATGAAAGAAAATATTCTCTGAAAGTGCTATATTTCTTTAAATGACAGATATTGGCCTACAAATTATAACGTAATAAATTGGCTTGTTATTTATAGCACGATAATCCATATGCAATATATCTAGATATCGTTTCAATAATGATGGCTCGTAACATGAGAGGTCCGTAAACAATATATCATTTTACCATGATCTATGCATTCGGGTTACCTTAAAGTTACTCGGTAACATTGGTAAGGTTGATGAAAAAATGCGTAATTTTTGTATGAAATGTTACTTACTATATTCCTAAAAAAAAAAATCCAGATTTTTTTTTTCAAACCACAAAGATATTTATGGTTTTCTTTGAAGGCGTCACTGTGCAACACCGTCTAACAGTAATTCTCCCAACCATTTTTGAATTTTTCCCAACCGTTTTTCCGTGAAAATAAGACAACAGACAGGCTTTTAAAAATCTGTCAACACTTAAATGTCTGAAATGGTATAAAGAGCCAATTCATTGCTTTGTGACGATTTACAAATGTAGTTAACTAGTAAAAGTTTAGCTGGGAGAATTCAGAAATCGATCAGAACAGTTTTTCCCAATTTTTATCATTAATAATGGTCTGTTTTCACTCAAACTTTCAGTCTATCTTTAAGCGTACATTTAGCATTGAGGTCACTACCTTAGCACCATTTCTCTCATCTAAAAATTTTCCCAAGTCCCTTTAACATCTCTGAAGCATTTGAAAGCCAGATACAGGAGTAATTGTGACATGTTTATTATGCACACTCTCTGTAGAGCATGAATGCGGTTGGGATTCGAGAACGCGTAAAATGAGTTACAATTAACTAGAATTGCAATCGTATTATGCATGCATTGAGGCCCGTGTTTCTACGTGACAGACGAAAGAGCATCTCTCGACATATGTGGAGTGACCCAGCAAATGGAAACACTGGTAAAATGCATCTATTTCAGAGGTAGTGGAACATCTTTAAATGGGAGGGGGCACCAGCATATAGTACACTTCGAGAAACAAAAACAGGGGGAACCAATAGTGTGAACACACACCAGGAGAAACTACATTTTGGGACATTCTAGTTAAAACGTTATCATGGATCATCTTCGTCATTGTTTCTATCTTTAAATGAATCTGGATGTAGGTACCGCTTCCACATCATACTTTTTCATTGTGTGTAATGTTTTTACGATTCGTTAGTATGTCGGGCAACCCTCTGACAAGCATTTCATTTGTCAAGAGAAACTTTTATTAAAAGAAGTATGCATAACATTTTTTAACAAGTCCATTGATAAACAAAATGATTCGCACCCCATGAAAAATGCTAAAAAAATCTTCCGGGCCTTATTTTCATTAGTTGCTGTTTAAAAATTATTCAGTCAATTGACGAATGCTAGGATTTTTTAGTAGAATATACTATTATCAAATATTCTACTTTGTCAGTGATAAGATTTTGTTTATGAAACAAGAACCCACTGGAAGCCTGCTGTTATTCACGTTCATATCATATTTACAAAGTGCAACGGTGCCTATCCATCATTATTTTCTTCTAGCTTGCCATTATTTTGCACTGTTTGCCTGCATAATCTGTGTTGTATTTGAAACTGTACATGCATATCACTGCCAAATGCGCATTAGTTTGAAGTTGGTCGATATGCAACCAGGCGCCATCTTGATTGCGTCTGAAGCACACATTAGGAGTTAGGCGTTGATAAATTAATCTTCTTCCGACAAAGTTTTCTTTTTTGAAGGAGTCTCTACGCTGTCATCGTTCTTTTTGGAATTTATATTACAAAGTCTAGAATAGCAGCTGATGTCTAGCTTGGGTAAGATTGTATTGTGTGTCGCTTTGATGGGGTATGGATATTATAGGATATAAACACGGAAGTGAGATTTTTAAAAATTAAAGGAAAGAAACGAGTGTATGTCGGTAGAATATGTAGTCTTGGGTGTTTGTGAGAAGAAGTTTTGAACTATCTAGTGGACTTTGGTAGAAGTCTGTAGGATGAAGGATAATGGAGATACGAAGGAAGAAAAAAGCCATAAAACGGATCAGAAACGGACGAAATGGCGCCTAGACGGTTACGCATGAGTAATTTCGGGAAAAAAGAAGAGTCAGAAGACCGTGAAAGGATGCCAGAAATTATGCCTACGAAGTTTAAAAGGAATCGTGCTGGAGAAAGCGGCAAAGACAGTTCACATGAGCACTGCATATAAAACGAATAGGATTTTAGGGAAGGAGAAGAAGAAGAACGTGAACGGAAACAAGGCTTTTACGAAAGTCGCAATGTCAAGAGGAGAAGAAAATAAAGCTTATCGATGCATGTGGCAAACCTTTATGAGCCAAAGAAACTGCTCGCAATTATGTAGGCCTTAAGCATCTTTCAATTTCACAATTTCAATTTTAAAAAATGTTAACGTAGGGGTTAGAGTTTTAAAAATCCTTTAAAGTTAAGACGGAATCTAGACTTGATGTCTGAAAATTAAATGTCCTCCTATGAAGCGGGTGTCCAAATAAAATGCAATGGAATTTAACTTTTTTTTTTAATCCGATAGCTCTCAACCACCATAGAAAAAGAAAAGTAATCAGCCATTAACGTGTCCACTGGACATTTGTTGAATAGCCATGATCATGATGTGCGACCTGAGGGTTATATGAGTTCATGCCATTTTTCAAAGGCTATACAGGTAGAACTCAATTTTCAGGGTATATACGTTTACTAAGTGTCATTTTTTCCATACTTCTGAGGCAGATGCTTTCATTTTTATGACCACAATCATAATTTTCATCACATTTATTATCAAAATGACCCGCAGCTACGCTATTAACAAACAAGGGTAATTTTTCGATCGTAGGAAAAGCGAAAATAAGGACAAAATGAACCTCTCAGATTAATGAATCTTCGACTGAACGAGCTCTCAGAAAAATGAGCATTTTAAAGTTCTGTTGATGAAATCTTGGTTATATATTTATTGCGTCAACACTTTGAAGGCTACCTTGTGAGAAAGTGGCGTTTCTTATTTCCTTTAACTAAAAGTGTATATAATTGAATGAGATGCGTAGTAAAATCGAACGATAGTCGGAAATAAGAGAAAAATCATCTGAAAGATGACAGATTTATACTTTGTATGAAACATATGTTAATAGACAGCATGATGCAGTGCCTAATAATGTTTTTATATCCTTAATGAATAGTAAATTTTATAGAAAGACACACTATAACGCATGTGTCATTATCTTTATTTAAAGGTATTTCTATCTTGTAGTACTAATTGTCTCTTTATTCAACAGATGGCAGATGCTATGAGCTGGAAGTCTGGTTTGATAATCGTCCTGGCTCTTCGATTGTGTGTAGCAAGTGCAGGTAATGTGATGATACTGGCATATTACCCATAACATGTTGATATTGATAATGATAAAACAACGCGTGCCATGGTAGAAACAATTGGGATCACGGGTATCATTTGATAGATTCCGGTATGTTCGCTAACTTCTCAAGGAGTTCATTGTCACCATTAGACAAAAATATATACGAAAACATCGCAAGGAACGAGTTATTCTTAGAAGAATCTATAGACTAAATGAACTTTCTGTCTCATAAGACCATCGACAGCATTTAGTGTCTTTTGAGTTTAATGTAAAAATCGTTTGACGAATTTAAGAGTTGAACATTTTAGAGATACCAACTATAATAGTCTTACTATGTGCAAGGAATATAATCTGTGAAACGCCATTGCACCCTGAAGAAGGCCTTGTTCAAATTTGAGACGGTACGCAGCGTTGGTTTTTATACGATGATGTAAGTGTAAAGCCCCGGTCACAACGGATCGTATAACATGTTGTCATTGTAGACCTATACAATATTTACCGTGGCCAGATCTTGCAACATGCCCGAAATCTATTTTGAGGGGTCACAAGGGCAAAGACATGTCGTGATTATGTCGTGGATGTATCGCAAGTCAGTCGTGCGACAGTCGTGGGACCATCGTGAGTTGTCCGGGGTTTTGGTTCACTGTCGCACAACAGTCGTAGGTCACTTGTGGGACGCTCGCGCGTAGGACAGACTCACGACAGCAACAAGACATAGATACCACGCCAAACAAAAATCGTCGAACAAAAAAAGGTGCTTGTCCAATTTTGGCTCACGACGGCAAGTATATGCCACGATGCTCAAAATTTCGTAGGACTGTCTTGCGACGACCCCAAATGACCCACGATTTGCCAAACTTTTCTGTCGTGTCGCGGATGCGTTGTAACCGGACATTAATACGCTTCCCATTTCTGTACCCTTTTACACAGAGTTCACTGAATACGCATAAATTATGACTTTTGTTGCGCGCGGTTGCTTTTCATTCACACGATATAAAAAAAATGAAGAAAGAAAAAAACCACAGCGATTTACCATATCTGAGCATTAAGAATACCTGATCAATGGTTATGCACAGCCGCTCATCCATTTTATTTGCATACGCCTGGAGGCTGAAGATTTTTCGACGCTTCTTACTTGATTATTTTCGTCAAATTAAGAAGGCGCCGCGCGAGTGATTGCGCTGATATATTTCCAAAATGCTACCAACGGCTGAAAACGCTGTGTGAAAAAAACACATTATAATTGCCCTTCAGATTTCTTTGACAAGCAGTAAAATGGTCGTAAAATTTTGCGGGTGTTTTTAATTCTCCAAGTTGTCTGTCTGGGATTATGTTTTTAGGAGGATATTTGATATGATGTCTCCGTCCTCCATCTCCCGCAGGATTTTATAAAAGCTAATCAAAGGACAAGTTTACATCACTTAATATTAGGGTACAAGGTTATTAAAAATAAGTTACGATTGGCTACAATAGGTTTTGTGTGTAATGGCTAGGGTTAGGGCAGATCAAACGTGAGGGGAGCAAAATAATTATTTGAAATTTCATTGTCAACTTGGAAACCCCACATTACATAGTTACGGAGTAACAGTTGACAAGTTCCTGAATCAGATCAGCTAACAATAATAAGCACATTATTTTCTGCTTACATTGAATTTGGAGTTCATTTTTAATTAGTGCAGCTGTCAATTCGCGAGACTGAGTCCGACATGTGTTTCGTCTCATGAGTGAGTGCAGATATATTATGGTGTGTATTCATTAAACCACCAAGCAAGATCACGTTGATAAATTTTGAGGGTTACCTTATCCCAAAATTAATCCCGAAAACAGGCTCGCTCCAAAACAAACTCACTGCATTTCTAATCAGTATTTCACTTGCTTCTTTACAAAATCTGAAAAACCTCTATAATTCTTTTTAATTTATTCAGACCAAGGTACAGCGCCTTAGTCCTCTTGAAAAGACGCTATATAAATTCAATCACTATTAGTAGTAGTCATAGTAGTAGTAGTAGTAGTAGTAGTAGTGGTAGAAGTAGTAGTAGTAGTAGTAGTAGTAGTAGTAGTAGTAGTAGTAGTAGTAGTAGTAGAAGTAGTAGTAATATTAGCAGTAATAATAGTAGTAGTAGTAGTAGTAGTAGTAGTAGTAGTAGTAGTAGAAGAAGTAGTAGTAGTAGTAGTAGTAGTAGTAGTAGTAGTAGTAGTAGTAGTGGAAGTAGTAGTAGTGGTGGTAGTAATAGTAGTAGTGGTAGAAGTAGTAGTAGAAGTAGTAGTAGTAGTAGTAGTAGTAGTAGTAGTAGTAGTAGTAGTAGTAGTAATAGTAGTAGTAGTAGATTGACGGGTGTATGCGTTGGATTTCACGATTTAAATTGGAATTCATCCTTAACGTGGTACAAAATTCATGTAAGCTAGGTGATTCACCTAATTAAGTTTATTAAGTTACGTCGAGGTCAAAGTATGGAAACTGGTAATGAGGTCATGTTTGAGTTGTCCACTGCGACTGGATCTTACAAAATATGCCTCAGGTCCGGAGAGACAATGGCTTATGTTATCTTAGAGTCCATGTAATTAGTACACAAAACTAGGATGTAAAAATGACCCGGTGGGAAATCTTTCCCGGCGACTACTGAATTATTTCATTACTAAAGGCTTAATACAGGGTAGGACGGTTCTAGTAGAAAATGGGTCTTTACTCGAAATCATTTCAGGGACTTGTATGATATCCACTGAAGTTTAGGGGAAATAAAAGTGTTATATAGATATATATATATATATATATATATATATATATATATATAAGACCAACACCCACAACTGATCTAGGGTTATGTGGTGATTCTATCATATATAGACTATGAAGTCATTAGGCATTTCCCTGTAAGTGCATTTAATTCGATTAAATTCATTTAAATTTATTCTTCCTTTTTTTTTTTAAATATTGTCTTCAGAAAACAGTACATGTACTTGCCAGGAGGGATACATGTGCCATGGGGCTACCCCTGTGGCTGTGTGCCTGCCAGCGGAACAGGTTTGTGATGGACAGGTGCAATGCCCACAAGGGGATGATGAGTTCTTCTGCAGTAAGTTGCAATACATCATTGCATGATGATTGTGATACGTCGATCGTCATAATTATTATTAAGATTTTAGGTATATACGTAATACTATGACCCATGCATAAGGCACGATATGGCTGAGGGAAGAACAGTGGTCCCGGGTTCGAAACCAAGTCAATGTGCTCATGTACCCCTTTCTAAGAAAGCAATCCTCATAGGTCCTTGCAGAAGACTAATAAAGCCGCCAGTCTCCTGGTTGCTTACTATAACAAGCATACACATGCTTTCTTAGCAGTCAGGTAAAACAATCATAAAACATCAAGAAAACATCATCATTTGCCATTCTATTTATCCATCAAAATATGATAGATCACGATATGGAAATACACTGTGTGTATGCGAGTGTGTGCGTGTGTGTGCGCGCGTATGGGTGTGTTTGATGGAATGTGTGGGTGTGTTGGGGTGGGCGCCCGCGGTGCGTTTGTGTCAATAATACGGAAATCCGCTTCTAGTCCCCACTATTTTAAGAATCAATTGAAAAATTCCTTGAATGCAGCATTCCCTAATAGAAGTAATCCAACGGCATTCAGGTTTGATTACTTGTTCCACGTGCATGACTTTCCCCGGACGGGTGTATTTGATCGAATAGCGAGAGAGAGAGAGAGAGAGAGAGAGAGAGGGGGGGGGGGGCAATTTATGCGTACAAGTCAACATTAGCAGCATGCGGAATACCGCTCTCTTATATATAAATATCAATTCCTAGTTTTCATTTAAAACTGTTAATTTCATTATCTTCATTTGTTACATGTATGACAAAATACTTTGTTTTCCCCTACTGTAATCATGGGTAGATGTGAAATGATTATTTGCTTGAAAATAAATCTCTCTATTATAATAGCTATGAAATAATTATATGTAATCATTAAAATGTCATAGCGATGTCATTTCGCCTGCATTGATACGTTTCAGTTTAGTTAAGTTTAAGTTTATAGGACTACGTTTAAAGGACTAATGAGTTACATGAAATCTTCGGAAATAAATTAAATTGTCGTTCACATGTTTAGGATATTACCCAATGTCAGATTCTGTTACAAAAAGACGGAAGAACTGATTTCAAGGCTTTCATTGAGATAAGTGTAAAGGTGTTACTGTTAAAGGACATTTTGTTTGTGAAAGTCCTTTGACACTTGCAACTGTCGTGCCTTTGTTTAGAAACTCCACCTCCGCCATTACACACTAATGCCGATTGATGTCTATCCAATCCGCAGATGTCGATTACTCGCAACCATGCCGGGGTGAACCTCGCGTCTGCCCCGCACATCCATCGTCATGCGTAGACCCGGCAGATATCTGTGACGGGTTTCCAAACTGCCCAACAGGAGATGACGAGATTGCCTGCAGTAAGTGTACTCATTCACTGGATTTGAGTTTCAGTTTTATTTTTCATTTCCAAGAACAGCAATTTTGATAAGAAATCAGATATACAATTTCAACATTAAATAACATACTACATTTTACATGGTTTAAGGTTATGAAATTAAGGAAGTACACATAAATTGTCAGTATGATGGGTTATTTAAGGTTTTTTCTAAAGATAAGCCTGTGGAAATGGAGGGATCCACTGAAAAGCAGAGCTTGTAAAATGTGGTTCCCTCAAACTATGACAAACATAATTTTTGTAACATGTTACGTGTCGGAAGCAGGACAGGGGGAGGGGCTCGGAGAAACCATGTCCCTTTGGTATTTCTGAATCAGTTAATGTTCCTCTTTTGTAATAATAGGTATCAAACAACATTATATTTTTGCAAAAGTTTTGGCTTGGGAATTCATTTCTAAGAGTCCGTCCTTTGAAATCCGAGATAGACAACGATAAGGGAAATAGGACGCCAAAGCTGAGTTGGCCTACATCAAATTGATAACTGAAAGTGTCAAGCGAATTACTCGATATAAATGTCTACTTTCTGATAACCGTCTTAATACTAAACTCCAGCCACTACAAGACATTGTTCTGGTGAAATTAATTTTAATTTATGTATATATATATATATATATATATATATATATATATATATATATATGTATATATATATATGTATATAATAGGCCTATCATGATTGCATAACTGAACAGTATAAGAGGTAACCATTACATTGAATTACAAGAACGAGGTTTATAACGTATAGTTTACAAGTATCTGTGGCTACCTTGGCAATTCAACTACTCAGTTTATTAAAGCGCATCCCTGTGACGATTTGTTACCAGCAGGTTGGCGACGAAACAATCAAACAAAACGGAACCACAATACGTGACCAGACATAATGAATTTAAAATTGAAAAAGAATGAATTTGGAAACAACTAAACGTTTAGAATGTATTACATTTTGGGGGTACTTTCATGTATTATTTTTATACAAATCTAACAGTCACATATTTCATTTTTGTTATATATTTTTTCTAATTATTGGTACTAAAGATTTTTTTTTAAAGTTATAAAAGAATTTATGAGACCAAAACTTGATGATATCAAACAAGTAAGTGCATTTAGTGATGTGAACTTAAAGAGACAAAACGTAAATTGATTTGAATAATTTACCCGTCAAAGCCAAACATAACGTACGTCCGCCCTTTTAAAAGATAAGTGTAGACCTACTACTAGCAGTGTGTCTACAAGCTGGGCTTACAATCATGTTGATCCACTCCCCTTTACCATGTTTATCGACGTCTGGATACACCATATGAAATTGGAATGGTTAAAAACCCGGATAAAAAATGACCAAGGATTACCGCAAACCCTCCCGCACCAACTAGTCAGTCTCATGCTGATAATCTCATCATTCTTTAATTAAAATGATCCTCAACTAATTTCCCTTTCCTTTATGAAACGTGTGAAAGTATGGTCAACTGGATGTTGGTATGTTCTCTGTGATTTTTGCACGATTCGTTTATTCAAGGACGACCGAAGGAGAAAATAAGCGCTATTTGCCATTCCCCTTAATTAATCACAGCCATCTCACGAAACGCCCAACAATGCTTACAATCCCAGATGATGTTTGTGAACCCCTTAAAAGCCCATTGTACTCAATGCGTCAATTCACCGGTATGATTACCTACGCCAATCAAATCTATGAACGGAATAAGCGCATGCGTCAGTGGTTGAACGCAGCGTTTACTCTGTTCTTATTGCATTGACTCTTTGCACTGCATCTAACTCGTTGACGCATTTATACGTCATGAAATTAGAGATGGCGTCTTTACGTGAGCATGCAACGGGCATGACGTGTGGCTAGATCACTCTCACAAACTTGATTAGCGCAGGCAACAACGCAGTCAAATGACTCCTCATGTACAACGGTATATAACCTCAATGTCCAATCCGTAAAACAACGGCCACCTTGCATTGAATACGTGTGTCTACAATGTCAGTGACCATCCCTTCCTGGGCTTTCACGTTCGATCAACAAGTTCATATCTTTCGGACGTGCCTTGAGCCATATTGGTTCCGTAGTTGTTCATCATGTACGATGTTGGTCAATTGAACAATTGGCAAAACGTCATCGACCATGACACCATCCATCGATAAATTAGAATCCTTGTCCCTTTACCTCGGTTATGAGATTCAAGCCACACGACCGGAAGGCTGTGCTAATATGCGGCGATCATTTGGTCAGGCAAGGAACTGAGTGGGAGCGGAATTATTAGATTTTCTCCGAATCTACTTTCCCTTTAAATTAATTTCTGGTCAGAAAAAGAAAAGCAAATCATTCAATCATTGGCCTTTCGTCCATGTTTTTCATTTATTTCCGATAAAAACGTGATGACAACTACGACGATGGACCATATATTTTTCCAGGCAATCCAATGAGAATTAATTAGATTAAATGAATATTTTATTGATTGGAAAATTATGTTAATCATGGCTAAAGTCTCATATACATTCAACTTCATATACGTTGCATGGCATGTATTTCATATATTTCTCATTTAAATTGGAAACAAAACTGAATGAACTCAGCGATTTTATTAAATTCCTGGGTAGCGTTTCACGAAACCGTCATTAGCTACGAGTTCATCGACATCCTGTTGAAACGCGTGTTAATTATTACAATTCACGCGTTTCAATAGGATGTCTGCGAACTTATTATACGCTTTTGTGAAACAGTGCCCTGTTTTTGGACATTTTCCTTTGATTCCATTTGTTTCTTAGATACTAGTTCATGTCCTTTGGATTGTGAATGCCATTACCTGTCGGTACGATGCAAAAAGGTGATATGGAATCCGACTCAAGCCGACATGATTCAAGAAGATACGAGAAAACTGTAAGAAATGTCTATATTGTCTTTTATAATGGTGTACTTGGCTATCCAGGCGATACAATCCGCGTTCTGGATGGCACATTATGATATTTTGGGAAAATGGTCCCATGGCCATTTGTCCGCTATTCATTCAAGCGAATAGGCCATTTTCGTAATGTAATCAAATTTAATGCATAAACCTTTGTTAAAAAGTGCCACGTTACAATTTATTTCATTCACATGTTACGAATAATTGTATTTCAATAGTCATAATGTGAATTCCATACATAACTAAGAAAGACAAGAATTATGGCTTATCCTACACGGAATCTAAACAATTCGCATTCTGATTATTGAAATACAATAATTATTTGTGACAGTTAATTGAAAACAAGTTTTTTGTATTGAATTTTATTACATTACGAAAATGGCCTATTACTTAACATTTGTATATGATACATTGATAAATGGAGATAACAGCTATCAGCTTTTATGACAACTATAAATAAAAGTATTAATAGCGGTTTATAATAATGTATTTTACAAACAGGATAGCCTCACCTGTATGATGTTCCCCCTAATGGCCCTGCAATCATAATATACTACCCAGTTTTTAACCAAGCTACCACTATAAGGTGTCAAAGCGTCCATATACGTATCATATACTTACACTGTATATTATATACGAAAAACCTCAGAGAAATTATGATGTGGTGTCATCAGCAATATTGGTTTTAAAACCACTGGAAATTAGGTTTATAATTTGTTTGGTTCAGTACACTTAATAAATTTACAGTGCAATTGTTTCCCTTTTTTCATTTATTTCAGATGGATAGAGAAATCTAGTGACCAGGAAATGAACGAAACCGAGGGATTGGAACTGTTGTCTGCAGTACACGTCAATTTTTCTCGCCTCATCAATGTGAACATGTTGTAAGGGATTATTTTCAGTTCCATTGCTAATATTTAGTATTCCACAAATTTCAATTTACTTCATAGTAAACAATTTAGGATCTAACGAATCATTAATTCGCTCTTAATCTACTCCAAATTGAGGTAAGATTAGAGCAGATTCAAGGATCCGTGCCCTTCTCTAATCTAATTTGCTCTAGTGTCATTTCCTATTTGGTGTTGTGGGTCGGATGATGCATTTATACTCTTGATAAATAACAACCAAAACAGAATCTTTACATATCGTATGTAAAATTATGAACCATTATGTCAGGCCATGAATTAGGCCAATCTTTTATTTATGGGCCTTTAAATTTACATGCGTAGCAACAGTTCTACATAGGATATAATTATATAGTCAATATATATTATGAGGAGGCGAGTTGGATCAGTCGGCAAAGCGTCTGCCTGTTGAACCGAAAGGCCCTATTTCAATGAGCGACGAATGCTTGCGAACGTAGCGAATTTTGGGTTTCTCCAGGGTTCGTAAAAGGTTGCAAAAGGTTGCAAGAAAGTTCGCAAGCATTTTTCTTGTCGCTGGGGAATTTATTTTTCCGCAAAAAGTCGCAGACGTTTGCAAAACAGTCGTAAGCGTTTGCAAACGGTTGTAAGACGGTGTCGCTTCTTGTTAAGTGACTCTCACACTCTGCCGTGTAGGCCTACCGTGTGCCACCGTGCGCGAAAATGTCTGCGGACGGTGGAGAACGGCGAGGGCACACGGTGGTTCGTTATCAAAGCGGGCAACACGTTAATAGGGCGTTGGCGCTTATTTATACCCGGTGGGACCCGGCGAAAGTTTTGGGCATGTTCAAAACTTTGGCCGGCTGGCACCGGTCGCAAGTAAGCGGCAAGAGGACGATGTTGAACGGTATGAGGACGGTATGAATACGTTATGAAAACGGTCACACTGTATGAACACGTCCACAACACGCTCATAACCCGTTACAGAACGGTGATGAAAAATGGAGAGCGGACTGACCGTTGCCGTTCAAATCATGGTATTTATGGCAGTCGTGTCATGACGTCAGCAGTCCGGGGACTCGCTCACAGGACGCTCCGAGCGGTGAGGGGACGCTAAGTGACTGGTAGGTGGCTGCTACAAACCCGGTGCACACGTTCGAGACCCGGTATGGGCCCGGTATGGAAACGGCCAAAATTTTCAACAAAAGTCAATCTGGGCGGTGAAGACGGTAGAAGCACGTTCAACACCCGGTATGCGCCCGGTGAGAACGGTCAGAAGATGGCAACGAAACGGTGAAAAGATTAATTTTATGAATTTTTTTTTGCGGCCGGCGACAAGTTCGCTCAAAACCCAACGTTCTGGACTCTGTTGTTTTTTTAATAGCCCGGCAGGTAGACGGTAGGCCTACACGGCAGAGTGTGAGAGCTCCATTAGAGCCAGTTCTCTTTGTTTCGCCAATGCTAGCGACCACGTTGTCATATGGTTCCTTTATAAAAATCGACCCATTGAGTACAAGGAGTTAGCAAAAGGTCTCAAACGTTCACAAATAGTGGCAAATGATTGGCAAATAGTTGCTAATATTCGTAAAAACTGTCACTAACATTTGCTTATAGTCGCCAATAGTCGCCAACTGCCTTTAGCAAACATTTTCGGAAACATTCGCTCACATGTTGCTAATTGTCGCTAAACGTCATTAAACGTCGCTGATTTTCGCCAACATTCGTCAGAAAAGTTTGAGAATCCCAATTTGCAACGTTCTTAAGCATTCGCCGCTCAGTGACATGCCCCATTCTCGCTCAAGTTGCTCAACAATCATTCTTGTTAGGATGATGAAAACGAAAATCGTTGTTGTTGTCGTTTATTTCTTAAGAAAAAATTATATTTGTACTGCTACTTAAAGAGAATTCTTTGTGTGTGTATGTGTATAAAGTATGATCCCTCTTGCTCTCTTTATCTTGCTCTCTCCATCTCTTTGAGTATCTTTCGCATCTCTGTAATCATGTGCTTTATTCGTTGCAGGTCCATTCGCTCTTTTCCGTTTACTGTGATCAAACCCGGAACATTCGCACCACTTCGGTTCCTCGTCTACATGTAAGTGATTATACTGCATAGTCCGGGGACGTAAAGCCCGTTGCACGACAAATGCTCCTGCGAAAGCACCAGGGAAATTTCCTTTACACTTATAGAATTCCCGACTTCATCCCTGAACCTAACACTTTACCTGAATGTAACTCTAACCCCAAACCTAACCAAGAACCCAATTGTAACCCTAACCGTAACCCTAACCATACCGGATACTTTTGACGAAATATAGCCCGGAGCTGGAACTGTCACATGAGCAAATGTAGGATCACCGGAGAGCCCTTATTTGAGGACAAATCATGTCCTCCGATTGCGGGACAATTCTGCGGCGGAGAACTTTGAACTGCATGCTTGCTACATCGCCTAAATCGATATTCATTGACTCCTTACACCGGCGTCTGTTTGGCTGTTGTAAAAAGTGTTCATAATTTTGTTTTAACTACACATCTCTGTGCTTTTTAAATATAAGGCATGGACAGATCTTTTGCCGAGTGACCGCGTAAAAAATTACAACAAGCGTCAATTTGAGTTTTTGTTTTATTTGTGGGGTTCCCATTTGAGGAACGTGCCCATTGATGTAGGTGCGTCTTGAAAATAGTTAGAATGATAAGGATGCTTAAGCCCCCTCTTTTAGTGTTCTGCAACGTGTCCACACTGTGTCACACATTTGTGGATTTGAAACACTTTTATATTTTGTTATTAATGTCGCATTCTAGAAAACGTATTTGTATGTTAAAACATTGCACATGTAATAAACACTTTGTTACGTTGTTGGAAACATAGGGTAACTATAGGGAACATCATACACGCAACTACACGCCCATTGTGATATATTTGCCACACATTTTTTCACACTGTGGGTAGAAGACTACAATGCCGGGGCCGGCAGCTCCCCCCCCCCCCCCGCAATTTATAAGAAACATATATTTTATTTAGCAATACTAATGTAAGTTTACAAACGTCTACATTTAGTGGCATATTTTCACTTAAAACTGGTATAATCATTTTTAACATTCATTTTTGTCTTGTTTTGTCAATTCATTTTTCCTGTAGGGACCTCATGAAAAATAAAATATCTCGATTGCAAGCAGACACTTTTAGAGGACTC
Source organism: Strongylocentrotus purpuratus (assembly GCF_000002235.5). NCBI lineage: Eukaryota > Metazoa > Echinodermata > Echinoidea > Camarodonta > Strongylocentrotidae > Strongylocentrotus > Strongylocentrotus purpuratus. The sequence continues at coordinate 23,687,409 of NW_022145601.1, read as the reverse complement.
AGGAGATTGAAGGAAATGTAAGTCGTCATTTTGAAAGATATAAAATTATTTGCTCATGTAAAATACTCATGTACCTCAACAACTGGATCGAAATAATTATGGGCAGGATAATAATTCAAATAGCATAATAAGGGAATAATTGAATAATTAAGAATTATCACTGGCCCATTCGTTGTTGTTGTAATATAATAAATGTATATATTAAATGCGTGTGTAATATCATCAATATATTTAATGTAGAAGTATATATATATATATATATATATATATATAGTCTCAAATTACATGCACTTCTTTTACTTTTACACAAGGCGTGATATACAGAAGAACGATTCTCCGTCATCAATATTGGATGTAAAGATGCAATGTTACTGAATCATAATATATGATTTTTTGCTCAGGTACATATTTATGAATGGACTCCAGACAATTGAAGCTGGTGCTTTCAGAGGTCTTGATTCACTTTCGATGCTGTAAGTCTTTTCTTCTTTTTTTTGCTTAAAAAACTCGATTGCGAAGACTTTCAAGAAATCAACCTTAGGCAATTTCTATCCTATTGTAGGTTACCGTTGAAGTATGTGAACATGACAAGTAGTACAACATAAATGTGATGTTTGCATATTTTCGTCATGATTTCTATATTTAAACCTTTATTGTATTCAATTCAATTCAATTCAAATTTATTCATGTTTCCAACAAAACATTACAAATCAATTATAAGCATTTAAAACAAATTTAAGAAATAAATGTTGGAAACAGAGGGGTCCACTAAAAAGCAATGCTTGTACAAGTGTGAACACCTCAAATGATACCTAGGAATAATGAGTAATTAAATTAACTGATGTGTAACTACAAAGGGAACTACAAAATAGGGGAAAGAAAGAGGGGGGTGCCAACCGTCGTTATGCCTAAGTTTTTGCGATCGCGCTAATGTCATAATTTCAAGGATGGACATCTGATCACTCAATATTTCAAACGGAAAGGAAAAATATGTGAAGTCGCATATGTGTCTATCCCAGAATATATTTGAATTAACATCTTTTGGATATCTAACTTTTTCATCAACTTCTTTTACAAAACAATTAACAAATTTGTCTTATCAAGGTACTGCGGTTCTTAACAGCCTTCCTATCAAAATCCAAACTTGTGTAACATTTGGGCCTCTAAGAAAAATGCAACGTCTTTTTGGGGGTGATTTTTACTGTTAAATTTTAAATTCCAATTTTTTAGTTTACGACTGTCTTGCAATTTTGTATTGACAAAACATTTTGTGGTATGGGTGAGGTATCGTGGTATAGGGGCGAGAGTTCGAATCAAAGCCCGGCTTATATACGTCCTTTTGCAAGAAATCAATCCACATTTGTCACTCTCCATCCAGGTGTAAATAGGTACCAGGTATTTTCTTGGATAACAATAATTGCAGGGCCCTCGAGAAAAAAGCATGGAAGCTGAAGAGGCTTCCCTTGGTAAAACAAAATATCATTATTGTTTCTTCTATTATCAATAATTACTATGACGAAGGAATTGTGCAGGTGGGGTCGAGGCTTATGCCATTTGTGACTTAACATGATATGCAGGCATATTAATGCGAAAGGGAACGGAGAATGGAAACGGATCACGAAATACTGACCCTTTAGGTTTCATCTGTATTAATGAAACTATGTTGTTGTTTTTTTTATCATCCACTGTACTATTTTATTGTTTATAAATTCGTTAATTAGTTTACATTGTATTTTAATCGTATAATGTAATACAGGGCTCTCTAGCAAAGCAGTGTTTTGGCCTGAAGAGACTACCTTGTATTAACAAAACAGAATGGATACTTTGTTTTTAAATGCAGGCCTTAATATACATATGGATTATTTGGCAAAGTTCTGTCACAACTCCTAGTGTCCGCACCATAACAAGAAGAAGAAAAAAAAAACTAATTTTATTTCATTAGTAATTGCATTGACCAAAACATATAATGAAATCGCTACTCGCAGCGCCATTTCTCATCATGATGCACATATTATCACCGCCTATGTTTATTAAATACCTCATTGCTTTGTCCAGTCTACATCTCTATGACTAAACGGCTCGTGTTGCAAATGACCTGTGGTTTATTGGAAGGCCGCAATTATTGGATTTCAGAACAGAAGGTCCAGTTGTATGTTCGAGCTTGTTAGGGCATTATAGCTGATAATTTGATTATTTGTTGGACCCCTTGCCGTTTGATTGATTTCATGACAAAGGTAGATGCGCAGTGGATTTCGTGTTACGTGTTATCAGAATTTCTTGGCAATATTTTGAAATCAAAAAGGAAGCTGGCCTTGAGACATTATTTGACACCAAAACATATGTACACAAACAAGCAAATAGAAATACAGATAGATAAATAGATAAGGTAGTCATTAAATAAATACATAAGTAGATCAAAAGACGTCACCGCCAAAAAGGTTATGTACAACACTGTAAACGTATGTATTTTATGTGATTCATATTTCGACTTCAAACCCTTTTTCGAGGCTACCGAGTTTAACAACAATTAAAACATGCAATATATTGTTTTTAAAATCAAAAATTATTATTTGAAAATAAGCTAATTAATGACAGTTGCTTGAATATTATATAATATATTTATAATTTATAATATGTTTATAGATATGTTATCCAAAGTTTACGATGATGTATTTGTAATGGGAGACAGTAAGACCAAAAGAAAAATTATTAAAAAGCCATGGATAACTGTAAGCATTTAAAAAAAGATAAGATTAAAAAATAAATTGTTTAAGAAGTACAGGAAAAATTGTACTGATTACAATAAGAAAAGATATGTCAAGGTCAGGAATAATGTTACTAAAATATTACGTTGTGCACGCATAAACTATTATAAACTTAAATTTCAGCTCTTTAAAGGAAATATGAAAAAAACATGGAATATGATAAATGAATTACTTGGAAAATGTAAGAAGAATTTACCATCATATGTTACTATAAATGGAATAGATGTACATGATGAAAAGGATATTGCTAATAACTTTAATACATATTTTGTAAATATAGGAGCCTCTATGGCTAATTCTATACAACAAGATGATAACTTTGTTGATTTTTTATCTGGAAGATGTAACAACACCATATTTTTAAAACCTGTAAAAGAAACTGAAATATTGGAAATTATTAAAAATATGAACTCATCAAGTAGTAGTGGCATTGATGACATTAGTCCCCTTGTTGTGAAAAAATTATTTATGGTATTGTGAAGCCTTTATGCTTTATTTACAACCTATCATTCTCATCTGGAATAGTACCCTTGAAATTAAAAACAGCAAAAGTTACACCTGTCTACAAAAAAAAGATATCCATGATATTTCAAATTATAGACCAATATCTGTTCTTCCCGTCTTTTCTAAGATATTAGAAAGGCTGGCTTATAATAGGATTTTTGATTTTGTGTATAAAAATACTATATTAAATGAATTTCAATATGGTTTTATGAAAAATGTTTCTACTGAATTTGGCACTTATTGACTTACATGATTATGTTGTTAATTCTTTTGCAAATAAATTATATACAGTTGGTGTTTTTCTTGACCTGAGTAAGGCATTCGATTTAATTGATTACTCTATATTGTTACATAAATTAAGTTATTACGGTATTAGAGGACTACCTTATTCATGGTTTAAAAGTTATTTACATAATCGAACTCAAGTTGTGTCTTACAACAATGTCATTTCAGATTCTTCTAATATTTCATTTGGTGTTCCTCAAGGATCGATTCTAGGTCCTTTGTTATTTCTTTTGTTTATCAACGATCTCCCAAATTGTTCTAAAATATTAAAATTTGTATTGTTTGCTGATGACACCAATATCTTGTACTCAACAGATGATCATTTATCATTGTCAACTAATTTAAATAACGAACTACTAAAGGTCTCTAAATGGTTTAATGCCAATAAACTTACATTAAATATAGATAAATCAAATTATATGTTATTTTATACTGTGAAACAGAAACAAAAGTATAATACTTTGCAAAACTTAGTTGTGAAACTCAATAATTCATCAATTGAACGTGTATATTATACAAAATTTCTGGGTGTTTACATTGATCATGATTTATCATGGAAGACTCACATCTCTTATGTCAGAAAGAAGTTATCACAGAATATCGGTGTCATCAGCAAATTATGCCATATCCTACCAAAATGCATTCTTATTACATTGTATAATACTTTAGTCCTGCCCTACTTATCATACTGTAATGTTGTATGGACTAATACATATTCTTCCAAATTGGAAGCCATTTTTATATTGCAAAAGAGATTTGTAAGAATTGCCTCATCATCTTCATACTTGGCACATACTAAACCCTTATTTATAAAGTTAAGCATACTGAATATTTATAAATTAAATAATTATTTTAATGCAATACTACTTTTTAAACACAAGCTTGGTTTATTACCCAATAATTTAGGCATTATGTTAACTTTAAACTGTTCAGTTCATAATTATAATACTAGAAATAGAATGAATTATTATTTATCTGCTATTACAAAACAATATGAATTACACTCTTTTAGACACAAAGCTCCTTCTGTATGGAATTCCTTACCGTCAGACATTACTTCTATTAATAGTTTGAACTCATTTAAAAGAAAGCTTAAATCATATCTTATTTCTAATAAATCTTACATCGTAAAAACACTCAATTACTCCACAGTGCAAATTTGTTTAGGGTTGTGCGGTCTACATGTATGTTTTTGTTTTTGCTTATGTTCTACTTTGATTTGTTTTTTTTTTAATTTTTTTTTTTATTGTTTATTCAAATACCATATATCATTTGTATGATTCCTATACTGTTTTTTTTTTCTGGTGGCTGTCCAGACAAACCCTCTGGGGTTTTTATACAGCAACCTAATTCCTATTTGTTTGTTTTTACTGTCAATATTGTACTATGTTAATCATATTTATGTAAAAGTAATATTTTGATGTCACTGTTTTTTTTTTTTACTATGGAATTAAATAAATATTAAACTTGAACTTGAACTTAAAAGGAACCATCATATAATGCCCATGAACCATAATGCATCGGTGGAACGAGTCGTTGAAATCTGACTTAAAGATTACAAATCACAAAAACTGTGGATTGTTCTGTATGTTTGGGGTTTTATTTCCCTATACTGCATTTAAAATAAGAACCTCAAATATTACTTTTATAAAGAGACATTGCAAGTTTAATACACTCTCAATTACCTACAAAAATGGGACTTGTGAGTAAATATTACTTATCGACACACCTGGGTAGGTAATTGATACAATTTAACAATATGTATCTCAAATTTCATTGTCTATATCTACGCTGTACATCCAGGAATATGATGTATAATGATATCACTCGTCTTAGTTCTGGGATGTTTGAAGGGCTTAGCAACCTCGAAGACATGTGAGTATGGTAAACATTATTAACCCTTTCGCTACAATCTTCCATATTTTGTGGTTTTGCTTAATTACTTTTTATCAAAATGTAACAAATACATGAATATAATGATATCACTCGTCTTAGTTCTGGGATGTTTGAAGGGCTTAGCAACCTCGAAGACATGTGAGTATGGTTAACCCTTTCGCTACAATCTTCCATATTTTGTGGTTTTGCTTAATTACTTTTTATCAAAATGTAACAAATACATAAATATTTCTGCACACACTGTATTCAATTTCATTTTATGACTCTATTGCCTTTGATACCATGAATTTTAAAAAGAAAATTAAAATAAGCTTTAAAAATCTTTAATTTGGCATTCATTATCATTCTTTTTCGATAAAAATCAAGTCAAGTCATCAACAACATTCTTGCCCATGGTAATAATTTTCAGAGAAATTGCATTGTATTTAGCCCTAAACAATAACTCCTGCCCTGCAAGCGTTACTTCTGTTGCTCATCAGGCGTCATATAAATTGCATTTCACCTGCTCTTATAAAGCATATAAAGGGAAATCCCCCTCCACCTCACCTGTTGTGTCTGTAATTTACCTTAAATGGCGCTGTGTTCATTTCCTGGACAATGTCACCTCCTTCTTCTCCTTCTATATCTTTGTCCTCGTGTATTCTTTTCCTCTTCTTCTTCTTCTTCTTCTTCTTCTTCTTCTTCTTCTTCTTCTTCTTCTTCTTCTTATTATTATTCTGCTTCATCTTTTTCCTCTTCTTCTTCTTCTTCTTCTTCTTCTTCTTCTTCTTCCTCTTCTCCTTCTTCTTCTTCTTCTTCTTCTTCTTCTTCCTCTTTCCATGTAAGAGTTCCTGGGAATGGACCACCGCCCCAATAAAAAGCCATGGAGCCGCCTCTGAAACATATGCATATATATATATATACACATTTCCATTAATCCTCCTCCACATAATGTGTTCTTTAATGTTTCTATCATGTGAGCAGGGTTTTTCAGAGCAATTCTATTGAAGTACTAGAGCCATCAACATTCATTCATCTAGTATCTCTTCGTTACCTGTGAGTATTAAAAAGATATATTTATTAGTATAAAGGATTTTTCTGCAGGCTAATTAGGCCGAAATAATGTTTAATTATGTGAGAAGTAATGTCATTTGTACTAAATATTGTAATTTTCTTATACACCCTAAACTTCCGATTTATCATTATGAAAGTGCATGTAAACCTTGGTATCTAATAACTTTGTATTTTCATATTTCACAGAGATGTTCAATACCTACTGTATACCTCTAATTCTTCCTTACAAAGAACTTATAAAAACGAACAATAGCGAGTTTGAAAGTGTCCTCCTTTGTTTTTAGTTACTTTATATTGTCATATTTTACAGAGGTCTTCAGTACTTATGCAGCTCCCTAGCTATTAAATTGACTTCGTTTGTATTAAATACAATTATACCTTTTTATACACTAAAAATGGCAATTTTTAATTTGTAAACTTTTGTATATACATTGTTGTACTTCCTTATTTTACAGTGATCTTCAATCAAATTATATATCGTCCTTGCCGAAGGGAGTTTTCAAAGGTCTAACAAATTTAGATTCATTGTAAGTATACGCCATTTATCTGGGTTTTGCTTTAAAGGCAGGTTATTCTACCGACGTCGCAGTCATTGATGTAATTTATTTTCAATTGGGCCATCTTTCGGTGAAGGCGTACATAAAGCGATTTCCGGTTCCAGTACGCGCACGTCATACAACTAATCATATGCATTGTGTGACATGACTGTAGACACGTCTGGACATGCTAGGCAGCAGATGGCAGTATACATTAATCTGAAGTAGTGTCATTAGAAAACCCTGCCTTTAAATGTTAACGAACTTTGAAATGAAAAGGGGAATGATATACAGAGAATAGTTTATGGCCCGAGTTACTCATGGGATAAAACTCCTACGACGACTAGTGAATTCTCTGCTGCGATAGATTAAAATGAACACCATAACCATTGGAAGCAGGATTCAATATACTTACATTTGCTAGTTTATATAATTTTATTCCTCTTCAACTTTGACTCTGCTCCAAATTCGAGGTTTCCAAGTTGAAAAAGAAATGTTTGCGATTACTCTCCCCATGTATTATCTATACCCTTGGCCAAATGTCCCCGGTTTTTTTCTGTAACGGTGTATAAACCTACTGCTGCCTATTCTAAGATAATTATACAGCTATGTAGGAGAACAAGTTTCTTTCACTATTAAAGCTTGGACATGTGTAAGTGCGTCCGAGTCCCAGCTTTGCTATAGAATATACAAATTCATAGGGGGAGAGTAAATCGTTACGAAAGACTTAATGCAGAGAGAAACAAATCATTTAAATGTGGATTAATGTATTGAAATGAAAGAATAGATCACATTCACTTGAAATAATAGGACAAGGTGTGAAATTGACCTTTATTGTCACATAATTACAATGTCTAAATCCTCGAATATGCTAATATTGATGTTCTTGTTTTACCAGACATCTGGGTGGAAACAAGATCGCTTCGATTAGAAATTCAACTTTTGTCAGCTTGACAAACCTGACATACCTGTGAGTAGATTTCATTGTTTTGCAAAATATTGATGTTTGTCTTAAATATTCGTTACTGATTCATGTTTGTTCTTGTTTTTAAAAAAAAAACTTGTTGACGTTCCAATCATGTATTTCCAAATGAAAAAGAGGGGCATGATGTATGTCCTTCTGTCAACTGACGCCTACTAAACGAGAGACCGTGCGAATTGGCATTGGTTGCAAATGAAAGGTTAATCAAATGATTGCAATCTCAGTATTAAATCCTATTTTTCTACCTTCGATTTTGAAATACAGTATGAGTTTCATTTCTGTAATATCAAATAACCTTCTCTCTATATTCATTATTGCGATTTTATAATTTGACTTTCTTTAGAGACCTCAGCGATAACCCTTTAGTCGTGATCGACGCCCATGCCTTCAGAGGACTGTCCCGTCTAGAAACGCTGTAAGTAACGTGAAAAATATACTGAAGAGCTAAGATGCTAGAGGTCAATTCCAAGCGTTGCGGAATGATATTTTTTGAGAATTTCCATTTTTAAGAAAAACAATTGTAGAATATTTTATTATGTAGTAATTCGTCCTTGTTTTCACGAAGTGACGGTAGTGAGGAAAATCGTAACGCAAAGTGAATGCAATTTTTTTTCACTACCGTCACTTCGTGAAAACAGCGACGAATTATTTAAAAAAAACGTACAAATAAATGAAATAATATATAAACTAACATGAGGTACTTTAACGACCCTTACGGGTTTTTTTTATCAACCATTCATCAAATTTATCGAATATTATAATTTAAATAACTTTATTACGGATTGACTAAAATATGAATAAATCTTATAAAGTTGTATTTTTACAAAGTGGTTGGTTGCCAATAACTGGAGATGATGTTTTATGGGAAGCCGTTCGTTATTTTTTAAACATGTCGAATATAACCTTTATTGAAATTTTGAATTTCTAACACGACTTTGATCCTAAAAATACATTACTATCTCGGGTAGCAATATCCGATTCTAGCTTTGATTGAAAAGTAATTAGTCTCGGTTTGACTTATCTTCCTTTAATTAATGACCTACATGTTTTGTATATTCTGTATTATTCGATGTAACTAACACTGCGTGGACAATTACAATGAGGTTTATATTTCACTTTTATTTCAGGATAATATCTGAAACGCAATTGGTCAATGTAGACGAAGGAGCAGCCTTTGGAACAGATAACTTACTAGAATTGTAAGTTAACTTTTGCTATTCAATATTTGCTTGCTTTTGTACTATAATCTCATTCACATCTAACTACTTCGCTTTTTTTCTCTTCTTGTAAGCTATACATGAGAATTACAGGCTATATAGGTTATTTCCTAAACATGATAATTAGAGAAAACTTTCTTTTCAAGCCGATGAAATGTCACCTTTTATCCGACATATCATAAGCCTACGAACACATCTCCCCTGCAATGTACCCAAGTTCTGCGGTGTACGTTTAAAGTTCTAGTTCAAGTCCAAGTTTATAAAGTTTAAGTTAAATTTATTTCACTACAGTATATAACCATCATCACATGCTAGCTGATTCCTTTACAATCTGATGGACATTTGTATTTAAATACAGAATACAAATGAGATGCAGATGAGATTATGAGAATAATTGAATCAAGAGTACTATAAAATACCAAATAAAAGATTGGTTAGTTAATCCTGTAAAGATCGAATTCGGCCGATCATCCAGCATCAAGTTTAATGAATCTTACTTTGTGAAACATTTTGGTGATTTATTCTTACTAAGGATAGTACATTTTGATACTTTCTCAACTTCATCACCATTCCCTAATATGTATATCGCAGTAGTATCGAAGAACGTTGCTCATATAATTGTTATTTTTACATGAATAACCATCTAAACTGCCTATGTTACTTGTTGTTGGAAATGAAACCAACTAAGTAGTTCAAAAACGTTTTTCTATTTCTATTTACTTCTATACTTCAAGGACGGCAGATGACCCCAAGCTGTGTTGCCTCTTCAAGCCATCTGAAGATTGCAACACACCACCGAATCCTTTTGCGACCTGTGAGGGGTTGCTACGCAACACGTTACTGAGGACCTGCATCTGGCTCATCGGTATAAGCGCTCTGGTAGGCAACATTCTGGTAATTGCTTGGCGTACCTACAAGCGTAGACTGGACCGCGAAAACTCCGTACAGATGAACTTCATCACCAACCTGGCAGTAGCCGACTTCCTCATGGGCATGTATATGATTTTCATCGGCAGTGCAGATGCTTTTTTCGGTAAGGATTACTACCTGCAGGCAGCGACATGGCGCAACAGCTTTGCCTGTAAGTTGTCAGGTTTCGTTGCCATGGTTTCGAGTGAAGCATCTGTGTTTCTCCTGGTCCTGATAAGCCTTGATCGTTTCATCTGCATCGTCTTTCCCTTCGGAAAGTTCCGCTTCCGCACCCGCTCTTCTCGGATTGCTTTATGCTTCACGTGGCTCTTGGCTATCCTCCTCGCCATCATCCCCATCATCATCGGCGACCGCATCAGCGGCTTCTATGGTTACTCCGATGTCTGCATCGGGTTGCCGCTTGTCACCCCAGCAACCGGCTTCCAGGGTGTTTGGGTCGAGTCTGGTGATGGGGAAACATTAGACCGCCACTTTGTCTCGACCGGTAATTCCGGCTGGGCGTATTCCAACGCGGTCTTTATCGGTCTAAACTTGATCTGTTTCGTAGCAGTATTCGTGTTCTACGTCGCCATATTCGTCTACGTTCGTAAGGCCGCCGTGTCGTCTGGCCGGAAGACGGAGCGCAAGAGTGAAATCAGGATGGCTATGAAAATGGCGGTCATTGTTGGGACGGATTTCCTGTGCTGGATGCCGGTGATCATCATGGGCATCCTCTCCCAGAGCGGGTCTGCCGTCATCCCCGTGGTGACGTATGTCTGGACCATCGTCTTTGTTCTCCCAATCAACTCCTCCCTCAACCCTTACCTCTACACCATCTCCACCATCATCCAACAGGGCGGGTCCCGGAAGTCCTCAATCGGATCGCATCGCCACTCGGCCATCTCGCAGCGGACAAGCCTTTCAGGAGGGAACAGCCAAGCACAGGAATGTTTGAAGTCGACTACGCAACAATGATCAGTGGAATAGGCCCATGCAACATTGATTTTTTTTCTAAATCTTTCATTCTTCTTTTAGCTGCATATACCTCATAAATCAAGTGATGCAAATCATTCCGTTGAACCTGAAGGAAAATGGGAGTATTCTCAATGTTATTTTAAAGCCAGTTGATATAATTATACATAAATATGGTTTCGGATTTTCTATTTTTTGCTCATTTTTCTCTCTCCCCCTTCTCTCTCTCTCTATATATCTCTCTCTCCCTTCTATATCTCTCCCCCTTCTCTCTCTCTCTCTATATCTCTCTCTCCCTTCTATATCTCTCCCCCTTCTCTCTCTCTATATATATCTCTCTCTCCCTTCTATATCTCTCCCCTTCTCTCTCTCTCTCCCCCTCTCCATCTCCCCATTTCTCTTTCTCTCCCATCTCTCTCTCCCCTGTATTTCTCTCTCCTTCTCACTCTTCCCCTCTCTCTCTCTTTCGCTATACCTCTCACACTCTTTATCATAATACTATCCTATAAGGGAACTTTTGAGTGTTCTATACGTTTGAGCTGTAGGTGTTTTATAATTGTTTATATTGCATACAAAAGAAATATTACGCTATTACGATAATAGATAAATTTTGATATCTAAATGTACGTATTGTGATAGGAAATTGTGCATTTGTGATGTATACCGGGGTAGTGCTTTATTGACCGTTGTTTATTGTGTGTAAATATTCTGCATGTAATAATGAATAGAGTATACATAGATCACAATCAAAGGTGTGCCCGTTTTATAATTGGGGTTTAAAGTTTCAGAGAGGATGTTGATGATGATGTGATGTGATAATGATGATGACGATGATGATGGTGGTGGTGGTGGTAGTGGTGATAATGATATGCTGATGATGATGATGCTGATGATGATGATAATGATGATGACAATGATGATGGTGATGTTGATGATGATGATGGTGGTGGTGATGAAAATGATATGATGTTGATAATGATGATGATGATGATAATGACTGCTGCTGCTGAGATGATTATTTTTATGATGATAATGATGGTGATAATGACTGCTGCTGCTGAGATGATGATGATAATGATATGTTGATGACATGGGCGTTAATCCTTACGTAATACCTATTGTTCAGGGGGGGGGGGAATGAATGAATAGATCATCCCCCCTGAACAATAGGTATCAATTGCAGATTTACGCCCATGGTTGATGATCATGATGATAATGATGATGATGATGATGATGATACAACTGCAAGTGACAATGATCGTGGTTATGATCATGATTTTGATGCCTGTGATGATATTGCATGGCAGTAATGATTGGGGATTTTGTATGATGATGACGATGAATATATATGTTTCTTCAATAGTGCACTGTAGAACCATATTTGCTGACAAGGGAGTTCTAAATATTACGACACAGAATCATTATCATCAACATTGCTACCATCACCAGTACCAATGTCATCACTAGCAAAATAATCATAACCATCATTATCATATCTACCTCACTCTGTGGCTGATCTAAGCCTGGAGCATGGCTTGTCTTACTTTTAAAATATCAACAACAAAAATCAATAACCTGTATTTGTTTAGGTTTTTGTGTTTCTTTCAGGCTTCTTTGTTGCTGTTTTTTGTTGGGGGGGGGGGGGAAGGAGGACAGGGGGAATTTGTGTAAATTCCAAATGCCCTTATAACTATAATCCATTCACCAATTCTCGAAATCCACCTCACACCACTGAAATCCTTTAAAATGGACCTTGTGGTTGATTATTCTGAAGTTCAACATTCAAATAAAGTCTTAAGATACTTTAAATCTAAAAATAAGGCAAAGCAAATCTCTGGTGTATTTGGAGTATTTTATTCATATATCATTGGAAACAGCAAACAACATCCTGCCAACATCAAAACACTTATTTCAAAAAGAATTTGATGAACAAAATGTTGTGATATCTCAGCAGTGTCCTTTCAAGATTTAAAAAAAAAAGTGTTTTCAGCATTTGAAGAAGAGATTAGAATTTTTTTGGTCAAAATCCCTAAGCACCTAAGCAACATCATCTGATTAAAAACACTATATTTGTTTTATCTAAAACGTGTTGGTACTGCCATATCAGGTTACATGAACTGAAACGAAATCTGGTATGAATCTCAATCTTTTAAAAGAATCTCCATGTATATTTTCGCATCACGAGTTCATTTATTTCTCGTTCCACTATTGATTGCCAGAGGCATCAGTTTTGGCACACTTTCCAACTAACTTTGTGAATAACAAACAAACATCACTAAGCATTTCTAAATGCTGATTTTATCACTTTTATTTCTATGTTGGCATAGTTCTGAGACACCTAAGAAAGATCTATGTGATTTTCATGGAAAAAATCACCATATTCCACATGATTATTGTAAGATTTTTCCTGAAAATGCTGCAAATTTGCCGAGCTGTGATTGTAGGATGGACGCTATTATACAATACATAATTTTCCGAACAGTTTAAAGAAGTTTAATTCTTATCACAGCAGAATTAAAAAATTCTCTGAAATCGTCTTGTATGGACTAATTATTTAACCTCGAAAGTTAAAATAACTCTCAAAGAAATGCCTAGATGCAATTTTATTTTTTAGTAAAAATAGAAATGTGGACATATATGTGACAGCGTAATAAAAGCAAAGTCTTGATATTTTTTTCAGTGACCTACCCTTGTGAAGTTTTTGTCTACAGTGCTGTGAAATACGAAATACATTACACCCTTATTGTTATATCTTGCTCTTCATTATTCAATAAATGATTTTTGTCACATTTTTATTCCTTATCCATCCATTCTATCACAATTAGAGATTCCCCTCACTCTTTCCATGCTTCATAAACAGATGAATATACAACCATCTCTACTCCATATAAAGAAGAGGAACCTAACTTCTTTCTACATTAAATAAACCCAACTGAACAAGAGCTTAATAAACAAACTTCAGGGTCAGCTACAAACAAATTGCCAACAGATAATGAAGCTGCATATATTTAAGTGTTTATGACACAGTTTCTTATAGAGCACTGTTTCATTTCATTTAATACTATACATACAAGCACACTGTAAATTTCCTTGTTTTGTGAAATTCAACAATATGACAACTTACAAGAATGATTGATTTACTTGTTATTTTTTTTACACATCAGTTTTCAACCATAATTTTTCAACAATCTCTATACAAATGAAGACGGTTTCAGTTTTATAATAGTTTATTTTCCTTGTTTTCAAGACTTCCGTGTGAGAAGGAGGTACACGTGTATAGAAATGTAAGGTAATTTTATTTATTCTACACTTAACCTTTTCAATCATACATGTAATTTGCAACACTGGTATATAAGTAGATTGCACTTATTTCACGACGACTTTCTTGTTGCAAACAATTGTCATATTTATATATACATGTATATATATATATATATATATATAGACTAACAAAAAAAGAAATATGACGTAATCTTCATTACAAGACAATTAAGTTTTCCTTTATATCATCCAAAATTCAAGAGGTTTGAGGAACTTGATTAGAAAATAAAAAAGGAAAAGGGAGGAAAAAGGAATAGTTTATAAATACTTATATTTACTTGAAGGCATTGTAATCCTTCAATATTGTAACTCTGTATCTCATAATACATTTTGTTAAGTACAATGACACATGTAGCAGAGTCAATTCCATGAATCATCTTGTATAACAAATTAAAGGGGAAAAAGTCCCTTAAATACAGTACACGCCGAAAATCTCCGCAACACGATTACACGATTTATTTTTAGGATTACACGGTTTACACGATTCACCTGAATCGTGTAACTGTGTAATCGTGTAAATTTACACGATTGAAGAATGTCGCTCTGAATCGTGTAATCGTGTAAATAGTTAAGTGCATTGGTCGGATGATTCGACCAGATGTAACAATCGTGTAACTGTGTAATCGTGTAAATTTACACGATTGAAGAATGTCGCTCTGAATCGTGTAATCGTGTAAATAGTTATTAGGGTTATAAGGGCATTGGTAGAACGATGCGACAAGCTGCAACAATCGTTAAATCTTATCCTGCTGACACCTATTGCTGTATACACAACTTACCTTCAGTGTACATCAGTTTATAATTACTGTACTTTATATTCGTTTATAAACCTCAGCACTTTCCACTAACATGTGTCGTATACTAATCCGTGAGACAAGGTAGGAAAACGTCAGAAACAGGAAGACATGATAGATGAAATAGTAAAGGAAAAAAGATAGCTACGAGGAGAAGGGAACATATAAAAGGAAAATGAGGGTTGAAAGGCACGATAAAGATAAACAGAAAAAAAGAGAGAAAAGAGGGAAAACTAAAAAGTTGACCGGAAGAAAAGAAAGAGTGAAATAGAGTGATGAAAAAAAGAAGGGCGAAACCTAGTAAAATTAACAGAAATGAGAAGGCTATGAAACAGAGAGGAAAAGAGACAAATAAATAAAGTAAGAGGGGAACATAATGAGGGAAAGAGAGGCGAGAAAGATATGGGGGAATGGAAAGATATTGAAAGAAAGAGTGAGAGAGAGAGAGAGAGATAAAAAAAAAAGAAGCTTTAGTTGAAAGAAAAGGGGCACCGATCAGATTTTAATAGGGGCATTTATCGGAGTTGATGGGGGCATTTATCAAAAGTGAAGAGGGGCACTTCTCGTACTTAAAGAGGGATACTTACTAGAGATTAAAAGGACACTAATGAAAATGGAAAATGGACACTTATTGTAAAGGAAAATAGGAACTCGTCGAAGGAAAAGGGGTGTGTGTCAAAAGAAAAGGAGCACTTGTCAGAGTTGAAAAGGGGAAGGGGCACTTTTACAAATTAATAGGGACACTTGTCAAAGTAAAATAGGTACTTTTCCTACATACAAAGGGGCACTTTGGGGGAACTTGAAAAAGTGGGGGGGACACTCTGCCGCTAGCTAAACGTAACTCAAAGACAGTTGGCCATTCACTTATTCTATTCATTCTCGGCTTGCAACTGTTCCCTACACTCTGTAGCCAGTGGCTTACATACTTACGTACATGTAATACCTATTGTTCAGGGGGATCCTATGTTCAAGGGGAACCCCCTGAACAATAGGTATTATGTAAGGATCTCTGCCTGTAGCTAGGGCAACGGCCTTTGTCCCCGGCGAGGGTCAATGGCAGGCCACATTCAGAGTAAGCTTCTTTTGTATGTGACAGGAAGTGTGCCCTTAAGCCTTGACCGTAGCTCTTTATACATATAGCTGAATAATGCAATGTTGTAAAAGGTAATTTACGAAAATGAGGAACGCTAAAAAAGCAATAAGTGATCAAAGTCTAAGGCCCGAATTCACAAAGGAGGTTTGTCGACAAACCTTGGTTTTCGTGCGTCATATGACGCGTTTTTACAAACCAGGTTTGTAAAATGGATAATGATTGAATAAAAAAAAGTATAACGATATTCATAGTAACGAATGAGCTGGTGAACCGTAATTCTAATTGGTACAGCCTTGTAATGTAAGAGTATCACAACATACTTAATTATGTTAGCCCTCCTTTACATTTTGTAATCATTTTTACTTATTTACAACTTAGGAATAACAAAATTCCCCCTTCCTTCGTCGTTCATCGCTTTTTTCTTTTTTCTCACCGAGGATTAAATCCGAGAGTGCTTTTCGGGAAGTGGACTGATTTTTTTAACTTTCAAACATTCTATAATAAAACTAGAGACAAGACACTGCAATTAAAAATATATACAAGAGAAAGAAAGCGTAATCTTCGCTATCCCCTCGTATCGTCCACGTTGTCCTCGTTCAACCAAGAAGTAACTTCTTGCTTTTACTGAACTAGACGTCCTTAACCTGCTCACCATCACCACTGAAAATAAATTGTAACACAATTCCAGCGAGCAATCGAATCGTGTAATCGTGTTGCGGAGATTTTCGGCGGGCAGATTACACGATTACACGATTCGACCTGAATTGAGGAATCGTGTAATTTTACACGATTACACGTTTACACGATTCAAATTTCGCTTCAGTGGCAAAAAACGAATCGTGTAAAAATAAATGGTTACACGATTCCCGCGAGCAGTCGAATCGTGTAAATTTTGAATCGTGTAAATCGTGTTGCGGAGATTTTCGGCGTGTACTGTAGGTCTGAAAAGACGTACAGGTACATCATTTCCAACATTCATGATAAATCAAGATATCATTTCACTTTGCCTGAAATTAATCCACCATTTCAGAGTTGGCACATGTCCCAACGACCCCAAAACTTTCACAAATAATTTAATCATAAGGTGCTAATTTCCTAAAAGTTTTTGCATTTATACAAAATCATTCTCAAAGTGATTGAGGTGATTGAGAATCCTTTTTCTTTCCCCCTTTTGAAAAGAGCTGAGCACTTTCATCTGTGTATTCTGATATTAATCAACCCTTTTCAAGTTGGCACATATCCTAAATGACCCCTTAACATCCACAGAGGATTTTAACACGAAGAGGTCCTAGAGTGTACTTTGTGAATTTTAGCATACAAAGTGATGAAGGTGCTTCAATATCATCATAAAGAACTTCTACAACAAATCAATGAATTGTTTACCCGTGACAATTGTGATGTCTACGGTTAAGACACCTTCCTCAAATGTATTCATTCATTTTCTTTATTAAATATCAATTTTTCTTTCCTCTTTTGAAAAGAACACTTTTCACACATGTATCATGATATTCATTGCTGGTGCTTACATGAGTAATAATTATAACATCTTGTCATCTATGAGCATGCATCATATATGTACATGTATATCGTATATATATGTATCTCAGTTGCTATTAACCTGTTGATTACTGAATTTTCTCATTGCCATAGGCTTAATACAAGAGCCACCAAGTTCCAGGAGTCAATTGGTTAAACTGTGGTACAGATAACCATATACACTCATGCCCATTCTCAGGAATGGCTCACTGTCTCATTACACAGGGGTACACAGCTGGGGGTCCATCTCTAGGGACACGTATGTTGACCTTTGACCAGGTCAAGAGAGAAAGTGACATGTGATGGGGGTAGAAGCAGGAATTACTTGATTGGCAAGCGATGTTGATTTTTTCCTTTCTTCCACACATATCACCAGAATGGGCACCTATGAAAGAAAATAATAGAAAAATAAGAAATAATCAAAAGACCAATAACATAAGCATACATGAATTTTGAACTATTTACAAAGAATAGGATTATAGACACATGCTTGCCAAAGTATGCTTTAATGCCCAGTACAGTTAAATTGATGATTCTAAAAGGAAATTGGAATAAAACTCGTTAAAAACAGTCTCCTTGTGTTAAACCTGCATCAAAAGACATGCATGCAGGAACATACCAGTATACATGTAAGTATCAGTTATCTTGCTACATGTACTTCCTCCATAGTAAATGATACAAAATTCCAATACTGACTTCTGCCCATTTCATTAGAAATGTAATTTCATAACCAGAAATCAAGACAAGCTCTCTTTCAAATGATGTCCTAAAATGTTTGACTTACATGTAAAATCTATGGTTGAAAAGATGCATTTACTACAGTATACATGATAAATAAGTCAATATTGATTTCATCCTGCTCCTCTCAATGCAATTTCATGAAACAAAATCCCATGGACCCGTTTCACAAAGCCTTTTTTCATTGACAAATGACAAAAATCATAGACATATCTGCTGATAACCAATCAAAAGCAAGGATTTCACTAGCTTATAACACAAACTGTCATTTGTAATTGATGACCATGGAACCGTTTCACAAAGCCCCTTTTCAATGAAAAATGACAAAAATCAGTGACAAATCTGCTGATAACCAATCAGAAGCAATGATTTTACTAGCTTATCACAAAAAAACTGTCATTTGTCACTGATGACAAGTTTTGTGAAATGGGGCCCAGAAGGAGCTTAATTTTAAAGGGCACCCTCTAGTGCTTGACTTACCATCCAATGTAGCACTGACATAGGTTTTCATGAGACGTAGCCTGCTGGATGAGTAGCTCGACCTGAGTGGGTACATCCACCGGATCGTTGGTGGAGAAGTCACATCCTGTCAATAGAGGGCAGTATACATAAACATTGTGATATTGCATCGTGTGGTGTATGAAATACATGGTTACTGATATCACATCTATATACATGTATGCAAACATGCTTGAATGAAGACACCGTACAAGTTAGAGAGAAATGTATCGCAAATCAGCTCTTAAAAAGGAAGATAATTAATCATGTTTTTGAGGTACCCTGATAATAATAGCTACGAGTGAGTAATCTATAAAGGTAAATTTTGCCAAATCTGGTACACGCACATGTTCATGTTTCTGGCTTTTACATGTATAAGAAACATCATGCACAATTTACTGAAATATTATGTACCAGACGTATTTTGGATATGTACCAAAAATAATTTTTGGTAAAATGCTCTCAGTAACATGATTCAAGGTATAGTACATCCCAAATTCTGTAGTAACTGTAGGTAAATCAAAAATACATAGGCATAATTGGGGGTGATATCGATGAGGTTAACAGTATCATTTGACGTACATGTATCTGAATGACAGTACTATTTGGCATTAAACATAGAAGAGGTTCTAACTCTCTGCAAACAAATATGATTATTTTGACACAAGTATGCATTTGTGTTTATCACGTGTCTTTACAAACACCTGAACATGTAACACTAACTTTTCACTAAGATACCTAAATATGATTATAATAAGTTTTGCTTTTCAATGTTCATGAAAACAATATAAATGTGAATATTGTTAAAAAAAATTCTAGTCAGGATATGAATCTCAGAAATAATCTGAGCATATAATTATAAACGAAAATGTACAATTAGTTTGACATACCTGTGAGTTTATCTTTGACTCTGTTGATGATCGAGATAGCTTTCTTGTTGAGTGCTTCAGGCTGTACTCCTGGCTCACCATCTATACAAAGATAAACAATTACAAAAGGAAAACATATCATATGTGAACAGTTCCACTTGGGGGAAATACAACATGTCTCTCTCTCCCCCTCTCTCTTCTTCTTCTTCTCTCTCTCTTTCTCTCACTCTATTTCTCTTTCTCTCACTCTCTTTCTCTTTCTCTCTCTCTCTCTCTCTCTCTGTCTTTCTCTTTCTTTACATAGTCGCTCTCTTCTTTTCACATATGGTCATCCATTTTATATAAACTGTTACAAACTGAGATTCCACACATATCTTCACACTAAGAAACTTGATGGGCTAGGTTTGACTAACACACATGCTACATCTTTTTTTCTGGTCCCATTTACAAGCTTTTGTCACCCATTTTGATTCTCTAACATGTTTACATATTGTAATGACATAGCTTTATAAAAATGTTCTACACATGTTAATTTTTGGGGGTAAATAACATCAATCAATCAATCTATTCCCTGTTTAAAAACAAACATGTAAGATGGGACTGTACAGTAATATTGCATCAAAATATGGCATGGAAATTTCTCCTCTTTGGAATACGAGAGCATGTCAAGAACAATCACAGTCATGTGATGTTGCTGATATTCTTCCACAAGGGAATGCTACAGAGCTACAGATATTGTGCAAATCAGCTAACAAAGCAAACTACTGAATGTGCCAATTGGCAAATGAAGCACATAAATGGCAAACTGACACTCTGTTTCCACAGTGTTACTCGTACCTTGAGACTGCACAGACTCTGCTTGGCCCGCAGCCTTCTTCTGTTTGGGTATCTCCAATTCCATATCATCAAGTAGATCTGAAGCAAAAGAGGAAAGCACTTAAATCATCTTTCTTATTTAGTATACAAAAAGAAACAAAGCATTGTGATTTGAATAGCAATTATCACAACGCTTTAATCAATTTGCTCATAGCCAATCAAATTCAAAGATCACAGTAACCTTCATTATTATTGCCATTTCATACAGGGTATATAATAATAATAATAATATTCAGTTCTTGTATAGCGCATAATAAGTTATGAAATAACATCTATATGCGCTTCCAAAGAGCTTTGGAAATTATTACCCTAGCTTTAGTATAATTGTAGGGCCCTCAGGAAAGACAGTACAAGTATAAAAACGGATGATCCTACCCTTGAAATCAATATGATCTTTTTACTTAGTTTTATCATTGATAAGTTTCTGTACCTGTACCTGTACCTGTTTGGCTGGTAGAGTATGCTCCTGATCTGGCCTTGGATCTCTTGCCTTTGGGAGCTGATAGAAAGAGACAAGGAGAAAGAATATCAATTATGGTCAAATGTTACTCTGATAAGAGTGATTTTGCCTTGCTGTTTAAACGTATTTATCATCAAAACATTACACCCATCAACCATCAATCAGTCCACTAATCCATCCATATCATGTATCTCCATGTATCTAAACCAATTCATTTATCAACCCATCAATATTTTGTAACAACCATTAATGATGCTGCTTGTAAGTATCGGCTTGCATGGTGATGTAGATATACAGTAGGCTTGTGGGTGCACCATGTAAACCATTAGTGAGTTTGTAAGTATCCATCTACATGCGTTAATCCATCTTTCTATAAAGTTAGGTATCTATTCATCAATTCTTCTCTCTGACATTCAAAATTCCATCAATTCATCCATCCCTCCATCTTCCTATCCATTTATCTTTTCATATATCAACCAATATCAATCTATCCCTCTATCCTACTTACTGTCTATTAGTCTCATCATCATCCTATCCTTGAATTCTCACATAACCTGCATTAAACTCTCACAAGTAATCTATCCCTCCATATATCTATATATCTCTCTCTCTCTCTCTCTCTCTCTCTCTCTCTCTCTCTCTCTCTCTCTCTCTCTCTCTCTCTTTCCATCTATCTATCCCTCTCTCTCTCTGTCTCTCTCTCCATCTATATATCCCTCTCTCTCCATTCATCTATCTCTCCCTCCATCTATTAATCCCTCTCTCCATCTATATATCCCTCTCTCCATATATCTATCCCTCTCTCCTTATCCCTCTCTCCATCTATCTATCCCTCTCTCTATCTATATATCCCTCTCTCTCTCCATTCATCTATCTCTCCCTCCATCTATTAATCCCTCTCTCCATCTATATATCCCTCTCTCCATATATCTATCCCTCTCTCCTTATCCCTCTCTCCATCTATCTATCCCTCTCTCCTTATCCCTCTCTCCATCTATCTATCCCTCTCTCCATTCATCCTACTTACTGTCCATCAGTCTCCAGTTCAGCAGAGGATCATAGACGAATGCCTCCAGTACAGCCATGATGCTATCCTTGTGTTCTCTTAGAACCTGCATCACGCTCTCACAAGTAATACGGTAGTTACCGTCAATACCAGTCACCTGTGAGGATGAAAAATAGAAATAATGCTACCTTTATCTGGACACAACATACATGTACATGTACAGTTTATGTGTATCAACACTATTTATGAGTCTTATAAAAAAAGGCCTTTTTAATCATTTCACATCACTACGTGTTGTGCATCAGTCTGGTAAATGTGTATTTTAGCAGATTCATGAATGAGAACTTGTTTCTTAGGACACTTTAAATACAGTTTGATTATGGTATGAAAAGAAATTTCTAGAGAACTAAGATGTCTTTGATACAGATCTTTATCTGAGAGTCAAAGGAAATTTTAAAATATGGCTTCAAAAAGTGATGAACTAGACTAAACTTTGCTTCATACACCTATAATAGACTCTGGTCTATGACTTGATGAAGCCAACTACCAGTGTTTCGGTGGTCTCAGACTGTACACATACCAAAAAATCACGATTGCAAACAATGATCACACTGATCAAATTGTTTGATTGGAATTAAATTTGTTGGGACTCAACAAATGACAGACTTAGTGAAGTTTAAGCATTCTGTGTTTTATTGTTTGTTTGTTTGTCGTTTCATGATGGAGTACTTTGTACATGTAGGTTAAGATACCAGGATGACTTCAAAGGAATCGCAGGAATAAGACCCCTGAAAAGGGATGGTGAACTCTGATAGGAGCTCTTCGCTTAAATAAGAACTAGCGAGTTTTCTTCCCTTATAGACAGGCTATGTTGTTGCAACTCATAGGCAATTAGTCCCAATATCCAAAATAAAATGATTTTTTTCACCAAGCAAAGAGATAATATGTTTCCTTACCTCCATAGCATTAATGAGCATCCTAGTGAGACGGAACGGAATCTTCTCGGGGAACTTCTCTCTCGTCATGGCAACCTAGAAAATAAAACAGGATACGATCAATGGTGGAACGCTTTTAATAGAGAGGAAAGAAAGTGACTAGCATTTCGTTTGCTCATGGCAAATAATTACTCCTTTACAAAAGAGTTACGATAACAGAGAGAAAAGGAGATTGTTACAGGGGGGGGGGGGGGGAGGAGAGAAAGATCAACTTTGTACAAAATGATAACAATAAACACTTTTACCTGATGATAAAAAGCACTTAATATAATTCCTACCCCAGCTTTCACCCCATCTACTGATAAGTTGCTCAAGCATTCAAATAATTTCTTCCCCCCAAATACATATTTACTTTGCCTGGGAGGAGAGTGGCAAACCTAAATTAATGTATGCCAAAATATTGTTTTGTGATGGGAGAATATGGAAACTGTTATGATGGGGGGGGGGAGGGGTGTGTGTCTGGACACTTAACAAACATTAAGACTTCTCCTTTGGATTTAACCAAAAATATTCATCAACTAGCACTAACCATCATCAATATCTATCCTTTATAATATTGCCCAACATTAAGTCTTAGAATAATCGTGAAATATTGATGGTAAACTTCTTCAAATTGCTGTTTTAAATCGTCTGTCAGGATACACAACCTGTCCGGACACACAACGTCTGGGTATACAATGAGGCCACAATGGCTTATCCACCAGACCTCCACACCTCTATATGTTTGAATACCTGACAGTTTTATCTACATGTCCAAGGCGGCACATACCTCAAAGCAGTCTCCAAAGTCAATGTGGATGATCTTGCCTGTCAATCTATCCAACATCAAGTTAGATGGATGTCTAGAATCGAACGCAAGAAGACAAAAACAGAAATATATATAAATAATAAAAAGCATGGATTTATTCATACAAGTATGCTTAGCTGACAACTGATCAATACTTTATTTCATCAAAGAGATAGGGATTGCAAATGTGTTTTAAGGTGAGATTTAGGCTAAGGTTAAGAGTTATGATAATAATAATAATGATAATAAGGAGCAAGCCTACTGTATAATAATGATTTTGTTTACCCAGGGAAGCCTCATCAGCTTCAATGCTGTTCTTCCTGAGGGCCCTGTAACTATCATTATTATTACCCCAGCCGTTGCCAGGTAGCCATTTATAGCTAGGTCGAGAGTGGCAAATGTGGATTCAAGTGTTGCCAAAGGACGTTAGTACCGGGCTGAGATTCGAACCCTCAACCCTTGGATTGAGAGTCAAGTGAATGAACCACTACACCATGATACAGTGAAACCTGTCTATAAAGACCATACAAAGGAGAAACGAAAGGTGGTCTTAATGTACAGGTTCCTTTAGTACATGCTTCAAAGAGAAACCATTTTCAAGGGAAACAACAAAGGTGGTCTTTGAAGACAGGTCCTCCAAGGGTTAGGTACATTATATGAGTACATGAACTGTTCTGGGTAGTTGTAGGACCCACTGTACTGGGCCTTCCACAAGAAATTGTGTTGCCAAAGTACATGATTGTATGAGATGCTACTCACCTATCTCCTAGACCGAGGATGTATCCTACCATGGACATGACAGCTAGAGATCGGGTGTAGTTGGTCCGCCTCTCAAACCAAACCTGAATCAAATAAACAAACAAAGAAATAAACAAAAAGAAGATGTACGAAGTTATACAACAATATTTCACGAACCTTCATGTATATGCATCTATTAACCCCTGCAAACAAGTTCATAAACTTTCAATACAAATTTACAATGTATTTTTCATTGTAAACTTTCCAATTGTATTCAGTGTTTCATGGTCAAATTAGGGCAAGGGGCTTTGGTTAGAATCATGA
Source organism: Strongylocentrotus purpuratus (assembly GCF_000002235.5). Classification (NCBI taxonomy): domain Eukaryota; kingdom Metazoa; phylum Echinodermata; class Echinoidea; order Camarodonta; family Strongylocentrotidae; genus Strongylocentrotus; species Strongylocentrotus purpuratus. The sequence goes on along the minus strand of NW_022145601.1, from coordinate 23,662,255 downwards.
TTAGAATCAGAATCATGATCAGGGTTAGGGTTATGATTGAGGATTGGGGTTAGGGTCAGAGAAAGCATTAGGGTTAGGCTTGGGGATACTTGTATGGTGAGGGTATCTTGCACTTGTTCCACTATTTCTCTACTTGCCTCTGAGCTTGGACTCTTGAGCCAGAGTAGCTTGGCAAGGTCATCTCCCTGAGTGTAGTCCAGTGCATGCTCAAAGACCTCCACCTTCTGCATCAATGTCAGGTGTTCATAGTCTGGCGCCATCTAGGGATGAAAAGGAAATAGAATCAGGATATGAAAAATGATATGGATAAATCATACTGAGAATAAATGTTTGATGTCTACTTGTACATATATTCTCTTCTATCGCTCAAGATCCCCGTAGCCTCTGTTGAGAGAAGTTGCCCCCCCCCCCCCCCAACAAAGAAAAAAGAAAACTGCTCTCATTGCCCCTTCCCACACCTTCTTTACCCCCTTCTCACCCAAAATGATAAAAAACATACGTTGAGAACCATACTACATGTACATGTATGTTCAATGTTGAGAAGGATCTTCTTATCTCGAAAGCCTCGGAGTCCCCCCTCCCCTTCCCCCCTTCCACTCCTCCCTCTTAAATTATTGAAAGAGCTTACCCTGAGCATAATACGATGTTCAATGTTGAGTAGAATCTTCTTCTTATCTCTGTAGTCTCTGATGAGTGTGTGTAGGGTGTCACAGTGCCGCACCCAACCGATAAGACCAGAGTTGGTGGAGAGGGGTATGGCTGCATACCTCTGGATACTGGACAGAAAAACAAACAAAAGAAAAATTAATTAATTAATTAAGCTTAATGAAAACATGATGAAAGTGATGGGAAACTTGATTATCCAAGTAACAACAAATGTTCAAGTGAGAAAAAAAATCCTTTGAAATGATCCTCTTAAAGTACAGGAATTTCTCCAACTTGACACTGACAATTTTCCTCAAGGTGACTCGGGGTTAAATTTTTCTGATGTTCTGACATTTCTAGTATAATATATTCCTATAAAAGATGGATAAATAAAGCCAGTTTATGTACATGTACATAAAGCTTCTTGTAACATTTTTAAGAATCTACAATAAATCTGCTCAAACAAAGAATGGCATTCAATAACTCTATGTATAGTCATTAAGCTACTATCTTTCTGACTTTCAACAGATGATGAAAGGCAGATCTTGCTTTTGGATGACACAAATTTTTTTTCATTAACCAGATGCCTTCTACACAAAGGTATACTTTATGATGCATTTTGTAATCATTTAACAACTTAATTATTTATACCCTTCATCAAGTTTTGTACTTTTTGAAGGATGTAAAAAAAAGTGATTTTTCTCAATTAACATTTCTTGAGAATATGACAAGTTAAAGCTTACATCTAAAAGTATTCAACACAGGCACTAATTCAACTAGTCTACTTTCAATCTTGAGTTATGAAAAGGAAAAGAAAAAAAAAGGGAAAAAAAAAAGGGGGGGGATCAACAACAACAACAAAAAAAGGGAAAAAAAGGGGGGTGTGAATAATTTAGTACAGTATAATACAGGTACATATTATGTAATTAATGGTGGCCACTAGAGACAGGGGGTCTTTCTGTAGAGGTGGGACTACATGAAGCTTGACTTACTTGAGATGTCTTCTGAACGTATCAGGGTTGTTGGCCAGTAAGGTGTTGACCAGTCCAAAGAGTTGCATCACCCTCTCGTCTTGCCTGAGGTCTTCATGACCTTTCAGCAGGTACATGAACTCAGCTCCATCGCTTCCTGTGGGCCAAAGAAGCATGAAAATGTCAGGTATGACTTTTTAAAGTGACTCAGTAACATTGTTGAAGGTTGATGAAAAAACTGTAATTTTTGTATGAAATGTTACTGATTACATGATTATTCCTTCTACTATACAGTTGTACTTACCCTCTAACAGGCAAAAATTCCTGAGAAAATTCTCAAACCACAAAGATATTTATGGTTTTCTTTGAAGGCGTCACTGTGCAATACCCTCTAACAGTGATTAACAGTGAATTCTCCCAACCATTTTTGAATTTTCCCAACCATTTTTCCTTGAAAATAAGACATAAAACAGACTATTAAAAATCTGTCAACAATTAAATGTCTGGAATGGTATTGTAGAGCCAATTCATTGCTTTGTGACGATTTACATTCACCTAAAATATAATTAAATTGTAATAATACAGTTGGGAGAATTAAGGAATTGATCACATCAGTTTTTCCCAATTTTTATCATTAACAATGGTCTATTCTCACTCAAACTTTCAGATTATCTGTAATTGTACATGTAGCATTGAAGTCACTAACTTAGCACCATTTTCTCTCATCTGAACAATGTTACAAAGTCCCTTTAATGAATCCCTTACCGAAGATGCTGAGCTTGCGAGGGCGCTGTTTAGATGTGATGACCTGCAGCGTCGACTGGCATCTCTGGATCTTAGCGACGGGTCGGTTAGGGTCGTACGTCCCTGGAACCGCTAGCTCTAGGTCTCTACACATCAGGAGCTTGGGAGACACAAGCTGGAGCTCCAATTGAGTGAGCTGGGTAAGGAGGCAAAATGAACAAACAAGATATAAAATACGGTGACCAAACAAAAAGCCAGTTCATACATGTAGTTGCAGTCTGAGCATGAGCAGATAAAGGTCATTGCAGACCAAATTGTGAAATTCATGGAGGCAAAATACTGGAAACGTGCTCATGAAAGTGATGTAATCATTATTCATTTATTATGCACAAGCAGTGCACTCCATGATACACAGGTAGGTTGAAGTATTCTTTGAAAAGGGGGAACAAAGGCTATTTATGTAGCACCTCCATCGCTGTAGGAGTGATTATTTCAAAATGTACAAATCAAGTGGAATATCATCATGTTTTGAAGATCTGTGGATATTTGGGATCATTTGGGACATGTGCTATCCGTGAACTGGTCTTTTGCTATTGGCTTTATTATGTCAAAAGTTTTATGGTTAGGGTTGCAATTAGGTTCTAGGGTCGGAGGTTCCTGGAACCGCCAGCTTCAGTAAAGGGTCATGGTTAAGGGTCATGGTTAAGTTCAGGTATCCACATACTGATGGGTCCCGGGTTGAAGTTAAGAATGTGGTTACTGTAGGAAACTGACATGGACATACAACGGACAGACAACCAGTTACTATAAAAGCAATGCACTTTAATAAGCACTTTGGTCTGGAATGTCCTTTGATTACCAGTGGAACTACCCCCTCTACTGTTCACTGATTCTTAGGATATTCTATAGCTGCACATACACTGTCCATGTCTTTTTAATAACCATATTCACCACTCAAGGGATGAATTCCATTGAATTCTTTAATAAGTTGAGGAGCCCCTACTCAGAAAGACAATGACGGTAATGGATTTTTACAATTTCTTCTGTTTTTGGTCTAAATTGTTAGATTATTTCATTTGTTTTCCACCATTTCATGTGCATATCTCAAGAGGCTCGGATAAACTTGGACTCTCTGTACTTCAATCTTACAATATCTCTTAATAGAACTAAAAGATGATATATATATATATATATATATATATATATAACATACATGTACCTGTAGGGTACCAGCATCGAGCCCAAAACATGCACAGAGAAGAAGAAAAAAGTCTTCTTCAAAGTTGAATGTTTTATAATATTAGTATAGAATCAGACCTGCCAACCTCTGGAGTTCATAAACTGTATTCTTTAATCCCAAAAGTTGTATTTTACTGACAAAAGTTGTATTCTTAAAAATAAACACGGACTGCTACGCGGATCAATGCCTCGTACAGCTCCTACATTCAGGGACAATTTTGTTTAAGGATCATTGGTTGAGATGTGCATGATTTCGTCACGACTGGTGTGTTCGATGAACCAATGAACATCCCCAAATTGCCTATGTGAGATGCTTGTAGGATACTTTACAGGACATAATTGGCATTTACCATTGAAAATGGCACACACACAAAAAATACTGTTTAAAAAAAAAAAAAAAAAAAAAATTTAAAATTAAAAAAAAAAAAAAAAATCATTTTGAAAATCGTACTTTATTGCAGAAAATCGTACTATCCTATTTGCTTCTAAAAATCGTACGAAATAAGACTAAATCGTACTGATTGGCAGGTCTGTAGAATGTATATATTGGAAACTATTCAAGACTTTTATTCATTTTTAATTTTCTCCCCCTCTCCGCCCCAGCAGAATACTGTATCTATTTTTGGTTTTCTTCCAAAGGCATAGTCCTAAAGACTAAAAATGAAGTCTGTTCAGCAAGAGTCTAGTAAATGGGGTACCGATATAAACCAAAGGGCAAAACTGCCTTTACAGTCATGTACATAATTATGTTGGCGAGGAAAAGGATGTTTCCTGATGTAACATTCACTTCAATAATTCCTCCACATTCCCATTAAGACATCCCACCATATAAACAGGTCTAATTTCTCATAAAGACTGGTTTAGGGCAGGCTTTGTGCCTGATACTCAGAGCCATCTATACACAGAGTTTTGCAAACCCGGTTCGAGTTGGACAAAATATGGCGACTAATGCTTTGATAGGCAAGCACAAAGCAAAACAATATACGCCAAGTTGTGTCCCAGTGAAACTTAAGTTTGCCAAACTATGTGTATAGATGGCTCTGCTGATACTACATGAATACAGGTTACCATGAAATTTATTGGTAATGAACCATTTGAATTCAACTCATGAATACCATTTTTTCTTAAGGTTGTAAGGAGCAAGTTGATATATCTGCCCCTAAACCTCTTGAATATTTTCCTCTTCATAAATGGAAGTTATGGGGTCAAAGTGCACGAAACAATTAAACAATTTTTTTAAAGCCCCATTCTTCCTTCTCTTCCTTTCACTAAATACCTCCTTCTCCTCCATCAAATCTCTTTCGATTATTCCAAATTTCTGGAGGCCATTAAATTCCAGTTTTGGGGGTGAAATACCAAAGGGTTAAACCTGCTAGCATCTTACATGTGCACCTCTTCTTATCCAAAATACACTTTTTATCAAATAGGGAGAATGCAGAAGAATTAACAACAACGATTTGAAAACTGCCCCCAGCCCCACAACAAGTTATAATACTGTTCCATAATAGAATAACTAATGAACTAGTACTCCCCCCCCCCCACAAAAAGTTATAATGAAATATCTGATGGAACCTCCTATTCCTAGCCTACTACTCCTAGAATAATGAATAAATTAATACCCCCCCCCCCCCTCCCTAAACCTGCCTCTCCTAAATAGCCCACTCCAAAAAATTTCCTCTTGAAAAGATGGTAGACCGGAGCAGATGTACCTGTCACGTCCTATCATTCAAAATGGAGAGATACCGTATCAGCCCTAGGTCATGCCGTCTGTTACTATTTCTAGCCTACGGGTGTAATAAAGGTATCAATTCCAATCAGTTATTCTATCGAGATGCATCTAGTGGAGCTATTTTCTAATGATTTGATGCTATCTTGGGATGTTTGAAGAGGAGGTGGAAGTGTGTCTTGATGTGTAGGTGAGGGAAGAAACCTCTACATGGAGGGATTTCATGGGCATGTATACATCTGAGGTTCAGAGTAAATACAAACTAAGGTAAAAACCTTGTTTTAAAGAGACTAAAGATAACACAAAGCAAATGTAGTTCATGTACCTTCTTTTGAAAAGTGTTAAAAGAATTGAAAACAGATTAAAGAGTAAAGAAAAATATAGAAAGAAGTAAAGATCAAAGAAAAAGGGAGTGAGAGAGGGAATGAGAGAGGGAATGAGAGAGGGAAAGAGAGAGCAAAAGGGGGAGGGAGAAAGAGAGAGAGAGACTGGGACATACATGTACATGTACACAGTGAAAAGAAAGATGGTCAGAGAAATATGGAGAGAGAGAGCAACAAAGGGATTCAGAGAAATAGTGAGTGAGGGATAGTTATCGAAAGAGAATAGACAGAGAGAGAGAGAGAGGGGGGCAGAGAACTGGGAAACAAGAGAGATAGGAGATAGAGAGAGAGACGAAGAGAGACAAGGAGAGAAATGGAAAGAGGGAGGCAGAGGGAGGGAGAGAGAGAGAGAGAGAGAGAAGGGGAAGAAAGAAAGTGAGAAAGAGATGTGAGGAGAGACAGGGAGACAGAGGGGCAGAGAGGGGTGGAGGAGGGCAAGAGAGAGAGAGAGAGAGAGAGAGAGAGAGATGGAATGAGAGATGGAGAATGAGACAGATCAAGAGAACAAAAGTATAAGGGATGGAAGCATATCATCTTTTTGATAATCCAGCATACCTGTGGTAGTTGTTTTGAGATCCTCCTGAAGACATGGTAATACAGGTCCCATGCCTGTGTCAAATCCTTCACATTCCTGGACCGGGTATACTTTCTGCACCATTCCTGTGCCTCCATCAAGTCTCGTCCATAGGCCTGAAAATGAAACAAACAAAGTGAACTGATTAAATCCCTTTCAAAGATGAAGTTTGAGTTTAAATAATGAAAAGTGCATCAAATCCTCTCTTTTTTGCACATCAGGGCCCATCTTACAAAGAGTTGAAATCAAATCGCAACATATTTGCGATCAATATCAATTGCAAGGTTGGACATAAGAGATAGGAGACTGCAAACTTGCAATTGATTTAAGGACTTGGGATCGAGTTGGATATATTGAAACTCTTCATAATATAAGATGGGCCCAGGCCTAGATATATGTAAAATATCCTTACATTCTGTTTCTTTTTTTTAAACAAGATCAGTTCTTCTAAAATTCCACTTTATAGAGGTAAAATAAAATAATTTGAGTACATTTGTCTCTTAAGAATACAGAGGGTTTTTTTTCTTTCTTTATTATTTTTAAGGAATGTGTGAAAACTGTTTTGTAGGAGTTAGATCATTCTTCCTCTGAAATTCCTTACCTCAACCCTAGAACTAATGTTATCTCAACCCCAAAAACCTACCTCTCAACGTACTTATAGTCCATGACCTACCTCTACATGCATGTATTTGACGAAACATAGCCCTGAGCAAATTTTTGAGACGCAAGTTTAAAAACTTATAAAAGAGAGAGAAAGAAATACATTGTCTCAAGGGTCCAAGGCAGAGAGGAAAAGTTAACTTCTCAATGTTTCCTTCAAACAAACTTATTCTTACATTTCATCATAATACTATTTTGGTAAATCTCAGAAGGAATCATACAAACACAAAGAGGGAAAACTTGTGCATGATTGATTAATTTTTAATCTGTTATCATAACCCTGCATGTAAAATGGACATGATGAATGAATGAGTAATAATATCCAAGAGCAACATCTACTGATGAGTGAATTAGAAATTCTATTAAAAAGACATTTCGGGAGCTTTGAACTATTTTGTATCATTATTTTCCTTTCTTTTCAAAGGACGGATTCTATTCATAACTGAAATAGAAATGCTAAAAGAAATGTCAGGAGCTTAAACATTGTATAAACATTTTCTTTACAAATGGCTGAAATGAGTAAAGTGCCCCCCCCCCCCCAACCACTCCCTCTTGATGCACCCGTAACAATTTGATCTGTTTGGCCGAGAGTAAACTTTTTGAGAGGTTAGATTTCTCATTACTTTATACTCACGGGCATATTCTGAATATCAATGTTTCAAAAGAATTATACACATGTACAAGCAGCTACAGGTTAGGTTTTCAGCAGTGAATATGCTAGATGTGACAGCCAATGTTCTTCTATATTTACTAATCTCTTTATAATTACTCTATAAAATAAGGTTGATGAATAATCCTTTACAACCCGATTCAATTCACAAGATATCTCAATAACATTAACTTCAAAATGAGGTTGATTGATAAGTTGTCGTTAATACTTGTAATTAATTGTAAACGACGTATTTGTTATAACCACACCTTCATAAATGTACATACATGTACAAATGAAAGGTGCCCTTCTCAGGAATGTATTATTGTCAATGTAATTTTTATGATGTTGCTCATGACATGTATTCTATAGCTAATAATTTAATTTGTTCTTAAAGTGATTCGAGTTGTATGATTTTTAACACAACTATATATTCTCAGTCAAGGCAGGTTATTTCAAAAGGATCATTTACAAATAGTTTTGATGTGCAAATTTTAATGCACCTCTCATGAGACCAAACTGGATATACAGTCAAACCTGCTTTAGTGCCCACCTGTCCTTAAAGAACCCTTTCCCCCCTTGTAAACAGCTTCTCATTGAACCATGTACCAAAGGAATTTGTCTACAAAGACCACTTTTTGTGTTTCCCTTGGGCGGTCGCTATAGACAGGTTTGACTGTTACAGCAAGTGGGAGTGGTATTAACCAAGTGACTTCTGAAATAATGTTATTTTCATAGGCATAAATACAGGGGTCACCAAGTTCCCAAACGCAATGGGTTAAGAAGTGATCAACCTAATATTGCCTTAAATTTTCACCAGCTCGTTGCCCAAGCTGATCACAATTTTTTTTAGGTCATCCCATTACACTTCAACTATTTAAGCTTGCTTTTTTCTTGAAAATGGTTTTATGCTAGTGTATCTTTTAAATGAATAGCAGTTGATATAAATATAACTCGGACTGGACATCCAATATGTCAAAACATCTTTTATTTCCACCCAACGGAATAAAAATTTTCCCACTTTTAATACCAGTTAGGAAGTTATGACTTTATGAGAATTCTTTTGGGAAAAATAGCAGCATTTACAGTCTCTTTTTAGGACAACCACATGCCCATAAAATTAGGCATCTATCATCGGACCTTACCTGATTGAAAGAGGTCTCTTTCATTGTCTGTGGTCCCCGTTCCATCATGGCGTGAAGCGGTTCCAGGACCGCAAACATCCCCTTGACGTTCCTCTCGCCGAAGTAGAGTCGGGAGGCCTCCTCCAGTCCCTCGTGCCAGAGCTCGTGCCATAGGATGGCCACTCGGATCAACTCCTCACTCACCTGGGGGTGGAGATGGAGGGAGAGAGGGAGAGATGGAGGAAAAGAGGGAGAGATGGAGGGAAAGAGGGAGAGATGGAGGAAAAGAGGGAGAGATGGAGGGAAAGAGGGAGAGATGGAGGAAAAGAGGGAGAGATGGAGGAAAAGAGGGAGAGATGGAGGGAAAGAGGGAGAGATGGAGGAAAAGAGGGAGAGATGGAGGGAGAGAGGGAGAGATGGAGGAAAAGAGGGAGAGATGGAGGTAAAGAGGGAGAGATGGAGTGAAAGATGGAGAGTTAATGATGGATATAAGAGAAAGGATGAGAGGGGGAGGGGAGGACAAGAGGAGAGAGAGTAACATGCATAGAGAAAAGAAAGAAATGGGGAGAGATGGAGAAAAAAAAAAGTGGAGATAGAGGGAGATGGCAAGATAGATGAAGATAGAGAGAGAGAGGAGGAAGAGAGAGAGGAGGAAGAGAGAGGAAGGGAGAAAAGAGCGAAAAGAAGAAATAGGAATAAAGAAAGAGAAAGATAAAGAGGGAGGGAGAGAGAAATAATGGTGCAATTGTAAATATACATGTATAACATGACCATTATAGCTACAGGCAAATCATTGGTTGATTAAACATCACAGTATCTGTGAGGCTGATCTATATTGCAAATGATAAAACATTTTGTTTGTGCACTCAAAGGTGCAAATGAGAGGAAATGACAGTGAAACACACTTCACACACTTCACCTTCCTTCTTGTTTTTCTTTTTGAAAGGAGATTCTTGCTCCCTTCCATTATAGTCCATTATGAAAATGATGTGTTCACACATGTTATCAAACTTCTCATTGGTTTCTGTCTTATACATTTTCCAAAAAGCATGCAAGATTACCATTGCAGTGTATACATGTACTACTGTGTTTAAACAAGCACCTTGGTTTTAATATAAACTTTTTTTTTCAAAGAGTGTGAATGCTAATCATCATGGGCTGCTGTACCACTGTGTTGCTGTGTTCACACAAATTATAATAATAATAATAATAAATTTATAGAGCGCGGAAACTATCCAACATCTAGTATATATTCTACTGCTCTACAAGAGCTCCTGATATGCTTAGATTTACAGTTAATTTAAAAAGTGTACTTTCAGTTTTTATTTAAAGATATTCACAGATGGTGATTATAAAACACCTTATTGACATGACATTTCTTTCTTCAAAGAGTGTGAATGCTTACCATCATGGCCTGCTGTACCAGTGTGTTGCTGTGTTCACACATGTTACTAAGCACCTTGTTGGCGGCATTGTGTCTGGCTGAGCTCTGGGACTTGGATGCTACAGTCAGAGGGTAAATCAAAGCCTGAATCGAGAGAAAAAACATCAAATAGTATTTCTTGTTGAAGAAACTATGTACATGTAGGATTAACACAGAAATATGAATAAAAAATTGAAAGCATAGCCTGATGTTAACCAATCATCGTCAAACAATTTGTTGAAGGCAATGTTTAACAATGTTAAATCTGAGATGCATGGTCCTGGTAAGTGTTATCAGTGTCTTTGATATGGTGTAATATTGAAGCCCTAAAAATTCCGCTTCAAAATGATCATGAAGTGCCTCAAAAAAGTAAAAATCTTCGAGTGACCGGTTTTACCACACTCATATACCCCAATAGACTGTAGTGTTATAAAAACCTGTAAGAAAACAGTTTTTGAAATTTTGATTTCCAATCATAAATATCTTGATAATCAGACAGGTGATCGGCTTGTAAAAGTCATGGGATTCGTGACTGACCTTAAGGTTTATATTTTATGATTGCAGCATGAGCTAAATCCAGGATTTTGTTTAGAATCTGAGGCAAAGATACCCAATCCCTTTAAGGTGAGGAGAAAGGAGAAGAGATCAAAACATTAAACAAGCAAATCAGTTGAATGAAACTAAAGAGGGAAATACTTTTAAAATATGTTAATGAGAAAACAGCAAACACAATAAGATAAAAGCATTCATACCTGAGGATGGTGTTTTCCAATGTCAATGAGTAGTTCTTGGATGAGCCGTCCTACCAGCTGCCTGGTATCAATCCTAGCTATCAGCTGAGGAATCACCTACAAAGAAAATAAAATGGAAAGATAATGTCATATTTTCTTTGTCTTTGAGTATATTGGCTTATAATTTGTTTCAGTTTTTTTCATTATGGTGTAAAAAACCTGCACACACATACAAAAAAAGGCTTCCAATGTTGAAGGCTGTTTTTCAGTGAGTCTGTATACGAGAGGTTACAACAATACACAAAATAACATCAATAACAATATACAAATTAAACAAAAACAAAACACATTTACAGAAGACATATTAGAATATCAAAGGAAATAGAACAGGCCTAATGGACAGTGCCTGTATGAAGAAAAAACAATGATACATGCATATGTAACTGTATGCAAACTTCTTGAACAATTCGTTTTTAAAGCCCTACTAGTTGATTGTGCATAAAATAGGCTACATAGGAATTAACTTTACAATGAAGGCATACCTGTTAAGTCTTTCAGGAAGAAACAGACCACCATTCCTAGCCCAAACACAGCTCTAAACACACAGATTAATACGGTAGGTGGAATTTGCTGCCCATGGCATCGAAAGGATTAAAGCGTCACTATTGTATTGAGCAATTTCGGGCTTTAAAACTTATTGGCAGTGATTGGCTTCTCTCTTACTGACAGGTCCTTTTTTTTTCAAGTGAAAAGGGGGCAAATCACATCTAGCCCTCTTCCATTTTAGTTTTCTTTTCCAGGGGGGGGGGGGGGTTGTTGTTAATAGCAAGGGCTGTATCACCATGATAAGATTCAAAGTTTGAGGAAACTGATTATTATAAAGATATAACTTAATTACTCACTGGGTGGCTTTTAATTCACAAGGTTTTTATTTCTAATTCAATTTATAGTTGAGATGGAATAATATCACACCAATGTTATTCTCCAATATTCCATTAAAACTTAAAAAGAAAATGAAGACTCATCCACATTTTATACATCCAACATGTGTGCTCTTTCAAGAAGTTCTAAAAATACTATTAATGTTTTGACTTGCTGAACTTGATTTTTTGCATACATTCAAGCTTACTATTGATACAATCTACGATTTATATTTGTTGATTTGTTGAATGTCTCAATGGCCCTGTAGTCACCTCACAAATACAAGAAAATTAAACCGATTTTGATCTACTTTTAATAATAATAATGCATCCAACATGGACTCTCAACAAGTTTTTTCCTGCCATCTTATATCCAAACGCCCCTCATCCTCCATCTGTGACAAATTTCAGATCTCTCCGTTCCTTTGGCTAACCCCCTGTTCAGACTACCAAGATTTATTGTATAGCTATACAAAAACCATATACAAATGGAGCTCTATGATGAGTAATTGACATTTCTTTCTCAGTCTGAAGTTCTGAACATTGCATAATGGAACGTCATAGAGCAAAAAGGGATGCTCGGAGATCATTTCAAAACAGACATTCGATAAAGAATGAGGGTCCACTAATGCGAACATCATATCGTAAAAAAACCTTTTCTTTTATACAATACTTTTTTCATGAGTATAAGGTAGGGATTATTCAATCTGTTGTACAGGCATTTTTCTTTAAAAATAGCTAAAGTAATCCTAACCCTAACCCTACATGTACATATGATGCACAAGGTACCACATTTTTAAAAAAATGTATGCAAATTAGCTACCTTAGCCACATTACGTTGTGGTACTGGCTATTTGTAGAAACATGCCTCTACGACTGATTACACAATGCCTATCCGTGCATACGCCCCCTTTCACATTACAATGATTCTGTACATAGTGTTCTCTGATACAAATTTTGTACGACTATCTTGTAGTCTGAATGGACTATAAAGCAGTGTGGATGAAACCGATGGCTAAATGTCACACTTTGACAAATCTATTAGTACAGCAGTAATCTGAAGGTTCCTCTGAGCTGCCAATTTGATTTTCAATCTGGGACTGATTGTAAGGTGGCCGTGACAGCAAGGATTTAAATATTAAGGTACGGTACTAATCAGAAGAGTTAGAGAAGCCAAGTGCTTGAAGTATAAGAAACAAGTGTGAGGAAAATTGGGGGAGGGGGGATAAAGACATGAAACCCTACTCTTATAGCACATTATATTTTTAACAATTAACATGACTTGATGATGATGATGATGATGATGATGATGATGATGATGATGGTGATGATTATCCACAGCGCTTGTATGGTGGCATTTATCTGTTTCAAACATTCAAACGCACAATTAAGTTCCCCCATCTTGTGCAAATTTCATGGATATTCTTCAGAAATGTTTCTTTTATAGGCCTTCAGGTGCGATTTCAGTAGGGATAATTCACTAAGAATGAAGTTAACACCTCAAGACATCATCTCTTGTTTATCTACAACAACAGACGTCATCTTATGAGTCACATCTCATATCATTCCCTTAAGAGTTGGTGTGAAAGGTGTTATCAACAAAAACACTAACAGGAAATATTAAAACTTGGTGCTAGGTTAAGGTCTCTTTGTCACCATAATTTATGAAGGCGACTGGAAAATTATGACAAATTTACGTCAACTAGGGAACAATATCTATCCAAAGAGGTCAAAACAGCATCCTCTCATCGGCCCATTTGATTTACTATTTCAGGTCAGAATGATAAAGACTTCCAATGTCATTTCTATGGTCATATCAACAAAAAGAAGACATTACTAACACGCATCTATGCTTTATTAGCAGCCAGGTAAAATAACCACATTCACATTGGCCAAAATTCCTCTTCAATTAAAAATTGACAGCTCATGAGCGCTATGTAATCTCATAATATGTGGTTTCAAATCAATGTATACTTGCAATCATTTGTTTTCTTATAAACATATTATGGCAAGAATACATGGGCATCAACGAGTTTAAATATACAATGAATAGTTTTAAAAGAAAATTCCTAAGTAATGTATTCAAAAGTGCTACTGGACTGTTAAAACTGTATTCAAGAAAAATATTGCAAGACCTTCTCAGTGCAGTTCTGGCACAGTTTTTCTTTAAATGAAAAAACAAGCAAAGACATATATAAACATATAAAGGGATTGTCTATCTCAAAAAACAAAAAGATTTTCAAAATTACTACTAATAACTAGGTACAACTATAACAATGCTCTTCATATTTGACATTCATTTGATGACACCTTTAAGCAAATCTATTTATCAGTGACAATTATTCAAACTTGTCTTTTGAAAACCAGTTGTCTACTTATTGATTATTCAACCACATATCCACTCTAAATGTATATAAAAATGTAATTCCAAAAAATACCTCATTCATCTCGGTATGATAAGCATTCCTCTTGTATTCATTACAAAATACCACTACCTCAAAACAACAGGTGTTCTGAGAAATTGAATACTTTTCATCACTGGCCAAAAATTCAATTTCTTTTATTTCTTTAATCTGGTTTCTGTTTGAATTTCAAATCTAATTACACTGGAAGTTGAGAAAGATACAGACACAGAAGATTGCCTTGGCTTGGGATGTTGCCAGGAACTTAAAAGAATATTACTTTTTTGTGGGGGGGGGGGGGGTAGGAGTTTGTCCAAACATTCCTTGATTTCAGGCAAACACATTTTCATTTATTTTCCTTTCAGAATGATAGAACATACATTATTAGAGAATCTTATAAAATCTAAACTGAATATAGTCAACTTCAAGACTACAAATAAATAATATCTGCCAAATGATTTTGTAGAAAATGTATAAAGCAGAGCAATATTAGGGGAGCCTTCCAAAGTTGCGACTGTGCCCGGACGCGTCGGGGCGCGATGAATAGAACAGTCGCGTCCCAAGAGACGCATTGAGGCGCAAAGGGGCGCGAAGGGGCGCAATAGTCACCCTCACCTGATTCTTGCATATGAAAAGAAACTGTCTATTGTTGGTATAAACCCGCTCTATTCTTCTTGCGCCCTTTTGCGCCCCACCAGGCGATGGAAGATTATCTCTCCCGTCATTGTTCTCGCTCGTGATGCGCGGTACAGCTTAAACTTGATATACAGAAAGTATTTGTAGGCCAAAGCCTGTCTTCCCCTCCTCCGGTTTTCGTTCTGATAAACATTCCATTGTTTGTAAAAAAATGATGTATTCTTCTCGCGTCGCGATCTATTCTTCTCGCGCCGTTTTGCGTCGTAACGGGCGGGGTATTATCTTTCCAATCATTGTGGCGAAGCTTTGCAATGTACATTGCTACAGCACAGCATGAACTAGTCTGGTGGGATCGTCTTTGCTTTGGGGGGCAATCAACACACTCGTTCATCTTGATCAGAATAAATTATGATTTATTTTTGTTGGGTTTATTACGCCTCCTTTTAATTTTTGTGACGACTGTATGAAATGTGAAATAAAGATGACTATGTACGATTAATGGTTGTTTAATTGCGAGCTTAATTGTCCCAAAAAAAATAAATAAAAGACGAATGATGTGAATGACTACATGTATGCCGGTATAGTCGGCAAATTGATTACTGTGTGGGTCGCTTGTGTATGTTTGTAATTTGAATGATTATCAACATATTTGTATAATTCCCACATCGCGATATGATTCTAGCGTCGTAATAATGGACAAAGGAATTATCTTTCTCTCCCGTCATTCATATTCACGCTACGCGTTGCACATCGCCACAGCCTGAGCTTGGAAGAATTTATATTTTGTCAGTCAAATCTTTTTTTTTTTCTCCCCCCATGACTTGGTTCTAATACATTGAAGGTTTGCTCATTAGGGATGAGAAGAATAACATCAAACAAACGATCTACTCAAGATGACGCTCTTTTCATTTCACCTCGCGGAGCGAATAGAAAAGTTCGCTCTAAGGCCAAATAAAAAATTTAAAAATATTTTATTAGCGTCCTGTTTTTTCGAAAAATAGGAAGGAGGAGGCCCTCTTTTTTTTCTTTTTTTTTCTTTCAAAATGGCCGCTCGATACATTTTCCGACAGTCGGGCTATTTTTCTATTTAAAAAAAAAATCAGCAATAGATCCATTTTAGCAGTGTTTTTCATGTTTTTTTTCTTTAAAAAAAAAAAAAAAAGAAATTATAAAAAAAAGAAAATTAAAAAAAAAAAAAAATTAAAACAAATTTCCACAAAAATAAGAAATAGGAGGCGGCCCCCAAAAAGGAAGTGGACGGGGACGCTAAACATGTATATTTTGTTAAGTGCCCTCAGGGAAAAAACATAAAATGCCATGGCAGGATTTCACGCCCGAGATTTGCCTTCGAAAATTGCCCGTCCAAAAGGCGTTTTAAATCATAATAATTCCATAGCTCTTTTTAAAAGTGGAATAAATAGAAAAAAGAGTCCGGTAACTATAACGAGATTATAAAACATGTGTGTCATGAAGATGTAAAAAAAAAGCGTAGCCTGATGGTGATAAAGTTGAGCAGCAATTGGAAATGCAATACAAAACATTAATCAGTTCATGGTGATAATTTATCATTCGATTTCTACTTTGCGCTATATGTACTAAATGATCGCAAAACGGGCAGGGACACAAATACAAACATTGATTTCTGCTCCAACATTCGAATAATTTATTCGTAGATTTGTATAATTAAGTGGCGAAAGTGAAATTTTGAAATCATAATGCACAGATACAAAAACATACCAAACATGTTTTGATTCTTATTCTAAGAAAAAAACGGCAAATTTTAAAAGATCTTTTTAAAAGGAGGGAGGCGCTATAGCCCAGTGGTAGAGCAGAGCAGCTCGTAACCGGGAGCTCCCTTGTTAGAAACCAAGTCGATATGCTATGGTAAGGCATAACTCAACATTACATTTCGTTCGGAGAGGTCTTAAACCGGTCACGCCGGTCCCCTGTTTGCCTAATTCAGAGCATACACAGTCATGCTTCATATAGCAGTCAGGAAAAAAAAGCGAACGGTATACAGGAAGCTACCTTTTATAGATAGGCCTAAATTAAAGGTTTGACTTAACTAGGGAGAAGAAGGATAACATCAAACAAAAGGTCTACTCATGATGACGCTCTTTTCATCTCGCTGTAAGATAAAGTAGAGTTCTATGGAGCGAATACAAAAGAAAGGTTCGCTCTAAAGGTAAAAACATAGATTGCCGTGGCAGGATTTCACGCGGCCGAGCAAGGCTATTGTTTGATCGCTATAATTGTCCGACTTGCTATAGATTCTTGTTTAGCTACAATAAGGTTGCGTATTATGTGTGTGTGTGTGAGGGAGGGGGGGTGGCGAAGTGAACGGTCGGACCAAAATGGCAGAGGCCTATCAGGAGGGCTCCGCCCACTAGTTATAAGGACCGCTATTCATTGGACAACTATTCATGAAGACCGCTATTCGTAATTTTAGAACATGGACATTATGTATAAGGGTCATGAATTCGTAATACGACATCCCCCCTCCCCAAAACTAAATAAACTTAACTAATGATACAATAACAAATAATGCCCGGTAATTGGGAATAGACGCCTATGAGTGGAACAATGGGCGCAACAACTATTAGCTGCTCAAAGAGCTGTCTTTTGTCATTGCGTTGCAATAACAAAGTGCTTGTAAAAGTTACATGTACTATAATATCCGTATGCTATATAACACCCAATGTGAACATAACGTGTTCAGGCTAGCGCTAGCTAACAAATATGAAACGTCAAAACGTCACGAACAATTGACGACAACAAATTGTTACGACAAATGCCACCACTAATACAGTTTCTTCGCGAAGAAATATTCGATCGAATTTCATGTTTGGAACAGATAGGCGATTTCGAATTGTTCCATCTACCGAAACGTTTTGATGATGCAGGCTCCCGATAATACGACTATCATTTTTGTAATATCTTTAATTTGCAGATGTTTGTTTATTTCGTATGACATATTTATAAACGCCCTATAATCTTATTTCAAGCAGAATCTTTGAATCTCTTGATTATAAGTATCATTTTTAAATCACGGGTTTTGAAATACAATAGCTGATTTTGCGAAGATATAGAGAACCTACGTTTCTATTCTTTAAATCGATCTTGCATGAGAAAGAACAGATTGATGATATCGATATATGACCTATTTTGATCGGATGACAGAACAAAATAAATGTAATATGAAACAAATAATGTGTCAAAACATACAGAAGGAATACAATTATACATATCGTTTTTGTTTTGTTCGTGAACAAATTAATATAATACAAGTATTGAACACATTAATGAACAGAAATGAACAATCATGCCAACTTCAACGCATACACAACTTCGATGTTTGGGAGGAAAATAAACAATCAGAACAACAATCTAAATCAATGTCATGTACGTAAAATAATAATAAAACATATCAGTAGCCAAAGTGAAAATTTTAGAGTCAAATCTTTCAAGACGAGAGCGAATACACACGCGGGGAATACATGAATAACTAATGCGTAGGAACGGACGCGAAAGCTTTTCTTTAAGCTCCCATTCACAAATTCACAATTCACAAAAAAGCGCTTCGCCGTTAAACGCACCGCCCCTCCCCCCCCCCCCCCCCCCCCCCCGCCCCACAATGAGTGTTATGTTATGTTATGTGTTTCTTGATGACCCAGTAGAAGAAGAATAAGGGCTAGCCACCCCCCCCCCCCCCCAAAAAAAAAAAAAAATGGCCCAAAACAAAGCAATCATTATTAATTCCGTTTACTACTTGATACCAACACGTGCATGATGGATCCCCCGTATGGATACTTATTTACAGGGGCGGCGATTTCTTTTCATGACCGGGGGGGGGGGGGCGAAATGCGAGGAAATATTTGTATTCCGTTGGTATCACCAGTGGCGTAGGGGGGGGGGCAGAATAAAATCCGCGTGTAGCGTAAATTGGCGTGGGCTCTTAGGGCAAAGACCAGGCGGGGGTCAAGGGCGGAGCCCCGGAAGCTCAGGGGTTTGAGGCATTTAATTACGTTCAGATGAGCATATTTTTGACACCTTAGTGAAACTGGCAGGTCATTAATTGTGGGGTTCAGGGGGATGACCCTCATGAAGCTCAGGGGCTTTAGGCATTAAATTGCGGTCAGATGAGCATTCAGGGGCCCACCCTGGGGCCCTTAGTGGGGAATTTTGTTCGTAACATTAGTGTTTTGCAAAGAAAGAACATTGTCAAAATGAGCGTCTTCCTTCTAACGAAACATATTGATGATGTTCCCGACAATACGGATATCATTTGCATAAAAAAAATCGTAATACAGATAAAACGCTTTTTAAATCCAATTCAAGGAGAAACTACGACATTCTTGATTAAGTATCATTTTCAACATCACGGATTTAAAAATACGTTCTCTAATTTTAAGAAGATTCAAAGGATCTATGTATTGATATAACAGACTGGTGATATAATTATATGATTTATAATGATCATACGACAGAACTGTTTACAAGATGCAACGAAAATTAAAGAAAACAAAACAAGAAAACCGAAACATTCGATAACATCGCTAGAGGAAATATACACAATTGTAATGTAATATGAAACAAATAATGTGTCAAAACATGCACGAGGAAACAATGTCAGAGAGAGTGGGGTAAGTATAAAATAAAGTTGTTTTTTCGTGAACAAATCAATTTGTATTAAAATTGATATATTGAACACAATCATGAACAGAACAGGAGGATATGAAATAATGAACAATCATGCCAACGTTAACGCCTACAGAACTCCGATGTTGAGAGGAAAATAAACAATCAGAACAAACATTGTAACCAATGTCATGTACGTAAAATAATATTGAAACAAATCAGTAGCCAAAGGAATGCTTTTCAGAGTCAAATCTCGCAAGACGAGAGCGACACAAGCGGGCTCTACATGAATAACTAATGCGCCGGACCGGGCGCGAAAGGGCGCGAAAGCTATTCAAAGTTTAAGCTCCCATTCACAAATGTCAAGTGCTTCACCGGGGCGCGCCCCCGGCGAGGTAATTTCGTAACAATGAGACTCCAAACAATAGCCAGATTTTAATGAGCTGGAAACCAACTGAAGTCCTCTCGTATCCGACGCAAAAAGGCGCAAATGGGCGCAAAAAGGCACCTCCTTTGTTCTCATATCCTGCTCTGCGCCCCGACGCGTCGCGGCAAAGTCGCAACTTTGGAAGGCTCCCCTTAAAGTAAAGAAAGATATACACAAACATTGAGTTGCATGAAGTTTTGACCCACATGCAAAACAAACAATCTTATAATTCGCATGATGTGGGTGTGATAGTTTGAATCAAAAGTAGCTGCCCTTCTTAGTAAAGAGTTTATTGTCACCCTATTATTGGGAGGGGGTGCATGGATGTGATGGTAAAGTAGCATGGAGAAAGATCTAAATAAGGAGAAAAAAAAAGTAATGAAAGCCGATTTGTATCCTTCCCCTCTCTTGATCTACCGATTCATGAAAGTCCGGAAATACAGTCGGAAGAAAACAAAGAAAGCAACATCAATGTCAAAGAGTTGTTTGGTCAGCAGGCTTGACCTCATCAAACAGAAAAGAAATGGGATTTTAATAGCAGAAGGTCTGGTTCTAAGAAATAGATAAAATAGTGAAGTTGAAGAATATTGGAAGGTTTACTGCTTTCAGTCAATTTTATGCACCTGTTTGGTATTTTTGGAACGTGTTGTTTAGCTCTTTAGTTGTATTTTGTAACAAGGACATACTTTAAAAGTGTTTTTACTTAAACCCAGAGCTTATTTTCAATTTCAAAAGCTCTTTACAAACTCTCAAGCACTCCTAGCTCAACACTTCTTCTACAAATCAATTACATGACCAGTACTAAATTCTATATTTGAAGATACCCCCAAAACACCTAAATCTGTGATGACCAGGTCAGCAATTAAAGTTTGAAGCAAGTTTGCATGGCCAAAGGAAGTGAATGGCTGCTTGCAGGTCTTCTTGATCGCTGCCAGCTCGTTATAAGGTTCCTGTAAGCTTTCAGACTGGGTCTGCAATCTTGAATCAGAGTGTGCAAGCTTGCGGCAAGCATATATTTTTATATCATGGACTCACACTGAACTCATCCACATGTATGATCAATCAAATCTATTTAAAAAAAAAAAACCTTTCCTTTTTCCAGCTACAAAAATATGGTACAGCAAAATGAAGTGACATGTACTATGCCATTTCGTAGAAAAGATATACTTAGAAAACAACACAGTTTACCGAGTTCTCTCTTTCCCATAGGCTTGATAAAGGATCCCCCTAGTTCCCCCCAAAGACAATGGGTTACCCTTGGCCAAAAAGCCGCAGTCCAGCTTTAAACTTGAAGGCACCCTAGACATCTACACTGTTCTTGGAATGTGATGACCAGGTCAAGCTCACTCACACTGGGCCTGTCATGGTCAATCAATGGTCAGTCTATCGTCACCTGCCAAAACATCGCCCTCTCTCAGGCGACCTATAAATCATTCCATCTGTCTCAATCTATCTAACAATCTATCTAATATCGCTTGCCGTCTTCAGGGCTGGATGACTGAAGAGAATTATGTCATCGATCCCCCTCCCCCATCCCCCTCCCCCATCCCCCTGCCTTGAGTAAGAAGGGCGTTAACTAAGTGTAAAATTACATGAGTGAACACGCTTCTGGCCCTTGACATACAATATCAAAATTAAAACTAAATTAGGCCCCAGATACTTGAGTGAAGGAAAATATACATAAACCTGTTTTGTTAGAATGTCAATGACATGTACATGTCACTTACCATTTGGTCAGTACCCTCTTTAGCACAGCTACAATTTTTTTTAACACCTTAATGAGTTTCGGTGCAAGCTATTAGTACAGCAGAACTTTTGAAGAGAAACTGCAATAAAGATCCTTTTTTTTTTTTTTTTAATTACATTTTGTTCTGCTGTTCTTCTTTGTATCTTTGGATGATTGGATCTAAAGAAAATAGTTGCAATTACTAAACAATTTATTAAAAAAAACACTACTGGAAACTTAAATCGTGTTTACAAACAAAAGAGTAACATTCTGATCGCAGTTGAATTTCATTCACTTTTTCGTACATGAACAGCCCTTTCCCACCAAAGGAACACAAATATCAACAAACATTCAAGACTAGACACAGAAACAAATATGTACATATCCTTCAAAGTAATCTTTTTGAGATTAAATTGACGAAAATTCAAACTGGAAAACAAAGCCACCCCATGAAATATTTTATCATTTCAAGTGCAGGTCAAGTAATATATCTTTTTGAATTGATGACTTCCGTGAAGAGCTGTTAGTTCTCATATAAAACCGGTTTAACCTTGCTCAGTTTTCAGGAAATAAGTTTGATTTTTTTTTTTAAAACCATCAATACAAATATGTGGTTCACATCCATCATCGTTCAAGAACACAAATTTATTTGTGTCCTCAAATTTGTTGTGTGGGGGTTAAAAAGAAAATTGATGATGAACAACTGTCTCGATTATCAACGGGCATGAAGAAACCACCAAGGATCATCCAGATTTGTCTTGACCGTCAGATAGCACGCTATGCTAAAATATAACATCATAAAAAGAAAAGCTAAGGGCTAATTGTTCATTTTGTTAAACATTATCTTATTATTTTTTTGTTTATAATGTATATTCTGTATCATTTTTTTGTAATACTTGCCTTTCTTGTAAAATGGAAAAGAATTGGCTCACATAGTTATTGCATGTGGAACAAGCAATTATCAGTCAGACACGACTTCAGAGTACAGGCAAATACTTGGATAACAGTGTATAAGGCACACTTTTTTGCCGCCGAAAAAAATTTGAAAGTCGGGGGGTGCGTCTTATACACAGGTACAGAAAAAAAAAGTTTTTTATTTATTTTTTTTTTTTATTTTTTATTTTCGATTTATGGCGCTATGCCTGGCAATGTCTCCTAGCTCAGTAATCAGTGTGTTGACTCACCACTCGGAAACTACAACAACACCCAAATTTGTCTGTCATCTTGGTTTGAAAGTAATCTTTCTAATAGATCTCAATATGTAGTTTATAATAATAATTCCTCAATTTTTTTTCTATAACAAATGGTGTACCACAAGGTTCTATCCTAGGTACTCCATTGTCAGAAATTTAGAGGATGCTATTCATATCATGCATGACTATTGATGTTTGGCATAGAACACAGTGCTTCTGCTAGGTGATGTGATGAGGCTGGTGTGGGACACTTGGTATCATGAAGCCTAAGACTGTTGTTACTATTATTTGTGACAAGTTAACAACTTCAACTGCACCTCGATGTAAAATGAAGGTTCTTCCCCGCGTGGGTTTTCGGCAACAAAACAACAAAACAAAAAACAATTATTTTTTTTTCCCAAAAAATAGGGGTGCGCCTTATACACAGGTGCGCCTTATACACGGAGATTTACGGTAGTGCCCTCAATGTTCAATGTGTGGCTATGTGTACAAAAGGCATGGTTATTCTGCAGTTGTATCAGACTGATTGTGTCAGGAATAAAAACGGCAGAAATGATTGGAATGTTGTATCACAAATTCATATTTAAGATACTTAGGTTTCCTATATTTTTTTGTTTGACTGTTATGGTTGAAGAAAGTGGTTAAATTAACTGATTAGAAATATTTTGTTTAATACAAGTGATGAAACAAAAACTTAGTTTTCCCAAAAAAATTACAAACATATATCAAGAACAGAATTTTATGTTTTAATATGGTAAATCATTTTTTGTTGCATGATTTGATGATAGGCCTCTAGAACGGCTCTGCATTTTCAAATATAAACTGAGATAAGCTTTTTTTTTCAGTTAAAAGAAAACATCCATCTACAGTTGAGATGGTTTAAACCGCCAGAAGCAGAGAAATTACTTAGTCTTGTTAGAAATTTGTTAAAAAGTAAACAAAAAGTTTGCAGAATAATTGAAGGCAGTCATGCAAATTAACCAATAGAAACACAGCCTCAGGGCAATACTTGGACTGCCCAATATTCAAATAACATATCCGGATCAACAACTATTCATTAACTAACAATTTCCTTCTTAACTACGAAAGGAGAGCGGTTGGAATGATAACATTGTTTTTAAAAGTCCATTTTCACAAAGTTGCTCTAATGAAAACAATAGTAGGCATTAATAGAGAATTCATTTGTTTTCATAATCAACCCCCAATATCCAAGAAAATCATTCCTTTGTTGACACTCCCTGGACCCTTCCTAGTAGAAATACACTTTCATATTTAAAATGAATACTCTTTGCAACACATGTATGTAAGCCTACAGCACACAAACTACCAGGAGGAGGGACTATTCTGCAGTAGTATCTGCATTTACAATGGAAGCAAAAACCATCGTTTGTTTCACATCCTGGTGTTTCGTTGGAAGTTGATATTAAGGAACTACCCATATACACGACAGAAAAATGCAAAATCGAAAACTTATCTCCAAAGTGTGTTTTGGGGAACTTAATTTTTTGGAATTTCACCCCCTTTTGCAGTGTAAATGCTTGCTCTTGAATTTCTCTTCGCGATTTTTTGGTTATGTGAACTCTCAACACTTCTGTGCTAACACCTTAAAGCCCATCTGCACTAGTTTGGCCAGGAGGGATTAAACCACCAAGCGTGGTCATCGACAGGTGGTTATCTCATCAAATCAGCTCTCAATTAACATAGGAAAAGAGGATCTTGGGGGACCAATGGTCACCGATTAGGCATTGTTTTCTATATAGAGGGCGCAATTAACTAGCTAGAAGTAGTGCAGTGGGGCTTTAAAAAACATTTTAAACATTTGACAATGAGAAAAACTCTTGGCTCTAGCAGGTAGCACGCTTGTAATGAGATTGATAAGACAGGAGATAGAGGGAGACAATTAAGTAGGCTTTGCATATCCTTTTTGCAGAGGAGAGAGTACAGAGGTCTTTCTGTACGTGACCATTATCAAATGTTGCAAGGATCTAAAGCACTTAATTATGAATAGGAAGAGCGTATCATGCGAGCAGCATGGGGCCGAAGGATATCTTTCAAAGAAGGGATACATTAATAGCGAAAGAATAGAAGTAGACTAGTAGAGTATAAAAGAAAATGGGACGCATGGGAGAGAAAGGACGAGAAGGAGGGGGGAGATAGAGGGGGAGATAGAGGGGGAGATAGAGAGAAAGATAGAGAGAAAGACAGAAAGACAGACAGACAGACAGACAGAGGGAGAGAGAGGGAGAGAGAGGGAGAGAGAGGAGAGGGAGAGAGGGAGAGAGAGAGAGGAGAGAGGAGAAGAGAAGAGGGAGAGAGAGAGAAGAGAGAAGAGAGAGAGAGAGAGAGAGAGAGAGAGAGAGAGAGAGAGGCAAAGAGGAGCAACAGAGGAATAACTGAAAAAGTAAAGATAAAAGAACAGATGGTTGAATTTTGGAAGCAACTCAACAATGTCATAGTCCTGAGTGCGCCCCATCTTATAAAGACTTGCAATTGATTAGGATTGATCTTTCTTTCAGTTTTGGGGTAATGAGTTACAATCAATATCAAATCCCAATCGATTTGAATCAATCGCAAATATTCAGAAGACATGGCCCTTGTTAAAATAAAGAGTCCCCCTCCCCCTACAAAAGGAAAAAGGAAGACAACTTTTAAACAGAAAATCCCTTACATTAGCCCCCAATTCCCCCCTTGCCCCAACAAAAAGGGAGCAACAATTTCAACTTGAAGTCTTCAGAGAGCAGCCTTAGATAATGCAACCAGATGGTCTGAAGATGAACCTATACTGCCACTGTTCAAAAAGATACCAGCAGCAGTCAAGAAAACAAGTTCTCAATCAACTATGAGGAGCTTAGAATAACAAGCAAATCATAATTCCAGCCAATGACAGTCCTTATTACTAGTTAAGGGATAATTGAATGTTAATGGAGTGTTACAGCTCCAGGCCCAAGACTGAAGACGATGAAAGGTAAGAGAAGATGATGAAAGGGGAGAGAAGATGATGGAAGATGGAAGGGGATGAGAGAGATGAGGTATAGGATGGTTAGCAGAGAGGGGCAATCAATTAGCTAGAGAAGCGGATTGTGGATCACAAATTTGGGGGTTCAAGTCATGGCTACTTCATTCACGCCTTCTCGCAAGACACTATTTGCCATAATTGATCCATGTGAGGCAAGTGAGTAACTTGGTTGGATTATTCCTTGAATGCAGGGTGTGGTGAAAACAGTTGGTGGAGTTAACGTCAGGACAGTCATTTTAAAAGCACATAGAGCAGAGACATTTAAGCTAAACAAGAACAGAAATTATTACTTTTATCATCATGACTAAAGCAACTGATTGTGTGTTTATGAACAAAACTCATTTAATAAATGAAAGAGCAACATCTTTATTGCAGACCAAATATGATTTCAATGAGTACTGCTGATCAGATGGGAAAAGACCAGTTTACTATTAAACATATTCAAATATCATGCATACTGTTTAAAGAAGGTTAATCTTGACAACCCATAAGCTTGCCCGATACTTTATGTATGCTGTATTACTGTATGCAGACTGGATAAGAGTATTGCAGTTTATTCTTTAATAACAGGTTAATGGAATACCTAGTCACTGCGTCCCCAGGACATAAACATTCATAAATTTGAATATGTTAGTAAACCTAAGTCTATTTTTCAAAACATAACAAAATATTTCTTAAGGGGGAGGGTAAAGATAATAGAAACAAAATTTAAATATCATTACCTGATATGTTTCAAGATGAACAGGAATTATTTCATAGCAGCACATGAAAGAAAAAAAAAGAGAGAGAGAGATAAAAGATGTTAGAATGATATCCAAAACTTTGAGGTTATTTGAACTTTTTTCGAGAACTCAAAAATTGCAATATCACATTATCACAAAATACAATTTTCCAATATCAATACATGAATCTATTCACAGCTTCATATATTATAAATCATTGGTATAATAAAATGAATAATACCAAGCTATAACCAAAAATAAGCATTTATGTGCCCACCATAAGGTTTTTGTTTTGTTTAACTAAGGGTTGATCTGCAGAACCAATTCTCATACAGAAAGTTGGAGTCTTAACAGCAGTATTCAAGATTGATTTGATTGGTTCGTAATTCTATAATTTCATTTTCCGAGTAATTCGACGATCTGGCTTTAACGCACCCCTCCAATTTTCTCCTCCCCAACCAAGAGCACACATGCACAGAATACTTCCTCTTCTTCCTGCATGTACTCTCCTAACCCTAGCCCTTTAGCTCTGCCAGAATGTTACCCTAGAGATTCCTTGGAGTCTTCATCCTGCTAGCGAGTTGCTAAGCAACCGCAAACATTATCTAATGATTTGCATCATGACCTATTAGTTATCAGTAATTACCCTCGACCCACATGTCTGTGAGTTTCAATACAACTAAGTATTTTTTGCCCCAAATATTAGCTAATTTTATCCATGCCTGGATCTAATCTAGTTCATTTTTTATAAGCCCCGCCTTATAAAAAGTTACGATTGATCCAAATCAATTGCAAGTCCTCCAATCAATCGCAAGTTTGCAGTCTCCTATCTCTTATGTACATAGTTGCGATTGATATCAAATGCAAATAAGTTTTGATTAATATCAACTCGTTATAAAACGGGGTCCAGGTGTAACTTCAAAGTGTTCCAATCACCATAAATTATTTGCGCGCAGTTATAGACTGTATAAAATCCAAATTATAAATTGATTTCCTACAGACACAGGTTTTTGTATTCTTCCAGTTACAGAACTACATCGACCAGCGCATACCCGCTATTCAATGCTTGAACTTTCATCACTGCAGGTCTATGTTTAGTCCAACGTTTGTGCAAGTTCAAGCAGGTTATCGCGTGAGTGAGTATTTACTTTTCCTGATCTAGAAGCAGGAGCCGAGAGAGAGAGTGGGACTGAAAACTCTGACATAACTGGAGCACTAATCCTATGAGTTTCTGATTAAACATTGAACTAGGCTATCTCACAATCAAATATTCCTATTTTCAGTAGCAGGTTATGTTCCCTATTCTGTGATAGAGGTTCTTGATTATAAATGGATCATATTACAATCAAATATTTTATTTACTTTGGAACAAGTGAACATAAGTCTGTCAACATCCAAGGAGAAAGGAGAGAATTTAAAGGAAAAGATGAAGTGCTACAGTTAGTTGATTTTATTTTAAAAAGTTTAAGAGGAAGGAACATAGAAATGAAAAGATATTACTATGATGGAGTTACAGGACATTCATAACTATAGCAACGGTCCAGCCTTTCAGCAACATCAACATAATAATTAATGTTGAACCGACACTAAGCGATGATTGACTGATGTTGTAAGACCTAGTCAGCCATAATGTTTACATCATGCTCCTTTGTTATTACGCCATAGGAATGTATGTTGGCGAACGAACTATTGCAAAACAGCAATGTTCGTTTTTAAAGGTTTATTTTGTTGAATGCCGTTGGTTTTTTGTTTTTTATTTGCCTACAAATATAGGCCAGAAAAACAATTCACAAAGACTGTTGAACTTGTGTAAATTGTATTTTAGGAAGATAATTCATGCTAACTTTCCCCCCAAATATTGCTCTGTCATGATAAAAGAACATACAATTGTATCTAACGTGTTTAATGGATGAGAAAATTGACTTTAAAATCTGTTCTCTTAATGTAAGAGGACTTGGGAACTCTTTTAAAAGACGTTGTATTTTTAATTGGATAAGAAACACAGATTTTCACGTTATTTTTTTACAAGAAACGCACTCCACAGCAAATTCAGAAAAAATATGGAGTCATGAGTGGGGTTATAAAATCATTTTTAACCACGGTCGATCTGATAGTGCAGGAGTGTGTATGTTATTAAAACCTTCAGCTACCTTTGATGTTTTGAATACTGTTAGAGATGACAAAGGTCGAATATTATTGGTCACTTTAAAAGTCAATGAAACCATGATAACTCTCGCAAATATATACGGCCCAAACAATGACGATGGCAGCTTTTTCATTGATTTACATAACCTATTATCAGAACACGGGGAAGAACCGTATATAATTGGTGGAGATTTTAACACAGTTATGGAGGCCAAATTAGACAAATTTCCCAAATTGTTACAAAATCACCCTAAGTGCTTTAAAGCCATTACTGATATAATAAACGACTTTGAATTGATTGATATATGGAGATCTTGTCATTCCACACAGTTGAAATATACATGGATGTCCCATGACTTTAAAATTGGAAGCCGCATAGATTACTTTTTAATTTCACAAAGTTTGATAACATCAGTTTTGAAATGTGACATTGACTTTGGTTACAAAACAGACCACTCACTGATCTCTCTGTTTTTAATAAAATCAGTAGCTAAACGGGGACCGGGATTTTGGAAATTGAATACTTCTTTATTAGCAAATTCAGATAATATGGAGAAGATCAGGAGTGAAATTAACACAGTTTTATTAGAAAACAAAGATCAGGAGCCAAAAAAGACCTGGGAGTTTTTAAAGTTCAAAGTAAGACAAAAGTTTACACAAATTGCAAAAGAAAAGAAAAACAATCGCCAGACAAAATTAAAGCAATTAGAAAAAGAAATAAATAAGTTGAATGATGCAAACAATGTTGTCAATGACCAGCAACTTCTAAACGAACTAAAAAGTAAAAAGAGTGAATTTGAAGAATTACAAGAAGAAGTTGTGCGTGGTACCATTGTGCGTACCAAGGCTAAGTGGATTGCTGAGGGTGAACGCAACACTAAGTATTTTTTCAATCTAGAAAAAAGAAACTTTCAGAAAAAATGTATCTCAAGACTACGGACTGAGAACGGCGTTGTAACTGATGCAAAAGGTATTCTTGAGGAAGAAAGGTCTTTTTATAATCGTTTGTATTCATCGAATATCACAGGTGCTAGATCTTTTGCGCCTGTAGACGAGTTGAACTTGCCTGTATTAGATTTGAGAGACAAAAGTTGTTTGGGTGAAAAGATATGGGAAAAGGAATGTTTTGAATCTACTTTAACTTTTTCTAACGATAAGTCACCAGGCTCTGACGGTCTCCCTATTGAATTTTACAAAGCCTTTTGGCCCGAAATAAAGGAACTGTTATGTTCCGTTTATAATAGTTCTTTTTCGGAAAAGTCTCTCCCTAATTCAATGCGACGAAGTGTTATTACGTTGCTTCCAAAAAAGGGTAAGGACCTGTTATCTCTTAAGAACTGGCGTCCAATATCGCTCCTGAACAGTGACTATAAAATTTTAGCGAAGCTTCTTTCTTTACGTATTCAAAAGGTTTTACCAAAACTGATAAGCAATGACCAGTATGGTTTCCTCAAAGGCCGTTTCATTGGAGAAAACATACGTCTATTCATTGACATTCAAAATTTCTGTAGAGCACATCATATCGAAGGCGTGGCTTTGAGTATTGACTTCGAAAAGGCGTTCGATATGATTGACTGGGAATTTTTATATTACGCTTTGAACATTTTTGGTTTTGATCAAGCCTTTATCCAATGGGTTCAACTGTTATATTTCAATATTGATGGGTGTGTAATAAACAATGGATTTTCTTCAAACCCCTTCGAAATACAGCGAGGAGTAAGACAAGGGTGCCCACTATCTCCATATTTGTTCATCGTAGCGGTCGAGCTCCTCGGCTCTTTAATTCGACAAAATAAATACATTATAGGTTTGAAAGTTCACGATATGGAGATCAAAATCAGTCAATATGCAGACGACACAACTATTTTTCTTGAGCCAAATGAACTAAATATTAAACGTTGTATGAAAGTCTTGGATGTTTTTAGAGATATGTCTGGGTTGAAAATTAACATTGAAAAGTGTAATATAATAAGATTGGGGGATTTTAAACAAATATTGTGTCGTGATATCCCATTTACATGGCCGTCGGATAATTTCATGTACTTAGGAGTTAATATCCCTATCAACAATTGCCTGAATTTTTATGAACTCAACTTCAAACCCAAACTTAAGGATATTAAAACAACCTTAAATATTTGGAACTGCAGAACCCTTACGCTTTATGGAAAAATTGTTATTATAAAATCCCTTATCATTCCAAAACTGACCTATCTCTTGAGCACTATACCCAACCCTCCTCCGTCCTTTATTGTGGAAATTCAGCAATTATTATTCAAATTTTTATGGAGTAACAAAAATGACAAGATCAAACGTTCCCTACTTTACAATGAATATAACGAAGGGGGTCTAAAAATGCTCCATTTGTCATCTTTAAATGATGCAATGAAAATTACATGGGTTAAAAGATACCTTGATTATCAAAATGAAAGTAAATGGAAAATCTTTTTGAAATCATCTCTCAAAAAGTTTGGCGGAGACCACTTTTTTAAGTGGAATATTTGTTCAAAGCACATGGTTTTAATGAAAACATAGATCCATTTTGGAAGGATGTTCTTACTGCGTGGTGTCATTACAAGTACTATAATCCAGTTAAGTTTAAGGAAATCATTTCACAACCCTTATGGTTTAACTCTCACATTTTGATTGATGGTAAACCGATTTTTGTTGAAAGGTGGTTTAAAGAAAATATGATATATATAAAAGATATATTAAACCATGATGGGTCCTTTATACCGTTTGATCAAGTGTTACAGAAGTATGGTTCAGATTCATTTCTAACCTATTTTTCAATATTAGCTGCCATTCCTAAGAATTGGAAAGATACTATAAAGCATGGTGACTGTAAACATGATGTTTTATTGTTGTTGAATGCAAGCGATATTCTTTTGAATGACTTCCTAAGACTGAAAAAAGTTTCAAAATTATGTTACCTTCTTTTTTTGAAAAAACATACAATTTCAATATCAGAAACAGATCACCAAAATAAATGGCAATCTGATTTATCAGTAGATTTGAACAGCTCGTTAATATGGAAAAATCGTTTCTCTTTGATTTACAAATCTTCAAATGAAAATAAAATGAGAAATTTCCAATTTAAGTTCATTCACAGGAAAATTGCGACTGAATATTTGCTATGTAAAATGGGGATTCATGAATCTCCTGATTGTAATTTCTGTGAAACCTATCCACAAACCTTATTACATCTCTTTTTAAAGTGTGAGATTGTGTGTAAATTCTGGAACGAAATATTTTCTTGGCTTAAAGATAAACAATTTCGACAAAACATGTTCTCTGAGGAAGAAATTTGCTTTGGGACTTTAATGATTAATAATTTTTATTTAGTAAACACAGTTATACTCCATGCTAAATATTTCATTTTCTCTTGTAAGATACAGAACACGATTCCCAAGTTTCAGCCTTTCCTAGTTTCTGTTAGACATTTAGAAAGAACAGAACGTATTATTGCTTTCAAAAAGAATCGTCTCGAATTCCATGAGAAAAAATGGCAAGTGTTTAGAGACTGAAAAAGTAGGTGTTCATTTTTTTTTTAATCTCTCCTGTACTGAATGTTTGTTTTCTATATTTGCATATTTTATGATTGATTTAATTTTGATGTTCGATGTTTCATGCATGTAATTATTTTCTTGACATGTAAAACTTGTGAATTGTGAAATAAAGATGGAAAAAAAAAGAAAAAAAGATGGATGTGATGAGATAAAGACACAGAAGTGAAGAAGAAAGTATAGATGAAAACTAAACTTTCAAAAAAGGAGAAGAACAAAAAATTGAAATATATGGGAGGTGCAGAGCGCATAGCCAAAGAGGTACACAAAACAACAGAGAAAGAGAGAGAAAGAGAGAGAAAGAGAAAGAGAGATGAAGAGACAGATGGATGAGTTGGAGAGAGACAGAGGTGAAAATAATGAGAGAGATGAAGAAAGATGAACAGAGGACAGGATAAGAAATGTGGATGAAGAGGAGAGAGGGAGAGAAAGAGAACAGGGAGTAGAGAGAGACAGAGAGAGAGACAGAGAGACAGACAGAGACAGACAGACAGACACAGAGAGAAAGAGAGAGAGATATGGATGCTTAAATTAAAACAGATTATATAAAATAATAATACAGAGAATCCAACATAACCCATCAGATTCACAAAGATCAAAAATCTATCAAAATCTCAACAAAGAATAATCCTATAGATGAAAAATCAGTTTGCACTCTTTTTGTTACATTCCTTCAAGTTCACATTAATACTAACTTCAACAAATCTTTATTCGCCCTTGACATTAAGCCTGAAATATGACAACTCAAATGATATTACGCATAAATATACTCCAATTATATTTCAATGAAGACTAGCTGCAACAGGCAAGTGTAAAGTATCAAAGTATAGAAAGGTGTAAATAGCACAAGGAATGACAAGATTAAAGATAAATTAACACTATTTGCTGAAACCACAAAGAAGTACAGTCCAGTCCAAACTTATAAAGGAAGGAATTTTGTGAAAAGGCAACCTTCCGCATAAAAAGAAGGTCTAATCAATCAGAATCAGACTTTCAATGAACTACCAATTACTGACCTAACCCTGTATAAAGCACATCACTCATTATGTCTAGTTTTCAATTAAAATATCAAAACCATATTCCTAATAAAAAGTAGGAGCTAAGAAATGGTTGCAGCAATACTAAATAAAAGTCCCAAATTCCCATACCATACATGTGCAGAGCTAATACAAACACACCTTCAAACCTATCAAATTTTACTGTAATCCAGGCCCTCTGTAGCATTTGAATGTACACAGTTTCGGAAATTCTTAATACACAAAAGCCAGTATAAAAAAATATTCTACTCTTTTCCTTGTAAATGTAGCAGTAAATATCCATGGACAAATCAACTTGAAACAAAGTAAAGAGAAATATAACACATTTAACACGAACCCATGGTATGGTTGCTTGTGATTCATAAAGTTCTCTAGCGTAATTCACCCGCAAGAGTGACTTTTTAAAACCCAACATTCTGATTTGAATCTATACATGTAGTTAGATAAACTTTGGAGCTTATAAACAAATTTTAAAAAGTCACCTAATCAACCGTTTATCAAATATCTTTTATCAGTTATCTTTAATTAATATTGTCAGTGACTGAAGGTGGTTGATAGGCCGAGCCAAGAAACGTAGCGGTACATGTTCCAATTTCTCCAATCAAAGATCATCGGCATCAGGAGGGGTAAACAGGGTTTAGGAGGGGGAAGAAAGGGTTAAGGAGGGGGAAGAAAGGATTTCCCTTCAAGATCAAGCACAGACAATGCTTTTCAAACAATCTTCTCATTATCTAACCCACATATGTCAATTAAAAGATAATTAAAAGGATTTCAAACATACTTAAAGCACTTCTTTGATGTATGGTTGGTCCCAGTGGAATTTTGTTATCTTCCATAACTTTGCCCCCCCCCCCTCCCTCCCACCTCTACAAATCAGCCTCTCTATAATTCAACTTATTCATGTAAAGTCATGTGAAGATGCTGTTTATACAACTTTCAATATTTAATCTCTAGGTGTAGTCGTCCATTTAAAGTTTCCAAAATAATTATTTGTAAAAAAAATAAAGACTTTCTAGAAAACAACTCAAGGGCAAATTCAATACTCTATTGTATGTCCCACAGAAATTATGTTCAGACTACGTAATAAGTCATTGCAACAATTCAAAAGGTAACGTTCAAAAGGTGACATATAAGGACCATGAAATTGCCTTGAATTGATTTTTTCAAAAGAAGTTGTGATTGTGTTGAGTTAGAATAGTAGAAATTCATGAATACAAGTGAATATGAATTTCTATAGTTGCTCCCTTTAAAGGTATAGACCAGTTTTGGAAACGCCCCCCTCTCCAAAAATGATACAAATTTTGCCGGGAAACCGCCTACTAATTGATATATTTGGTAAAATTTTCATATCGATCCGGCCCGGATAGATATCGCGAATGCGCCTCAACATTGAACATTTGGGCATATATTTCTGCTTTTTTGCAAATTTAGGTTTGAAGTATTGCCATCTAAACCTCTGAAGGCAATATTTAAACAATATTGAATGCATATGTTGCACCCAAAACCCTTGAACCACAATTTTACCACTACCAGTCTATATCTTTAAACAGTGTCTTGTATCAAGTATCCAGACACTGAAAAGGGTTCTAAACTTGTATTTTGAATGTTGGTCTTCATGGTTTCCGTCTCATTGTGTGACTGTAACATTAAACTTGGTGATGCAATAAGGATAAGGTTTAAAAAAAATATTTAAAAAAACAGACCAGATGTAGAAAGTGAAAACTGATCATCCTTGTCTAGTTGAGATGAGCACAAAACATGAACATACCGGTATCTTATCTTATCTTCTCTCGATCATCTTCATAAAGTGATGACAAGATGAGCACACACCTCCCTCCTCTAGTCTATTCTGGGAGGTGCCTGCAGGGGTGTTCTAGGCCGTTTTAAATAGGAAGATGATGTCATATCAAATTTGTCAGCATGTTAGTTACATTTTTTGTTTAAAAGTCATAAATTGTTGTAATATGCTGCTAAGGTTACATTAAAAATTGGTAGTCCGATTTTCAAATATACCACCAGATGTTCCATCGGATGAATAACATTGTAAGAGGTTGTCATATTCCCTTCCCTTCCCTCACCCCCCCCCCCCCCCCAAGTGACACCCCTGGATGCCTGGCCTGGTTTGCTAAGTCGTCACATTCTGCAAATGCTATATTAGTACACTGTAGAACATGATCGATATCCGTATCCGTAGTACATGTTTTTCCATGCTCACAGTTCCATGCAGTTTACGCTTTTCACCAATAAGACTTGAGAAAAGCACTAATTACCATAATTTCCCTATTTAAATGTAATCTTTAACAAACAGGGTTCCAGGATCTGTACACTGTCACTTCACGATTTATAAATCTTCTATTGAGAATTCTCCTTTTGAGAAATGAAAGACCAACTTTTCTTCATCCACTCCAATAATGAAAACAGTATTTCAATCTTGGCAGCATGTTTCAAATTGGAGTCTGTGATTTGATCAGTGGATCATAGTAAACATTGATTCTGTCTTGAAAGGATTATATCATATATCATCGGTGGGGTGACAGAATCTTGTATCTAAAAAATCATGAATTTTCAGGAGAGCGAAAAAACATTTCCTGTCTCAACAGATTTAGTGCTGTGACACCGTCCTTTGTGTGGAATTTGTGAAAAAACCGAGACAGGAGGCGTTCCATGTAATTATCAGGTGGTGTCGTAGGCCATTAGGTACACAATTATGCAAAAAAATCAAAATCTCAAAAAATTGAGATACAAGGTTTTGTCACCCAACCGACGATATGTTCATTTGCCACACTAGACCCAGGTGAGGTAAATGGGTTCCTGGCAAAAATTCATTCCTTGAAATGCTAGTGCACCACAATGGCAGCCATGCTATAAAGCCGGGATGGTAATTGTGGAGCGTCAGGAGTGTCAAGTTTGACAGACATGAGCGATATAAGAACCCATTAGTATCATTATTTATATAATGCACCATATTAAAATCGTAATATCGTTTTGCAAGTACAGTTATATCACTGCACAGTATTCAAATAATGTACTTTTATGTTAACTATGTGACTATCTATAAATGGTTCTAGCACATTTGAATGTGGTAATGTGAGGGGGCATAAATGCGTAATGAACCTAAAATATTACTTCCTCAAAAACAAATCAAACTCAATCAGCATTAGATAATTGACATCATCACTCTGGGGTCATCTTTGAAGTTTCTCTTTTTTAATTTGGTAGAGAGATCAAGACAGAGTAGGTACACAAAAATGTGAAAGCATCCATGAAACTAGTCTAATTCAGAAAGGAGTATACTAATACATCCTTACAGAAGATTTCTTGATAAAGTGTGAGTCTGTGGAAGAGAAAGACTAACTTGAATGACCTCATGAGGACACCAGAGGTCTTGAATACATGGTCAACACATGTATTTCATCAATGGCACCAAAATCAATGCAATACCCTCACTGATCTCCCCCCCCCCCCTTCCCCCCCCCCCTCCCCCTCCCGCTCCTGGTAAAATATCTGACGTCCAAGAAATGTTGGCTTCCTTTTGGAACCCATCACAATCAGAATAGAAATCCTGACGTTCACATGATTTATGCTTCTTTTTCCTGCATCTTTTATGATGGCACAGTTACTGAAAAGTTCAAGTATGAGATACCCAGTGATTAGGAGGATACCAAAAAATGACACAAACCATTCAAGATGATTACAATACTAAGTTTTTCCACATGAAGAATATTCTTTTGTTTCTATTTGCTCCATTTTACCTTTCTACTTGTCTCCTTCGAACTCCTCTTTCCTTTTTACACAAGCACACACGTACGCAAACTCTATCTCCCCTTCCACTTCCCCTATGAGTATACTCCTTTCTTAAATAGACCCCTCCCTCTCTCCCTCCCTGCTCCCTCTCTCTCCTCCCACACTCCCTCTTTCTCCTCCATCCTTTTCCTCCCTTCCTCTCCTCTCTCTCCTCCCTCCCTCTCTCTCCTCCCTTCCTCTCCTCTCTCTCCTCCCTCCCTCTCTCTCCTCCCTTCCTCTCCTCTCTCTCCTCCCTCCCTCTCTCCTCCCTCCCTCTCCTCTTTCTCCTCCCTCTCTCTCCTCCATCCCTCTCTCTCCTCCCTCCCTCCCTCTCCTCTCTCTCCTCCATCCCTCCCTATCCTCCCTCCCTCTCCTCTTTCTCCTCCCTCTCTCTCCTCCCTCCCTCTCCTCTTTCTCCTCCCTCTCTCTCCTCCCTCCCTCCCTCTCCTCTCTCTCCTCCATCCCTCCCTATCCTCCCTCCCTCTCCTCCCTTCCTCCCTCCCTCTCTCTCTCTCTCTCTCTCTCTCTTCTCCCTCCCCTCCCTCCCTCCCTCTTCTCCCTCCCTCTCTCCCCCACCTTCTCTTCCATATTCCTCCGTATTACCTAAACTTCTCCTCTCTCCCTCTCTCTATCTCTCTCTCTCTCTCTTTCATCCTCCTCATTCTCTTTTTCTATTACTTCATCCCCCTCTTTACAATTTCCTACTTTAAACTGTATCACTCCTTCATTTCCCTGGCATCCTCTCTCTCTCTGTGGCTCAGGGAAAAAAATGTTTAAAAATATTTTGGGGCCACTTTACAAGCTCGCTTGCATGAAAATAACACTCTTATATTGTTTTGCATTGTCACTATATGCACATTTTTTTTTTTTTTTTTTTTTTTTTTTTTTTTTTTGGGGGGGGGGGGGGGGGGGGGGGGACTCTTTTATGACTTTCAGGGGCTCTTTTTGGCATTTCGGGGGCAAATTCGCCCGAAGCCCCATGTATTTTTTCTCTGCTGCGGCTAATTCATACTCTTTCAACATCCCAAACCTCTTGCACATCACAGTATCTCCCATCCCACATTCCCAGCAGGGGATACCCACACAGTAGTGCATGACATTGGAACATTCAGGCACCTGCTAACCAACAACATCATTCGCAATCAAGCCGAAGTAGATCATGCTTAATACATGTCCTTGCCGAGGTTAATAGGGTTAACATGACTCTCCTTGCATGGACCAATTTGACAAATGATATTTCAATTTCTATGTTCACACGGACAGCTGTATTTTCAAAATTGAAGTTTGGGGAAACCTCAAAGTTATGTACAAATGATCAACTAACGATGAGGGTTCATACAGGACCAAAACAAGTATTTGAAGGGAACTACAAGCAAGGCAAGCAGTCATTTCAACTACAAACTGGATTAAAGTTAAGCCTCGGTCACAAATGCCATTACGAACTGCTACGAACGCCGTACAAATGATTTTCAGACAATGGAAATTCGGAAAGACAATAGAAAAACAGGGAGATTCATACAAAATTATCGTTCGTATGAACCTTTGTGACCGTAGCATTAATTGCACTGTTCTTATAACTTCAAGTGAATAATCATGCAAATCATAAGATCTATCTTGGTATATAACTTAATGTGAAGTGTATCCGCATGGTCCATGAATACAAGATAATCTTGAAGTTCAAAACTTTAACTTGACATAATCTTGAATGAACATAACTGATATCGTATCCGAATTTGAACCCCCTCAAAAAATTCTCGAAAAACAATTTGCTTGATGCCCTTCTTTTTTTATGAAAAAGGAAATGTAAAGAAAAAATGGCAAACTTCACAATTGTGGAGCCTACAGAATATGTTAACATAAACCATGCTAATGTTTCTGGATGGAAAGGATAATTTCATGAATGACACAGATCATGAGTCTCAACATACTTGTTTGCAAAACACTTGGTTATACAGCTTTCCTTAACTCCATTCAAATTCAAATCCAATTTCAACAATCTCATACTCCAATAATGCATTTGAATGAAATATTAAATTATAAATAGATATTTCTTTCTTACAAGACAAGTAATGACCTTGCAGGTACTCAACGTGCATTATATTTCTCTAAAGTTTGATTTCATGTTGCATACAACAGGTGTTGCTACATTGGTTATAGCTCAAGCAAGCTTTTGGTAAATAGGACCGATTAATGCAGTATGACTACATTTCTGAACCAATCTATTGACAAGGAGTTTACATACAGAAATCTGCAACCAAGTTCGTAAAATTGATCCTGATCGCCACAGATCTGTGTAATTCAAAAGTAGCTAAGAATGTAAAGAAAGTGAGAGAGCAAATGCATGTACATATAATTACAGTATATATATTCGAGAAAAACGGTCGAGGGGATAGAAAATATTGAAATTCAAGCAAAAAAGGATAATTTTTAGACGTTCTTTCAAAACAGGATGAGACCTACATGTAAGATCCACCTGTGCATATAAACACACCCGACATGGTATATGGAAATATTTAATTTGATTTTGGCTAATTGAATTAAGGTTTGGTACTAGAAGTCTATAGAAACCAAAACTTTTCGCCCCTGGGTACTAGAAATCATTATAAAAATCAATTATAAGAAATAGATGAAAAAATTGGAACTCCAGACTAAACATTTCCTTGTTTTGGTGAAATTTTGACCCAGTTAAAACAAAACATTGAACGTGCTTTTCCTCTGCCTCCATGAAAAAAAAAAATTCAAATGGGAGTACTGTGATATAGCAGCTCCATCATTGACTCTTAATCTAAAGGTTGAAGGTTCAAGTCCCTGTCCAGTGTCTTTTCTTCAACAGGGCATTTCATCTACAGCCTCCTCTCTCTACCCATGAGAAAAAATCTATACCAGGCATGATATAAACTGGTATATCACTTATTTTACCTAAGTTTAAACCTGGTGCTGGGTTTTAGCTCTTGTTTGAAAAACATGTTTAAGAAAGGAAGTTAGTCTGAGGTTTACTCTTCCTTTGGTTAAACGTGATCGAAGACCAGCAGTCTGGTTTAAATGAATTAGGATAATATGGAAGATTGTCTACCACAGTTTACAAAAGCTAAAGCATGCATAAATATTTCTTAGCATGTAAGGTGCAAAGAAAGCTTATCTTATAACTTGTTATAAGATATTATAGTATTAATGACTGCTTTGAGAGAAATAGTTGTTTTTATACGTTCAAGGGAAGGTTAGAATTATGCTATTACCCAAGGCGTGCCGAGGGCAATGGCCCAATTGTAACCTTCCCGAGAGCATATAAAAACAACTATTTCTCGAATATTAAAGCAGTCATTAATACTTTTATATGCCAAAAAAAAAGGGGAAAAAAGGAAAAAAAAAAAAACTTTTGTCGAAGATGGGATTCGATCTCTTGCGTACAAAAGGTGATGCAACTAAAATCAGCGCCTTAAACCGCTCGCCTATCGCGCTCTGTTACCATACATAGCAGTTTTTTCTTATATATACATTAAAATGGATTGAAAACGGCTTCGCTTCGCGGCTGCTTCGCGGCTGCTCCATTAAACAGGCCCTTCTTTTACTTTTGCAATGCATATTGGCACGAATTTAGATCAAGATCTATCGGCAGATGTTGTTTTTTTGTTTTTGGAAGTTTATTTTCGTCTTCATGTCAACAATGCAAGATAAAATTGTCGGCAAGATCGATCGAGATTCAATTGTATTGAAATTACCGACCAATTCTTCGCACACGTACGGTATCCTCGATCGCTCAGACCATTTTTTAACATGTAAACCTATGGGGTAACCATGGAGACTGACCTATTTTCCCAATAACCATGGTTATTGGGATTTTGAACTGTTTTTTAACCATGGTTACCGGGAATTTTCGGGAACAGTTAAAGTTTATGAATGCAATTTTGACCAATCAGATTGCTGGATTACTTAAGTGAGGTATATAATAATTCATATGTTTATATTCAACCCAAATAGGTTTTTAAATATGGACTTTGGGTGAAATTACTCATATTGTTAATTAATCCCCATTTTTCTTTTAAATCCAAAACACAGCACCTAGATATGTCAAACCAACATAAAAAGTACAAACTACACGTATCATTATTGGAGAACACGGTTAAACTGGAAGTAAACAATTAGGATTGGTCTCAACTTCAACTTATCCAAATCTAAAGATGGACCAATATTCTGTAAGAAATCAAGCATCCGTTTCCGCCTTGTCCTGGCACAGGCTCGGCTGGCCAGATCTTTACACCCTGCCTCCCACATCCTGAGCACATTTCCTCCCATTATATTAGATATTTGGAAGAGCTTTGAGTCTCCTCTCAAACTTGAATTAATTCATTAACAAGAGCAGCGGGCTGTTGCTTGACATGTTGTGAGGAACAAGTGAACATCAAGAATATTGCCCTATATGTTATTTCGTAGAAATTACAATAACATATAATTTTGTAATGATTTTTTTTGTTCAGCTAGTTGTGCATCATGCAAAAGTGACTGATATGATAGGTTAAGATTGTATGGGGTGATAAACAAAAAACGTTCTAAAGTGCCCTCATATATCAAGATAACCAATAAAAATGAACACCAGGAGAATCATTTCTATAAACAACACAAGTTTATGAAATAAATGTTCACTTACAAAGCAAAGGAATGTGTAAAGGGCACTATATGAACTTTTAAATATTCTAAAGGAATTGCAAGTTTGAGGATTAGAAAGTTGTAAAACAGGATTGATATGAAGCAAATGCATAGAAACAAAACAAAAAATGAAAATATCTCTTATTTAGATGCCTCATAGGTAGATTGATTTCCTGGGAAGGTCTCCAGCAGTTCATAAAAAATCGTGAATTTTTGAAAGAAAAGGTGCCCTTGATGTGGCTGAAAGTAAAAGTTGTGGTCATAGAGACTCCTCTCGGTACCCTGACACAGTCACAATCTATACCTGTCGAGCATCTCACCCCAAAGTTGTGTGCCTTATATCTAATAAAGAATGATGGGTACTGAACTTATTAGACAATTTTCAGAGATCTCAGAGTGGGTAAAAAGGAAAACACCATGACAACACTGTGGTATACAGTCACAATTTTGATGGTTGAAATAATTTAGTAGTGACTATGTTTTCACTTACTTGTGAACCATAAAGTTTTCGCCACATGAAACTCTACTATCAAATTGTTATTGAAAGTGTTTTTAATGTCGAGAAACTAGCGAATTACAAAATGTTGTTGTTGTGATTCGTCAATTTCATTAACCTGTACCACTCAACAAATTTGAGAAAGTTTCTGATAGACATCCTCAGAGGGGAGGAAAAGTAGTCTGGCACTTCATTATAATGACATTAACGATTCATCGAATTTGAAGTGCCCATACAAGTAGCTATTACAACTTTCAAAAATTCATAACTTTTGATTTTTTGTCTGATTTAATTCAAATTGTTACCAGTCTGCTTCTCTGATTTCTTTTCTTCTTTCTTTTTGAGTAGTTATCTGTTAAGGTTGGATTTCCCTTTAAGTCTAATTTCCTCTCTTGACCCAGGTGAAGTAAAGCAGACAAGGTAACAAAATTAATCGCAAATGACACTATACACTCTAAAAGACTACTGGAGCAAATTAAAGCCTGGAAAACAATTACCAAATAGCATACTCAAAAAATTCATCTTACGACAAATATTAGCATTATGTCAAAAAGTTAATCTGGAAACTGCCCGCAATGAAAACAAAACAAAAATTGAAAAAGTAGGATAAGACCTCTTGCCTCTCGCAATTTTTCTCAATTTCTGATGCCTGGAAAAGGGGACACACTGGGGGAGTTAATTTGGTTAACCTCTGCTGCTTAAATTCAAATTTTGCGGAGAGGATAATGTTATGTATGAAAACAAGTAACTCAATTTGGAGGGTTGGTCGCTTCAAAAGAAACCCTTAAATGCCAGTTACATCTCTGCCCAGCGGGGAGCTGGTTTTGTTTAAAGGCCAAAACTCCTTTTTAACTATCCCGAACTGCATGAGCAGGGCCGGCTATTGATTTTTCAATTAATTATGGTATTAGGGATGTTCTACTTGGAAACTATGCTGAATATAGGGGTAATGAACGGTCATATTATTTTGAAATCAGGGTCTCGTTTGATTCTATTGGGTTATAATTTGTTCATGGCATTTTGGTAAGCCTATATTGTGATGTTGATAGTACTTGAAAATGAAATTAAATCTCTGTTCCCTTTGGAAATGAACCGAGATTGAACTTGTAGAGGAAAATGGCATCATTATCAGAACTTGAACACAATAAAATGCCAGTTTGAAATTCCTTACTTTAGGGACAG
The DNA here is from genome assembly GCF_000002235.5 of Strongylocentrotus purpuratus. NCBI lineage: Eukaryota > Metazoa > Echinodermata > Echinoidea > Camarodonta > Strongylocentrotidae > Strongylocentrotus > Strongylocentrotus purpuratus. Next base: position 23,618,856 of record NW_022145601.1, on the reverse strand, counting down.
AAAATGGCGAATTGCCTTTCATTCTTCTAGTTATAAATAACAAATTGCATAACTACTACTGATGCATGGTACATACTTTGAAACATATATCATAATTTGCATACAATATTATGAAGTCTAAAATGGTATGGGAAGTTGGAGTAACATTTGAATAATGCGCAGTTGACATGCTTCTCATATACATAAACAAACAATTTGACACAAACTCCATTGGATTGTTATTTGTCTTTCAATAGTTTAAAGGTACTTTGTCCCATTTGCAGGCCAACAAAATGAAAAAGTTAAATTTCAACTGCATTTGAAAGATAATACTAATTTAGAACTTCCCTAAAACAGGTGGGGCTTGAAAATGTCTTCAAGTGGGAAAATAATGACTATTAGTTGTCAAATCGACTTTAGGGCTATAGAGCCCAAAAGTAATAGTCTTGATTTTCAGACAATTGTACCGAATGGTCATACATGTTATGCTGCGCAAAGATTCATTCAGTTTAATCTTGGCCATCACAAGAAGTGGGTTATTGATGTAGACAAATGCTCATATGTACCCTTTACATCTCTTTTCATGTATGTTATTACCAAAGAAGAAAAAAGGCCAGTCAGTCACTCAATAGTGTCTGACAGTGAAGTCTAGCAAGTAAACAGGCTTCCTTGTATAATTTGAATATGAGGACACTGCTAACGTTTTAATTTCACAGATAGGACATACATGACATATTCATAATTCCTGCAAAGTTCTACAGAATTTGAGGTTGGCTGCAAAAGGGACATAGTACCCTTTAAAAAGGCTCTTGTTATCCTCAATATCCCATAGGGAATACCTTCCTCAAGTTGATGTTTTCCCCCCTTATTTTCCAAACTTCCAAACCCATAAACGCCTGAAATTACCTTTAAAAAATATGCATACCTTACCTCACCACAAAAATACTTTCTGTGTGACAAATTCATTGATCCCCTATGGCTACTCATATGAAATTCTTGCATATTGATACCCAAGGGGGTTATTTGAATTAAGAAATAGGAAAATGCCCCTGGGAACTACACAACCAATGTTGTGGGTTATTTACCGTTTGGTTTAGACAAGTCAATGCTCATTTGTTCCATTTGAAATCTTCATTTTGGATGCGGTTTACCCCTACCAGCAGAGTTGGTGGGGGTGGTAGCTTTAAAATGGTCTGTCCACTTTCATCCCTCTCATAGCCTGTCCAGAAAAGTCAAGATTTATACAATTTTTTTCCTTTCTTATTTTACTACCTACTACATGTATACAGAGCAGATCGAGCTACTGATTGCTTCATTTGCATGTTAACTTTATCATTTTGTTGGATCTTTACAATTACGACATCTGTATCATAAAAGCACTGGATATATTGAATTTTATTTTTAAATCAGGAATCAGGAGCAAATACACCACAGAGAGGTAAAATGGTGACTTGCAAACAAATTGTGAGCACAATTATGAATGAAAACTGTAATTGTTGACAATTAACCTACAAAATACTCAACAACACATGGAATTTATTTCTCTTGTTACAAGAAAAAGAAAAAAAAAACCTTTGATGTCCTGAAAATGACCTTAAGTAACTCCTGGTATTGATTTGAAATGTTTGAAAATATAGATGTCACAAAGTAATGAAGACATCTTGGCTGCTAACAAGAACCAAACAGCAAAGTCAATGGCCCACAACGCCTCACCTTACAGTAGTGAACCATGGATCTCTAGAGATGCACCACACACAAGGATAAGCATGTGGGACTGATCAACGAACACTGCCCTCTACACCTGGGACCGATCATCCAAAAATCTGGAAATGATTTCATATTTATCTGGCAATATTTGGACAATATTTGGACAAAATGGATCCACCAAAATGTTTGGATATACAGCACACCCTTCTTCATCGCTTTCATAGATCTGACCCAACTCTTCTGATAAAAAAAAGAAAACAAAACTTACTAATCCTAGCCTTTACCGGAACTTAATCTTGACAGAAAACCCAATTGTGACTCAAACCCTTAAACCTAACATGTATATTGCCTATAGAGAGAGCCAGAAGAATGTTAAATCTCTATTAAAGTTTATCAGTTTTAAAATATAGATGCCAAAAGTAATGAAGACATCTCGGGCCACTAACAAGAACCAAACGGAAAAGTCAAGGACCCAGAACTCCCTCAACTATCAGTCTTGAACTATATGAAACCTCTAGAGATGCCATTCTGGCTCTCAACATCCTTTTTTTCCCCTTCAAATAAAGCCCAAACACATGGTGGTGTACCTCGACTAGACTTTCTTTCTTTTAAGATAAGAAAAAGATATCTTGTAATTTGACATGTGACAAATCATGTCCCAATGTCAAAAATAATGTGCAGCACTGAGATATCAAATAACTTTGATGAATATAATTATAGGTTAAAAAACAGGATGTCTACACTCTACAGGCAAATATGGTAAAGTTTTTGGGTGAAAATATGTTTATTTCACGCTGGATAAGGGGCCCAAGATGATAAGCTAGATGAAGTGTAAAATGATAAATGGAAAGGGGAGGGGTTGAGTGAAATAGGGGGAAGGGGCCCCTGAGACGATAAGCTAGATGAAGTTTAAAATGAAAAGGGGAAGGGGTTGAGTGAAATAGAAATAACACGAGCAGGCAGCACATGCCTCATACCTCTTGTCAAAGAAAAATCCTTCCCTTTTCTATTCCCCTCGGTCTTATTTACTTCCCAACCCGTAATCAGCCTCAAGTCTGCCCCAATCACAAATCAAATCCTCAAAACATTTCAAGTTGTTTTCAACTCGACCGACCGACCAGGCGACGATCAATTCCACTGTGAATTCCTGCACGGGTAGAAGAGGGGCGACAACGATTCTCTCATGATATACTGATTATTCTATCCCGAGAGAGAATCCTGCTGTTATGTGGAGTAATCAAGCTCCTTTCAGATGGAAATATATGTTTTGTTGAACAATATCCATATAGCAATGGACTGTTTTCCATTGAGAATATATGTTTTTATTATGATTTTTTTAATATGTCAGGTTGATAAATTTAAATGGGTTTAAATGTTGGTTTGTTTGTCATCCCTGATGCCTTATAAAGACATGCTAGACACAAGAAGAAGTTGACAAAGAGGATTTGTGTATATGATAGGCAAACCTCTCACAAAAAAAACAGAATGAGAATATCATGAATTATAAACTGCTTAGATAGTGGTTTGTTCAACATACCTGAAGCCCCAAAGATATGGAAGCCACAAAGTGATAAAAGAATACTCAATTGATAGGAAAACCTCTCACAAGCTTCTTGATATAGAACAGAGTCATTTAAAACAACACCTTGGAGATCGAAATGCTGCAACAGGATTACATATATGGGGTATTCCTCTTTTAGAGTATTTTCAATGAAAACATAAAGAAAAAGAAATAAAGCAGAATAAAGAATACAGAGAAATTACTTTCGAACGGGTGTACAGAAAAAAGCCAAGCAAGAATATTATTGTGCTTTTCGGAATAGTTGAAGAATAACATGGAGAATTCTTGTAATAACAATGTGTTCAAAAAAGCTTATTTTTCTTGTGTAAAAAGGCCCAAAAGGCTCTCAGTGACATTATTTCAACTTAGCCACGTCTCCCAGGTTTCATGTAATCAAATTTTCACATCATAAATGTTGACACAATGATCTCACGAACAAAAAATGTAACCCTAAATCTCATTTTCCTATCATAAATCCTGCGAAAAAACACATAAATCCACACTTCCAGTGAACCATTGGGCACATATTAATATAGCCTGTTTCAAGACGATGACAGTGTCACATTAAAAACATGGGCATCATTCTTAAATGCATAAATATCAAATAATTGTCATTTCTGAAATACAAAATGTTTTTTATGCTACAGATATATAAAAAGAAAAACAAGAGGAAAAAACAATGATTGAAAAAAATCGCAACTTTATGAGATGATTTTTGACATACAAAAAAAAATTATGCTACAGGACAATAAAAACTAAAAACAAATGGAAAATATAATTGAAAAAAAAAATCAAAACTTATGAGATAACAATATGAAATCCTAAAATGATTGAATGATTAAGAGCAGTAGAAACACAGAAGAAACAGAGAAGAAAAAGAGAAAAACACGTAACAAATAGATCATTAGAAGAAATATTATTTTAGGAAAAAGAAGCCACATTATTTTTATGAATCTTTATTTCAAAATAAAGTTATTATTAGACATGAAATAAGACATGTACATATACGAATCAGTACAAAACTTAAAAAATATGAAAAATATGATTTTTATACATTCCATTCATAAGTCCTCGATTCTGTTGATTTATTTTGAAAAAGTATGATTTTAATACATTCCATTTGTAAGTCCTTGATTCTGTTGATGTATTCTTTATACCTTTTTGTAACAAACCTTGAAAGCAGAGAGACTACAAAGTGATGAAAGTGATGACAAGAAAAAAATACATTTCTAAACAACAACGTGATTTTAAAAATGCGGGATTACTTGCTCCTGGTTACCTTTATGGAATGCATCATTTATTCTTTGATGCAAAGAGGAATGCTCCGTTGATGGAGTCTCTTACTCAGGACCCAGACCATAAGGCCTGTCCTCATCAGCTTGAGATTGCCAAATATCCCGCTATTTCTGATTTAGGAAATAATCCAGAAGTAACAAATCGCGTCTTCATCAGCTCGAGACTTCCATCAGCTCGAGATTGCCAAATATCCCACTATATATTTCTGATTTGGGAAATAATCCCGAAGTTACAAATCGTGTCCTCATCAGCTACAGACTTGACCACAAAACGTAGAGCTTGAGCTCGAGGAATTAGAAATAGTACGAGTCTTCGGGCTGGTGAAGATGCACCAGACAAATAGCGGGATATTTTGCAAACTATCCCAAGATATCTTGGTATGATTATCTTGGACAAATATCCCGCTAATTGCAACTTTGGGCTGATGATGACGCAAATTGACTAGATAATTCGCGATCGGGATATTTTAAATAGCGGGATATTTGGTAATCTGGAGCTGATGAAAACAGGCCTTTCGCTACCTCCCAAAGTCAGTTTATTTCTCTTGGATTAGGCCTAATGTATTCTACATGCCAAGTGCATTACCACTTTTGATGTTGTTCAAATTCCTTTCAAAAAGTAACGATTGCAAAAGAAACCATTTGTATGATCACACCAACAAGTTTAAATCTGGTTTCATCTGATTCAATACTTCTGTAACTATATTTGTGTTGAAAATGGCGCCAGAAATTACAGATAAGAAGTGGAAGCCAACTTTAGATTGAAGTAGAAACCAACTCTAATAAAAACATTTTCCATTTAATACTTATGCCAATTTCTTTTCATCTCTATATGAAGCAATTCTATACTTTTTATTATGATTTTGGTATAGAGAAATGAACACAAATATGTATTATGGATAGCGAATAATATTGTACTTTAGATGATTTTTGTATCAAAAATGCAATGACTGAGACACATCAAATGACAGGCGACTATTCAATACCACTAACTTTAATATGATAAACCTCAAGTTATGTCTATCACTTACAAATGCCAAGTTAAAAAGAAAAATCTTGGATGGCATTCAAGTTTTAAAATGGTTGCTTTATTGAAACTAAACCAATCTCGAATGGATCCATCTGTTTTCATGTCAGACCAATAACAACTATATCTGTCACGATGATGCAGAAAATTGGACTGAAAACAACAATTTTATCTCATTTGATGAAGCAGATTATAGTGTTTGGTTTTGATAAAAACAATCCGATTGATCTGATCATTTGAAGTTTCCGATTTCTCTGTAAACAGGATGCAACTCTTTTGGAGAAACTTTCCAAAAAGAACCCTCTATTTAGTTCCGTTTTTATTCTTTATAAAAAATGTAGTAAAAGGTGCTTTAAGCTTCTTTTAGGTCATGTTGTATGGACCTAATACAAACTAGCATGTGTTTTGTTTCTTTCCCTTCGAGTATGAATACTCATTTTGCACTGATATTGGTGATAACATTCTTAACCAAGAAGTTTCTTTTACAAATATAAGTGGAGAAACATAAATATTAGCAACTATTAATTCTTCCTCAAATCTGTACCCATCACCAATAATCTGCTTGTTTTGAGGGTCTTTTCTCTTCTTGTTGTGTGTCTGTTGTTGTTGTTGTTTGTTTGTCTGTTTGTTGTTGTTTGTTACAAATTCTTAGAAGAGTAAACTTCTTCCAAATCTGTAAAATTAACCAATAACCTGTTATTTTCTCTATTCTTAAAGTTTGAAATTGGTAAACAACTTATGCTGCTGCCATCAAAGAATAGTGGAGAAGTAGAGGTTCATAGTTGTCATGACTCTTTGAAAGTTTGTTGACAGGTAACAAAATCAATTACAAAGACCTTTACATACCTCATAAATTTGTTTTATTGAATTGTGTCATTTTGATGAATTATTGCATCCCGGGCAGGTGTTTGAAATGGCTTAATGAAAGGACAGTGGAAGGTTAAGACACTTGAGACGAGGCAGTAAAATGGTGATTTATCAAATTTTGTGACACCACCTATTTCTCACGGTGTTAAAATTTAGGAATACATAGGCCTGCCTCGAGTCTTATTTGTAGGCTGTATTCTTTCTTAAATGTGGTTTATACATTGAAATGATCAGTAATTATTAGATCAAAACTATTGTTTGAGATGATGAGCAACTTTTACGATAATCATTTTCATTTAAAAACATTAATCTGAGGTGTATAGAGCAGCATCACAATAGCCTTTTCTATTCATTCACAAACTTCTTTCTCTAAAATAAAAGTCTGTACTCCCAGGCTATGCCTATAAATTCTTCTTACAAATTTCACAAACCAGTGTGATTTACAAAATGATAAAATTGAATCTATTGCCTTATTTCACAGGTCATAAACTCGCTGTTCACCTAACAATAATCATATTCAAATTAAGTTAAGGCTGGTTGAAGACTTTAATTCAAACCACTTTTATGATGATAAGTCTGTTGAGAGAGAGAAGGGCGTTAACATCTATAACTTTTCATAGAGTTAATATCCTTCTAGCATGAAGCAGACAATAATTTTTTTTGATAGGCCAACTGTCAGAGCCCTTGCTGAGACGTCAAATTCCTGAAGTTGCTGAAGACGATCTCTGGGTCGATGGCCGAGGGTGACATCAGTGAAGATATTCTGACATCATTGGCTACAAAAATTTTCATTTGACATTGTCTTAGTCTGAAGGGTGTTTCCACTGTGTATAGGAGCTAACACCCTTCTGGCTCGAGATGGATGAATTATGTTCTGTGAGAGCAGGAGAAAATTGTGGTGGTAACGTGTGCAATGAATGAATGAATCTGTATTATCTTATGGATGTGCTGCCCTTCTCCGTTCATTTCAGTTTTGGGGAATGTTAACAAACATTTGTATTAAAGCGATAGGGGAAAGGGGGCAAGATGCCCCCCTCATAAATCTTTGGCTACTGTTCACCTACAGCAGGATTAACAGGAAATTTTCTATATTAATTCTAAGTGATGGTGATGGTGGTTATTTTACCTGACTGTTAAGAAAGCATAAATGCTTGTAAGCAACCAGACGGCCGACGGCTTTAGGTCCTCTCTGAGGGACCTGGTAATGAGGATGAATGCCTTACCAAAGGGCACTAGCGCATCGACTTGGTTTCGAACCCGGGTCACCAAATTACCAGACCACTGCTCTACCGACTTATGCTATGCCATGGACAGGAGAAAGGGGGTAATGGCCTTGGGAGGGGGATTCTCATTAGCCCCCCCCCCCCCTCCTCCTCCTCTCCATCCCCTCCTTATAGTACTGATGACAATCATACTTCTGTGATCAATGGTGGGGTGGGTGGAAGAGATAGTATTCGAGTTAAAAAAAGAAAACAATATGTTGATTCTAACATGCTACATCACATCGATTTCAATTAGTCTTTAACCATTTCTTTCTTTTTTAAAGGGGCACACAAGTTTTCCCCTTTCATCTAAATAGATCAAGAGTCTGATACGACTATCTTTAGCAGAAGGCGTTCAATATGCAAGACAAGATTACAATCCTTCATCAGGAGGAGGAGCAAAAGCAAACAAAAACAGAAAAAGAAATCATGCTCGGCTCAATTTCCAAACTGGATCAAACCGTCATCTTCGGGGCGACATCCGCAAGACAGTTACGAGGTGTGCAGGTATTTCCCCAGATGAAAATCAGATGAAGATCATACGAGATAAAAAGCAGTCTGCATGCACACCGATCTCCTAAGGCCTGTCCTCATCAGCTCGAGATTGCCAAATATCCCGCTATTTGAACTATCCCGATCGCGAATTATCCAGTTAATTTGCATCCTCATCAGCCCGAAGTTGCAATTAGCGGAATATTTGGTTGAGAATAATCATCCCAAGATATCTTAGGCTAGTTTGAAAAATGTCCCGCTATTTGTCCAGCGCATCTTCACCAAACCGAAGACTCGCACTATGCGCGAACATCATATCTCGAGCCAATCAAGTCTCGAGCTGATGAAGACGCGATTTGTAATTTCTGGATTATTTCCCAAATCAGAAATAGCGGGCTATTTGGCAATCTCGAGCTGATGATGACAGGCCTATCGTGTCCATGGCATAAGTATACAGTTTCCCTTGGAAAAACTAACTTGCAATGAAATATGATTTGTTAGATTTGGTTTGAAGGGGAAGTGTCACTCATGACTGTCTACTTTCAGTTCTGGAGGAAGATTATATATTCCTGGTTTCTGAAATATCTTTGGGTGCATAAACATCTGTCTTGTAATCAGATATCGTGACAATTGAATATAATTTATTCTAGTTTGATTGCCCAAAAAGGAAAATGATGTGAGTATTGAATTCTATTCTTGATAGATATGTGACGCTTGTTTTAAATTAGTTTATGTTCTTTATTCTACTTTTTTTCCCCCAACCTTTCCAACATTCTCTTCTCTCTTGAACATCCCCCCTTTCCTGTCTCTCCCCTCTTGTTCTCTTTCTAAACTCCTACGATACCCCACATTTTCTTTGTATTTCACTGATCTACCCCATGCTGTTTATGTTTCTTGACTGCATTTTCTTAAAAGCAGTAACAGATAGCTAAAGATAGAGGTAAAGAAAAGAAATGTTGATTTAAGGGACAGATAGAGGGTAGAATATGACAATATTGAAAATACAAAAAAAGGTAAAAATATATGTATTTAAAAATGAAACTTATCCTTTGAAATTTACATTAGCTAAAAAAGACTCATCTCAAAGTCATTCACATTTAATTTCTTATGAGTCAAAGTTTATTGGAGTAGCAAAAAGTGCAGGGACACCCACACAGATTTTGGTTGACCACAGTGATCATAAAAGCTGAAATAGCAGTAAGATTGAAGTGCAAGTACTTCATGAAGTTTTTGGACAAGGCTTCTCTGAACTAGTATGAACATTTGAAAGGGATTAGGGGATCATAAGTGCAAATTATAATGGGATTGCATTCCTGACTGCCTCACCTCAAAAATGTTAAACTTTAAATGTAAAAAAATGAATGCACATTTCCATCATACTGCATTTGATATTATTTACACTTTGGTTGCTTTCTTCACCTCTTTGCACTGTTGCTTGTTTGCCACAAGTGCAATTTTGCACAAAACAATAAGCACTAAGTGACTGTAGGACAGCTTGGGCTACACAGTAACGTTTGCAATATTTCCCATTTCCAGTCTTGATTAGCTCTATGACTATACCCTTCTAACACCAGCAAATACTCGAAACCGTTAGTAAGCTTGAAGCCTATGGAAAATCTATCCCATCAGGCAGGAAGTTTATTTGTGTTAAAGATAAATATCATAAAAGAAATCAAGAGACAATTTCATACTTTCTCCCACTCCAAAATTTATCTTTTCTACACCCCCCCCCCCCCCCCCTCCTCCCACTCCCCCCTTCACACGGAGCCCCAAGTTTTCATGACTGAAAATGAGGCTAGTATAATTCTGTCACTATAGATGCCCATTCCAATCACCTACCTCTGCCCAACCTCATCCTAAATAGAATAAATTCTAATCACATTATCCATTTTTAGTAACGCAGTCGCTACCCCTACACTTGAACCCAACCTGGCTGAATTAGGTCACTTTGAGCCACACCGGTCAGCAACCAAGGCTGCACGATTCCCACACTGGGTTACTGCAACCCAAAACTATTGGACAGAAATCATCATTAGCCATGCTCATGTTGCAGATCACTTATCTCATAGAAATTGATAAAACTTTTCCTCCACAAAACCAGGCCTGCCCAAAACCAATACCAGCTGAGGATCTCGAAAGGAATACATGTAGTTCATCCTATGTCAAATACTAGGGTTAGAAGTAAAAAGTGTCCAGACAAGTTTTTATTCTTTATGAGAAAATAATCAAATCCATTTTGAATGCATATTTTTCAGCTACAGTATGTCAAGAAAGGGGCAACTAGCATTAAACATCTTACAAGAAAAATAATTTGAGTGATCACATTGAAATTGGAACCACTACTTAAGCAAGGAACTGGGGTGTTTTTGGGGAAACATGATCGATGACTTAGTGGTAGAGGAGTGGTCTCTTATCCAGAAGGTCCAGGGTTCAAAACTAAGTACATGTAGTGTCCTTTGCACTCTGTTAACAAATTTAAGAAAAAAAAATCAAATTGACTGCATTATTGACAGATAAAGGTATATTTCTAGGAAATTTTGTTTGCACTGTGAATCCTCCAGAACTTTTTTTCCACAAAGTTGATTCTCTCGAAGATGAACCCTTGTGTGAATACTGCTTTCCATTCAGTTACCCTTGCATCCCAACGAGGTAAAACTGCTGCAATGATCACGTACCTGATGTCAAAATAATTTGGGGGAGAATGTGTCACTGGGAACATGAACCTTACAATGAATGTCAGAGATGTAAGGGGGGTTGAACTTGAAAGAGGGGCCGGGTTGAACTTGAATGGGCGGGGAGTCGGTGTTTCAGATCTGTCCATTACCTATGACTCTGCAAGGTTGCTGGGAGGGACCCGTGTCTGGTATAGTTCACAGAATAACCTCTGCATGGGGTGAACTAGGGGTGCAAACTATAGTTGGAGTAGGAATGACTAGAATGGGTTGATATAATGTCACAGAATCTGTTAAATTAGCAGGTGAATTAAGTGCTTATGAAAATTGGGAAGATTGGCTTTCAACCCTTAGTATCAAAGTCAACATGAAAAGAAAAATCAATTGTATCCAACAAAAAATTCACACAATTGTAACTTTCACTTTTTTTTTTATCCTTGTCTGATTTTTCTTTAAATTTTTTTTAATCTATTTTGTTTTCTTTCTCACTCACCAGCTATTGCCTACAGAACCATGTAGTCCCTGTATTACAGACTAGGAATGAGAGGATTCAAACAAGTAGTTAATTTTCTACTTCTCACAATATAAACTTGTTCTTGGAGAAAAATTTCCCTTACAATAAAATTAGCAGGGGAGGGGGGGGGGGCTCCATTCTGCCTCCCTGTGTTTGTTGTATGTATGTAAAACACAATGCAGGAGTCTATTTTTTGCCCAGGTTACCTGGATTGGAAGTCGTATAGGGTTCCAGTGTCCAGTACTAAGATGGCTGAATGCAGCCGACTAGGAAAGGTGACCTACATCTCGCTGTCAGGGTCATTGCACTATGCTATTATTAAGGATGGGGAGGGCTGTCTGAATGGACAAATTTACTACCAAATATTCTAGCAGGAGGGAAAGAGGCCAAAGCTACTCTTTCAAGTTGAAAGTGATATTTTTTACCAAAAAAAAATTCATCACCTGGTGAGCTTCTCTAGACATGTCTACTAGACATAGTAGGTGGATTCACACGCCTATATTTTCACCATGCACTGTCTCATATCATAGGGCCTATGAAGAAAAAAATGTTGTATTGCCCTTTAGTACCAAACAAGGGTCGGTCAGTCAGAAATCTTTTCCTTCTTTTTTACTTTTTTAAAATATTTTTTCTCCCTCTTTGGGCTGATATTTCTCAGTTTTGAATGCATTAATACATTCATTTTTTTTAACAGTTAAAAAAAAAAAAAAAATCAAAAAGCTGACTGTAGATTTGAAGATCAAAATCTACGAAAGTTATTGTAGCTTGTTATAGACAACAAATTTATGCAACAGGGCCCTGATCTTCACAATGAAATGTGACAATACTTTCCAAAGTGTGAAATCTCCCGTCTCTTCCAGCTTGATACTTGTATCCACCCACATTCAAACATACATAGAAATCAAATCAAAACAAAATCCAATTTCTCCCTTTTCCAGCCCACTACAACGCCCGACCTTCGGAAAAAATCAACTCTGTCTCGAAACCAGCGGATTCGGTCTCATCTCCGCAAACATTTTACCCTGCATACCTTCCCACCTGAAGATTAGCTACCCATTCACACCACCACAATTCATTGTATAAACCATATAGCTCTATAACGATGAGTATAAGTAATTTCTCTCTAGTCTAAATGTTGTATAATTTAAAACATCGTACAACAGATTGTCTTATAGTGAAATGCATGTTTGCGCATCGTTTAAAACAAAACGTCAATGAAGAATCAGGGTCCCCAAAGCACGCTAGTTTGAACATAACAAAACCTGTACAACTTGGCGGGTTTATCATAGGCCATTTTTTTTTAAAATTCATGTTTAATGTCCCCGCCCGCTTCCTTTTTTGGGGCCGCCTCCCTTTTTTTCTTTTTATTGAATAAAAACATGAAAAACATACCATGTTGAGGGAAAACGTACTGAGGGGCCATTTTGGAAAGAAAAAAAAAGGGCCTCCTCCTTCCTATTTTTCAAACAGGCAGGACACTAAACATATTTTCATATTTTCATATTTTCATATTCATATTTATTTCATTTCCAACAGAAAGGTAAACAGCGATATTCCTTTTATTTCATACATAATTCATTTTTTCTGGAAACTATACAAATACACTTTGGCCAGCTGCTATGTCAAATGACCTCTTTAATGAAAACTAATTTCTATACACAATTTTTCTTTACACAATTTTTCTTAACACAATTTTCTCCGCACAGCACCCCTTTCTGCTATACAATGATTCTTCATACAAATCTCTACATTTCTATATACAAGTTTTGTATGAGTTCCCCCTAGTCTGAATGGGACATGGAAAATCAACTCTTTTGCGGTGTAGTCAATTTCTCACAAATCAGATTCAATTCAGAGATTTCATCTTGTAAACTGAATAAAAATACAGCTGACAGCAGAGATAAAAATATTTTGCTGCTAGTCACACATAAATAAATCTCTTTTTCTCAATAAACATAATTTTGTGGGTAAATATTTAAAGTTGAAGTTTCAAACTTTTTTTTCTTTCTGAACAGAACTAAATAATTTGAAAGGCCTTTGGAAGGGCTTGCTGTTATCATCAGCTCACAGAAATGTTCGTATCAATGATTTACTAATTTTCATCACTCTTCCTTGTCATACGGTTGATTATAAGCTCAGCAAGATTTCACTTAAAGTTTATAATCAAGAATTCCCTAATGAACCAAGGATATGGCTAAGATCTAATGACAATTTTTTTTTCTTCTTCACTCGACTGCTAAAAAAAAAAGTATATAGTAATCTTTAAGCCCCTCTGCACTAGTTTGACCAGGAGGGATTAAACCTCCCACCATGGTCGCCGACAAGTGGTTATCTCATCAAATCAGCTCTCAATTAACATAAGAAAAAGGGGATCATGGGGGACCACTGGTCACCAATTAGTCAGTGTTTGCTACATAGAGGGCGCAAAGTAGCTATAAGTAGTGCAGTGGGGCTTTAAGCCCAGTTTGAGGGACTTGGCAATGGAGGAGGCTTGCGGAAGTCAACATGGGCATCAACTTGGTTTTGGACCTGGGACCTCGCGGTTCATTGCAGGGGTCTACCACTGAGTCATTGCCTCCTCATTCCTGCAGGCATAATGCCAAGAGGAGTGATAATTATTACCATCTAGAAATAATGTGCTAACTTCTTTTCAGTTTCAATCTCTGCATTGTGCTGTAATATACAGGGGTGATAGTGAGCACCTTTTTTCCCCTCAACCCCCCCCCCCCCCCCATGGATTCGGGGGGGGGGGGGGGAAATGAGAAAATAGGGGAAAAATCAGGGGGAATCGGGGGAAAAAACGGGGGGGGGGGATTATTAAAAAGGTAATTATCAGGCCTGAATATAGACACTACCATTTTTAAAAGATCACCACTTTTTACAGAAGGAATGAAGAATAGATCACTGTATCATTTTTTTTTCAATTTTTCATATTTTTTTTTGGACAAAACATCAAGACTGGCCAATTTTACAATGCTTCATGTGTATTTGCTACAAGTCAAGTTTTAAGTATTACAGTTTGACTTGTATGACCTCCAGGAGCTGGCAAGAGACAGGAATATCCACCTCAAAGACCAGAGACAGGTGTGCATCTCACTACACAAGTTGTATTAGGCCTGTCTTCATCAGCTTGAGTTGGCCAAATAGCCCGCTATATTTCTGATTCGGGAAATTAGCCCGATCACGAAATAGCAGTCTATTTGGCGGGTGAAGACAACAAATAGCGGGCTATTTGCTCGGGAAATCTTCCCAAGATATCTGGTGCTAGTTTGCAAAATAGCCCGCTATTTGTCCGGTCCATCTTCACCAGCCCGAAGACTCGCACTATGCACAAACACTTGAGCACATTTCTCTAGCTGATTTCTCTAGCTCAAGTTTCCAGCTGATGAAGACACTATTTGTAACTTTGGGCTAATTAATTTCCCGGATTCCAAAACAGCGGGCTATTTGGCCAACTCAAGCTGATGAAAACAGGCCTAATGAGACTGCGTGGATATACCACGGACCCTACATTCCTGTAAAACATCACTGAGAAAAGCATAAGCCAAGACAAAAATAGTGGAACAAATGCTACATGTAATATATAGTTCCATAACAAGTTTGATCTCATAACGGTAAATCCTACACACGTTTCCTCTCAAACTGTGTTCCACATCCAAATGACATTGAGGCCTACAATTAGGAGGCATCATTAGATCAAGGCTATAGAACAGAGAAATCAACCTGAGAGCAACGTGACACAAATTTGTCATTCTCAACAAGAGCCTAATAGATATTGAATAGCAGCCGGCACACTAACCTCATACTGCCCTGTATGAATTAGTTTAACCCTCTCCCTCCTAAACAGCCATTAGATGCAGAGGGCATTTTAAACATGAGGAAATACACGGGCTCATACCACTGGGCCCTCTGTAGTTTTTAAACAAATTATACAGGCCCAATATAGACATGAAAATGCAGTCATTAAATTGAAAGTTCAGTTAATGGTTTGAAATTTTAAGATTATCTTGTAGTTATCAAAGGACCATGCAGACGAACCGGTGGTTTTAGATACTTCAACTTTTTCAAGTTTACTCAAGTTTTATAAGCATAGTAGCATGATATGCTACAAATGACACTCAACATTACATGCCATGCAGTCACAGTAGCAATTTCAACAATTCTGACTGCTTGCTCTGCTTGCAGTTGAAACAAAAAAACTCAGGCAGTCGTTCAGTGCCATGTGAACCCGGCGTAATGATTAGTGGGTAGTGGGTAAAACTGTGAGGCTCTAATAACTCACACAATTACAATGGTGCCATGCGAACACAGCAAATACATCTGATTTTGACCATGAGGGAGATTGGACGGGTTAAAGTTATCCTTGGAATGCCCTGAGTAGGTTCATTAGCATTAACCTTGCTGAGAAATGACTCTCTGTGAGAAGACCCGAGTTTCACCTGAGTCTGAGATGAGCAAATGGTTTTCATTAGATACCAGGTATTGTTAAAACTTTTAAAATTACAATGGTGCCATGCGAACACAGCAAATACATCTGACTTTGACCATGAGGGAGGATGGAAAGGTTAAAGTTATCCTTGGAATGCCCTGAGTAGGTTCATTAGCATTGACCTTGCTGAGAAATGACCCTCTGTGAGAAGACCCGAGTTTCACCCAAGTCTGAAATGAGCAAATGGTTCTCATTAGATACCAGGTATCGATACTAAGGCACTAATTTTAAAACTTTTTAAATTACAATAGTGCCGTGCAAACACAGCAAATTCATCCTGATGATTTTGACCATGAGGGAGATTGGACGGGTTACAGTTATCCTAGGAATGCCCTGAGTAGGTTCATTAGCATTGACCTTGCTGAGCTAAATGACCCTCTGTGAGAAGACCCGAGTTTCACCCAAGTCTGAAATGAGCAAATGGTTATCATTAGATACCAGGTATCGGTACTATATAGCCACTAATAACTACTTTTTAATCTACAATGGTGCCATATAAACACAGCGAATACATCTCATGATCTGCCTTTGACCATGAGGGAGATTGGACGGGTTAAAGTTATCCTTGGAATGCCCTGAGTAGGTTCATTAGTATTGACCTTGCTGAGAAATGACCCTCTGTGAACAGACCTCAGTTTCACCTGAGATGAGCAAATGGTTTTCATTAGGTACCAGGGCTCCGTCTTACAAAGACGATTGTTATCATCGCAACTATATACATAAGAGATGGGAGACTGCAAACTTGCGATTGATTAGAGGATTTGCGATTGATTTGGATCAATCACATCTCTTTGGAAGACGAGGCCTAGGTATCAATACATCCTGGCTCAAAGATCTTCATCAATTTTCGAGTGCATCATGTATTGTTTTGTTTTTTTGTTTTTTTAGATAAATAAGAAAGTAAACTGAGATGCAGTGTGAGGCAAAAGAAGAAGGGTAATGATGGCTTGCTCTTCTTCATGATAAATATACCGTCTGCTGGGAGCTGGAAGGATTTTAATGAAGTCTATATCAAGGCATGAGTTGACGTCCTTCTGGCTCTCAATAGGCAATATACCATGTCACTCTTCAAATGGTAACCTACAACTTGCCTGGTCGTATAGGCCCAAAGACCACAAAGACCACCAATACAGCCCCACACAGACCATCTTCTCCAGTTGAGGCCAGAAGGGCGTTACCCCATACACTTTCACAGAATTAACAACTTTCTGGCTTTATTATAACCTCACCTGATTTCAATACCTTCTTAGGACCTTGAAACAGATGGTCAAATGGTAGGGTATATGTTGACAGGTTGAACATATAATAAACCAGGATATCATTATATGCCCTTGAGGCTTGATATTCATACAGATCAAGAAGCTCTACTCCTAACCAGAACAAAATCATTGGTGAAAGCCAGAAGGGCGTAAGGTCCTAGAATTGCATAAAGTTAGGGACCTTCTGCATGATTCCGACAGAAGAAATCCTTTCTGGATATCCACTGCACTTAAAATTCCAATCAGAGAGTTACGTACCATAAGCATCTCAATCCTTTCCTCATCAAAATTCCTGGATGCTCAAAAGTCAAAAATAGCCTTGCGGTAAACATTGTCTTTTGGAGCCAGAAGGGCGTTAACCCATATACTATAACACACAGTTTATAATGCCCTTCTGGCTTTCAACAGATGACCTACTCCTGTGTAGAGAGAAGCTATTTGCCCCCTTCATGCCATGGATGGCAAATTCATCCAAGAATGTGAGCAGGGAACAATGTGCTTTGACTAAGAATGGCCACTAGAATTAGAGATATCATGTCATATATAGCGTTGGTTATCTAATCCCAAGATACATATCCCACAGAAATAAAATCCTCTTTAAATTGTTTGACCATCTTCAACAATTTTCTTGAAGTCACAGTTGAGTGCAAAATGTTTACCTCCTATATCCTTGCCCATTACAATTCCCCCATGAAGAATGCACATTTGTCCTACAAACAAAAGCTTTTCTCAAAATGTGAATTAACCCACTAGATTCACTTGATTTTAGTATATACTAGCAGGACCCGTGGAAAATCCACGGGATTCTAGGGGGAGGGGAGGAGGGGCGGTAAATAGAAAGAGGCCTAGATCTATAGTGCTATCGAAAATAAAATTTGATTATATTCATATAGGGTCTAGACGATTGTTATAATATACGCTGTTTGACCATGAATGGCGCACCGTAATACCCGTTTTAATGCATTGATTTGATGAAGGAACTGTATCATATAGTAAAAGTATTCTATCCAGCTATTAGTTTTTAAACAACCGTCTGAATTTTCTTGTGAAAACTTTACTTTGAAAAATGATTATCGAAATTCAGCATACAACTATACATGGACAGAATAATCACAATCTAAGCTCAGGTTTCATACCTCTATAGTCACGAAACTATATTGAAATAGGGGCAATAAGAGCAATTTCAAAATGGTGTCGAGTCTACTCTATAATAGCTCAGCTCAGCTCACCTCACCTCACACAGTCACAGTTCCGACAGTGCTCGGCAGCAGTGGCGCACTGCACTGCCCGTGCCTCACGGCAGCTAGCTTGCAACTGAACTGTCAGTTACGATGAATTTCTTGTGAATACTTTACTTTGAAGAATGATTTTCAAAATTCAGTAAACATGAACAGGATAATACCAAAGTAACCCTGCTTGCATACCTCTATTCACGTAAACTATATATAAATCACGGCAATCATCATAGAATCAAAGACGAAGCGACTGAGCTGTGCGTGTGACGGTGAGCGTAGAATCATCGCATACATTATACACGTACGTTCGTACACGCAGCAGGTCCGGCTGGCCTACAAAGCATATCATATAAAAAGACGCATAACACGGGTAAGCCCAACCCGTGAGAGCGTGCATTTTTTACATCCCCTCACCCGGGTGAGTCATCTGTTAATGTGTATTTCTCTTACATGCTACAAAGCGTATCCTATAGCAAGAGGCCTAAACTCGGGGTAAGCCACACCCGTTACTACGTGATGTGCTACACCCATTGACAGAAGTGGATTCTCGTCCACTGTGTGTCTCTTTGTTGATTGGACAGAGGGCGAATGCACGCCTTCCCGACTCGCTCTCACAGGTTCGACGCCTCCTTGCAATCCACCACGCCCGCCGTGCTCTCGTCCGCCCGTCCTCCCCGGCACCCCGAAAACGCGTTTAACGGCATGGACGTCGATCGCGGGGTCGACGTGGCACGCGGGTTACGGGAGACAGGCCTCGTTTAATTGTGCCGCCGTCCCCGCGCCCCGGCGGAGGCGGGCGCGGTCGGGGAAAGACGTTTTTGAGGAACCGTTTTGGCCCGTGTTGGACCCCCCGCGGCGATTTTGCGTATTAATAATATAGATTGTATACAACATACATTTTCCATAGACTCTAGGCAGAGTTATCTGGGCCTGGTTGTGAACGGGTTAAGAGTCTATCTTAACATACCCTTCAGCTGTAATTCCGATGATCCTCCCCGCACATGGTCAAACGATGACAAGATGATATCTCTGTGATATGTCAATGGACACTGGACATTGATAGTTGGATAACTTTGGTAAAGTATGCTAGTGCCCATCTTCATTACAAATGTGGTTGTGGATCGCTTGACTGTAGCATGCAATGCCTATGAGGTGTGCAGCAAAGACAGTTGCACCCAAGTTGTGATCAGGGAAACAAATTTTTTTTTTAATTTGGGGGGCTATTTTTCAAGCTTGCTTGCATGAAAGTAGCACTCTTTAATTTGTTTTGCATTGAACTCAATTTTAGGGGGCTCTTTTTAATGACTTTCGGGGGCTCATTTAGGAATTTCGAGGGCTCATTTGCTCCTTTGGTATATATTTCCCAAGATGATGATGATATAATATATAAATATATTTCAATACTCCTTCACAGTTACTCATTATATATTTGTTTCCAACCCCTATACCCTTTTTCAAGCCCCTTTCTCCATAACTCTTGTCCGTCCTCTTTACCCTTCCTTCTCCATCCTCCTTAATCTCCTCCCCCCCCCCCCCAACCCCCTCACCTCTCCTCTTTCCTCCCTTTTTCTTGACCCTCCACATTCTCCACCCAACCCTTAATTGCCTCTCCTTCTTCATTCCTCTCTCTCCATTTAAACCCTCACCTCTCCTGTTCATCCCTCCTTCTCCACTTTTCTCAGTCTCCATCCCAAACCTCGCCTGTCTTCTTTCGCTCCTACTTCTCATTCTCCACCCCAACCCTTACCTTTCTTCTTTAATCCTTCCTTCATCATTATTATTCTCAACCCCAACCCCGACCCTCTCTCCTTTCTTCTTCCCTCCTTCTCCACCCTTCTGCACCCATCTCATTCACCACCCCAACCCTAACCTCTTCTTTAATCATTCCTCCATGATCATTATTTTCAACCCCAACCCTCACCTCTCCTCCTTCCTCCCTCCTTCTCCACCCTTCTGTTTCCCACCCCAATCCTCACCTCCCCTCTTTCATCCCTCCGTCTACATCCCTTCTGTTCTTCATCCATCATCACACTATCATCCGCTCCCACCCTGACAATCAGGTATCTCTCTAATGAGGTTTTTATAGCTATCATATCTCTTCATGACCCAGTAAACCCCCACTCAACAGAATTATCACACCAACCTTCGACGAATTATGCTACATGTAGGAGAGCTAAACATTCACTTGGACAAAGCTCCATCCACAAATAAACCCTCAGTTTGATACCAGGGAGATTCACGACGCAGCTCATTCATCATGTTGATAATGTCACTGTCTTGACCATGAACCTGAGGGTCTTAAACCTTGGAAAGTCACGCTTACATCGCATCAGGATACTCTCTATCTCATTTGCTTGTGAAGAGGCAGAGTCTCTGTTTATGTTCCCCCTTCTTATCTTCTCCGTTGAATCTTTACTGCGATATTAAAAATCAATAAATACCTCCTGTGATGAACTTATTTTAGGTAACCAAATGCCATTCACATTTTCTGGCCTCTCCATTATATATTATATTTCTTGGAGCACATACATGACCCATCTGTTTACAGTCAGAAAGGTGTCAACTCTGTAAACTGGTGAATTAATGCTGTTCTGGTTCCAAACATACGATACTCTCACAACTTCTGTGTGAAGCTTATTACCACCAACATCACCATCATCATCATCATCATCATCATCATCATCATCAGAAATACCATTATCATCGCCTCCAATACCATACCTTGAAAAGTGAAAACTGTCTTTTCTTAAATTCAAAGGCATATGTGTCAGATCACAACTTCCTTTACATCATCAGGGATACCAAACAACATCATCATCCACCCCCCCCCCCCCCCCCCTCCACCCCTCTTGTCCACATCATCAGCAAATATCATCTCACAGGCCTAGATACTTCACTCTTCACCTCAGTGTAGTAGGAGCATCTTCAATTCAAAATAATCTTTACCTCTCTCAATAAACAGACAAATCATCTTCCAGCATCAATTTTACAACATGGTCATAAACACAGAAATATATTTGACTGCTTAGTTATGATAGCCAAGACCAATAAGGGGATGTTTAGGATTTCTCAAATGTTTTCACCTTCTAAGAAAGAACAAGGATCTATGAATATTAGTGACAGGGTGAGAGGCTGGGCAATGTCTTAAATGACGAGAAGATAAACCAGGCACATCATCTACATCATGACGCAGCCAAGTTTTCAAACGTTTTTGTATAAGGAAAGAATTACGAGATAAGGCGAGTTCGAAATATAGAAAGTCATTAAGATTCTAACATGGAAACAAAAATGTTCCATGATATCTTAACTGGCATTGTAACGCAGACCAGGATCAGGGAGGAAGGGGAGTTCAAAATTATTTATCTTTAATTTTTCGGCATAAATAATGTCCAATTTTCTATCTCCCTATCCATTTCTCCACCCCCCCCCCCCTTCCTTTCAATCTCTTTCTCTCTCCATCTCTCTCTCTCTTTCTCCCTCCCCCTCTCTCTCTTTCTCCCTCCCCCTCTCTCTCTCCTCTCATTTGTACAAAAATATATGCATAACTGTCACTATACAAAATCAATTTGCTTTATTGAAATGTGGGTTACTTGTTAGAACCACCAAAAGAAAGGAAAATAAATTGTTATTTCACCACAAAAGAAATACTTTCTTAAAATGCGTCATAAGAGAAAATGTGTCATAATCTACTTATTCGGCTTCCTTTAAACTGCATACCAAGTGTTACCCACACCTGTCACATTGGTTACACATAATCAACCTCTTTATTCCCGTTCCGATTTTTAAAAGCCAAAAGAATTGGAGAAATGGACCATAAAGTCAACAAAGTATCAAAAGTCAAAATACCCTCAATAATTATGTCAAAAAGTCAGAAGTATTTCTTAGGATTCGATCTGGGTCAAGTGCAGAAGTCATGCTCTGAATGAAGCGAAAACAAAGAGCCTCTTGGTGTGGCGGTCTAGCCCTGTTTGATGTGGGGTGAAAGCGGGGTGTCGGTGGACCGGCTGCTGCTATTTGATCAGGGTCTGACCTGTGAAAACTCTTCGGGAGGCACGCTATATACCTACCTCTGCAATGGCCATGGTGGAGCTGAGATAGTTTAAAAAGCACATGTAGTGTATTAGTTAGCCTCCTAAAATCAATTTGTCAGATATTTATGATCACTGGGTGGCAAAATACAAAACAGTTAGAACTCAAAAAGGGTTTAGTTTTAATCATGTGAGGTCGATGGTACATAGGACATGAAAAATCAATAACAAGCTTTTGTTCCAATCATTTTTACAAATATCAAATCTATTCACAGGAGATTCGCAGAAGAGGCTTTCAAAAGACTTGTCTCCATCAGTATTGAAACAAACCCCCAATTAACACTGCACATGACCTTGAATCTTCTAATGAACTTTGGTAATCCAAATCTTGGTTAGGACCAAGGTTTCATAGTTTTTTTCCTCCGGACACTGAAAGCGTTAATTGGGTAAACAGATTTTATTTTTATGATGGGGGAGTAAGTTTACCTTCTTTGTTTGACCTTCAAGTCCATGTGCATTGTAGCTAGACTCTATAATGTCAGATTTCTTTGAGTTTAGGCGCTAAGTCACTAACAGATATCAAAGATACTCACCGCTCTAAACGGTGGAAAATTGATTATTCTGAAGGTGTCTAAGAATGTGTGGAATGGCTTTTCTGTGTCTTTTTAATAACGCATCTTCACATTTGACGCCATCTGTGATCTAGCTAACTCAATTGGGTAAGGTAAACACAAAGTTAACAGAAATGATAATGAAAGTGTAAACTTAGTACGTCATGATCGAGGTCCACCAAAACGTCTTAGGAATAAATAAACTACCTGCATGGGCAGTAGGTGTCAAACTAAAACGTCATAAGTACAAGTTTGCCGACATCCCATTGAAATGCATGTGTTGAAGTTTACACATATTTCAATGGGATGTCGACGAACTTGAACTTCAAAATGCCTTGTTCATTACACCAAATCAATTCTCATTAAAATAAATATGACAGCATATCCTAAGACTACTAAGTAATATTGGAGTTAATTGAAAGGTAGGCCAAATACAAATACATTTCGAAAGGTGCGAAAGAATTAACTGCTTCAAGAAAGTCCCAAACTGATAGTGGAATTGATAGTATCTTGTTATCCTCATCTGATGAAATATAAAGGCTCCATTATTAAAAGCCTTCATCTTGTAATGACAGTACAAAAGGAATATCAAGGGCAATGAACTAACAATGCAATAACATATTTATTTAAATGTGAGATATGTATATGTCATCAGATTGGCAGTAGTTGTGATTGATAGTCGGGTCTTAAGATCACATCTCACATTCTCCCTGGGGTCATACAGGTCATTATCTGACTCATCTCATCCCACAGCTTGTAACATCATCATGTAGATGATGTATCTTTCTCCTCCAAGTCACTGGCCTAGTCATTAGTCTTTATGAATTATTTACCACCCTAGTAAGGCCCATTTGGTCGCGGGTTGCACTGGTCCAACAACCTTTGGGTCTAATTAAAGGAACCTAATAAACTCTAATTTAATCCAACGGTGGTGAGATGTAGGACCAAAAAAACATTGGACCAAGAACTAGTACAACCTTTAAAGAGTCTTCAATGTCTTTAAAACCTATTGGTCCAATATATTAGCTAGCCCTAGTGCTACTACAAGAAATAAGGAAATAGGACCAAGAAATAAAATATTCAGGACCAACATTCTATTAGTCAAATGGAACATAACCCTTACCCTGACAAAAATGATAATAGGACCAATAACTGAAACGTTCACTCTGGTCTCATATGGGCCAACAAATTAAGTTCATTAACTGGTCCCACGGAACAACCCCTAACCCTAAGTAGCACCACCAACTAAGACAGTCCAATGGTCTGAGAAGGACCACTGCAATTTGGTCTAATGGAATCTAGGAAAATAGATTGTTCATGTTCATGTAAGCAGGCACAACAAAAAATGATTTGAACCATGCTTTTAATCTCTCTCTTTTCTTGTATGAACTGGCCGGTCAGGTTCATGACAATCATTGCCCCTTAGGCTTCAGTAGAGGAACTGATCTATCAGTTCATATTTCCAACGTGAAACATCACACATAGGAATGGTATGGCATTGTCAATCGGCAGTCATATATTTCATATCATAACCCATCAATGCAATTCTAAATCCACTCCATCTTCCTATCACATTGAATTTGTGCAGGGCTCTACTACTAACCTAGACACCCTAGGGAAACATGGAGCCCCCGACTGCTGATCCTGGACTATCATAATTTCACAATTTTTACAAGGGGCTCATGCTTTAATACAGACCTGGTGTGGTAAAGTGGTTCATCCACTGGACTCTCAATCCTAAGGTTGGGGTTTCGAATCTCAGCCTAGCACTAACGTCTCTTTGCAAGACATTATTCCATGTTTGCCACTCTCTACCCAGGTGTAAATGGGTACCTGGCAATTGCTGGGGTAATAATAATTGCATGGCCCTCAGGAAAACAACAACACTTATGCTGATGAGGTCTCCATGGGTAGACAAACTTATTGTTATTGTTATTATTATCATCATTATTATTACTATTATTATTATTATCCTAAAATATAAATCCATATATTTCTACATCCTGGTCAAGGAAAGAATCTTTTGCAACTTGCAAGTTTCTGTCATTGGAAAGGGCAGTGATTAACAACACATGAAATTTTAAGATTTTATAAAATTTACTATTATTATTTTTACTAGAGATAGTAACTCAAAAGCCAGGTCTCTTACGAAAACCTACTGACCCTGAAGTGATTAAATATACTTTTTGATGTAAATCTATGTTTTGTTACATTATAAACTTCCTTCTATATATATATATATCATGACACTTAAAACATTGAATAAAATAACCAAACGGTGAATGCGTGCCTAGCAGAGTATTCTTGGCATTGCACTATCAATGGTAAAGATAATATCTTTGATTATTTTGGAACAAGCTGGCATTTATCACAACCAGTAACGCTAAACTTGAACTGGACATGATGTTTACAATGAAAGAATGTGATGCTATGTACTGCATGACGATATGTGTGTGGGCTTAATTTGTTTAACATTGTGCTTTTGCCTCAACTCACCCCACTGCCCCCTCCCCCTTCAGACTAGTCAAATTAATGGTATAGCAATACAAAAAATAAATGGCTATTCATAAAAATTTACTTCTTCTGTACTTAGAATGTCATCATTATAGCGCACAGAAGTGTGTGGCATGATCGTTTCAACGAAAAACAATAAAGAATCAAGTCCACTTTTAATGAGAAAGTCATATCATACGAAAACGTTATAACTAGGTTGGGATTATCGCAAGCGCACACTAATTGGTCAGTGTTCAAGAGATCTTTTCAAAATTAGTTTCTTTATATGGTGTGTATTTACACTTAGGAGTGACAATAGAGAGATGCAGTATTACTACTTGATAACATGCCTCTTCCCCATGTTTACACCCATTTGTGCTATTCAACGATTCTTTTAAATCATATTTTTATACAAAAATTTCATACAAATTCTCCCTAGTGTGAATGACTATCAAACACTTATATAAATCAATATGTTTACACGAGATTGCACTGGCTCCTGCAAATGTCATAAATATTTCAGAAAACAATTTTTCGTTGTTTGTTGTTTGGATACAAAAGCCAAAACACCATTATCTCCACTCAACATGTGAAAAGAGATTACATGCTCAAGTGCAAAACAATTTACAGAAATATTTTGATACAGATAGACACCTCTTCAGCTATCAATGGTGAGCTAATTGAAATCTTCACCTTCTATGGCTTGCTCATCAGGAGGATTTCATGCTTAGCACGTCTGTTGTCAGATAATCTTTTCATTACTTCTCTATGATATTTCATTCAGACTCACTCTATGATTACCGGAAGATTATGTGTAGGAGGTGATGTTTGAGAAGTAAGGTGTCTAGAGATTACAGTACTTCGCAGAACTTTACAAATGGAATTAATATTTTCAATATTGAAATGAAAAAGATATCATCTGTGTTGTATTTCTTAAAAGATATAGACGTATGTATCATGCAAAACAATTCAGGAATTCAATCCAAATAATTAAAGACATTATTGATTGATATTTGAAAAGGAAGCTATGGAATGATCCTTTCGTTAATCCTTTTGCTAGACAAGCTTTTCATAATCCTCATGGATTATCCCTATGGGGTGGTCTTGTATACCTTTATAATACCAGAGGAACTGAAGGGGGTATGTTAAAGAGCATAAAGGGGGAAACGATTGCTTGAATTTTATGAATGTTGCTTTGCTCGAGGGGGAAATTGTCCGCACACGTTGGAATGCCTCAGAATACAAAGACAGCAATTTGTATCATTTGATCACGTTAATCTAGATAGGCTTAATGAGATGATCCGATTCACTCATCGTCAAGTCTGTGCTTCCTCATTAATTCATTTGGCCTATATCTGTAATAGAACATTCTCCTTCTAAATATATCCCTAGATCATGTTCTTTTTTCTTTCTTCCAAGCAGACCTTCTTTCCACATTTCTTTACTCTTGTCTTTCTCTCTGTCAGCTCATCTCTGGAGTTAATATGCCTACATCTTTTTACACTGTTGGTCTGAAAATGAATTCCAAAGAATTAATACCACCGCATGTTACACATTACTCTCTAATTGTTATCGTTCAACAGAATAATAAGTTTCCACTATCCACTTTAAATTCTACCCCGCCCCCTCCCTCCCTCCCTCCTCCCAACACCCCCCCCCCCCCCCCTCTCTCTCTCTCTCCCTCTCTCTCTCTTCCTAACCCTCCCTCCACCTCTCTCTCTCTCCTATTTGTCCCTCTCTCTTCCCCTTCCCCTCTCCTCCCCCATTTGTCCTTCCCCTGTCTTCCTCACCTCTCCCTCCCTCTTTTCCCCTCTCTAGCAGGCTCCATCCCCTTCTCTATCTCTCTCTCTCTCTCTCTCTCTCTCTCTCTCTCTCTCTTCCATCTCCCTCTTTTCTCCTCTCTTCCACCCTCTTCCCTCTCTCTCTCTCTCTCTCTCTCTCTCTCTCTCTCTCTCTCATCCATCCCTCTTCCATCCTGTATCTCTCCCTCATTCTAACCTTCTCTTGATTTATCTTTCCCACTTTCCAGATGGCCAGATGCATCATAACTCATAATTACTCCTCATATTATCTTGAAGTTTATCTGGGAAGTGAATACAAAGTTTGAGGTACAAAAAACAAAGTTTTTCCTCAATTCTTTTCACTGTTACCAAGGTAACCACTCCTCCCAGAAGATTTCTCCACAATTGGACACAAATTAGGGTCCATGGACCCAAGCTAAGTGACTGCAACAATGTCAATGACATAACGACAACAACAGCTGTTATAGGAGATCCAAAACTTGGGAAACAACTGCAACAAACAAGATGGATGACAAGACTTCATAAGAAATGGAAATATTCTGATAAAAAAGGAAATATTCTGATGAAAATGACTATTTTTGTCCGTAAATCACTTCTGAATCAAAACAACAATTATTCACTTTCAGAGAGCGATCTATATATCTGAGCAAAGAGATCGAGTAGATTTTAAAAAGCTGACATATTTGTATTTAGTTCGAAAAGTCACTTATTTGAAAGAAAAAATAAACACGTAATTGCACAAAACCTTGAATTTTGAAATATGATATAAATTGGACCTACAATATACCCCTGGAAATCTATAATGATCACTTCATTGTTTTGCTCATTATGTACAGTTTGTACTTTATTGTTTTGCCTTGCATACTTTGTTTTATGATGTACATACATTTGTTGTTGTTAATAAACTTCAAACTTTAAACCTTTTAGATGACACAAAATATATACCCTCTGCTATCAGAATACATGTATTAACTAATGTGGGATTCATTAATATTTTCATTGAAAAAAAAAATACTACAAGAGCAAGTAGTTCCAGAACCCGGATTCCTTGAGTACATTTTAAGACAATTTCAAAAAAATTAAATTGTAATGGAAGCAAAATAATGAGAGACCAATCAAAACATTGTGAACAAAAGAACTCAAAAAGTATAGACCAATTCAGACTAATGACACTCCATTGGGAGCTCATAGCATAGATGCAATAGGTATACAGACCCATTTTCTCAGAAGAAATGTTCCAAAATATTCAGCCATAATCTTACTCACTTCATCTTAATAAAAGCCTGAGTAGCAATAAAAACATATGTGGACTCATGGGAATCATTATTCAAAACAATTAACTCAATTTACTTTACAGAAGAGCAAATTGTTTTTTTTTTAAATATTGTATTTTAAATGTGTATAATAAAATATTCTAAATATCAACAAATAATAAAATGAAATCACACATTTCATTTTGTCAAATTTTTGTAATGTTGGATGCATACTTTGTTTTTGCAGAAGTACTCCTATATATGTTATCAACTTATCACTAGATCAACTTTTGGTGGAAAATTTTTGCAAATTTGATATGTTACTGTCACTTTATAATATTTCCTTTTTCCTTAGAATCTGAGTCTGTAATACACTCTCAATATATTTTATGTCTCCCAATCACATGTCATTAATATTGGGTTGACAATCTATCGGGACATTACTTTGAAGTAAAAAGCTGCTACTAATCTTACAACTTCTAATTTTCTAGCCAAAGTCTCCCAATTATATGAAGTCACAAACAACAACTCGCTCATTCTCACTCTTTCTTCCTCACTCAAAAGCAACAAGTAGAAATAAAGGGAAGTTCTGTCCTTTTAAAATCATCTGGTTGTAACATCTGATTATTTACAATCCACAAGTCTTTACAAATTGATTTGGTTATTAGTATTTCTATTCCGGAAACATCTGACTTCTGAGAGGCTTAAAAGATTTACAAATCATTGTGAGAATGTCTCATTCCTCTCTTTACTGTTGAAAGCTGCCATTGATCTTAAAACTTCCAATTTTCTAGCCTAAATATCCCAATTATATGAAGCCACAAAATAACAACTCGCTCATTCTCACTCTTTCTTCCCCACTTTAAAGGTACTATGTCCCATTTGCAGGCCAAAAAAATGAAAAGGTTAAATTCCAACGGCATTTGAAAGACAGTACTAATTTAGAACTTCACTAAAAACACGGGGGCTTGAAAATGTCTTTAAGTGGGAAAATAACGACTATTAGTTGTCAAAATCAACTTAGGAGCTATAGAGCCAGTAAGTAATAGTCTGATTTTTAAAACTACCCTAAAAACAGGGGGGGCTTGTAAATGTAGAAAGGTTTACTTGCATAATTTGAATATTAGGACACTGCTAATGTTTCAATTTCACAGATAGGACATACACAGAAAGGGACATAGTATCTTTAAAGCAACAAGTAGAAATAAAGGGAAGCTCTGTCTATTCAAAATCATCTGGTTGTAACAACTGATTATTTACAATCCATGAGTCTTTACAAATTGATTTGGTTATTAGTGTTTGTATTCCGGAAACTTCTGACTTCTGAGAGGCTTAACTGATTTACAAGTCATTGTGAGAATGTCTCTTTGATGTTAAAAGTTGCTAGTGATCTATAAAACTTCTAATTTTCTAGCCCAAATCTCCCAATTATATGAAGTCACAAAATAACAACTCGCTCATTCTCACTCTTTCTTCCCCTCTCAAAAGCAACAAGTAGAAATAAAGGGAGGTTCTGTCTATTCAAAATCATCTGGTTGTAACAACTGGTTATTTACAATCCACAAGTCTCTACAAATTGATTTATTTGTCTGTATTTCTATTCCGGAAACTTGTGACTTCTGAGAGGCTCAAGTGATTTACAAGTCATTGTGAGAATGCCTCCCCCCTCTCTTTACTTTGACAATTGTCTTGCCCCAGCAATTCTTTAAGCCGGAACAAATGAGGAGAAAAATATGTTGAAAGTACATGTACAATGATACTCTTTTCACACTGGTTTTGCTTAACCCCGTACTTTGCTTAGCCCCGTACTATCCTTAACCCCGGACTATTTTTTTTGGCTTTTCACACACGCTTTTGTTAGTCCCATACTAGCGCCTATTCCGGAATACGAAAATTCCCGCTGTTCTCACTGCATTTCGTTAACCCCGGATATCGTGTATGTTATGATTGGACATACTTCGCATCTGGCCAGCTGCGATACGCTCCATTGCGTAGTACCGGACTATTTTTCGTTTCTGTTCTCATTCATTTGCTTAGCACCGCAATTGCGGGGTTAGCAGGAGTTAGCACCACAATTGCGGAGTTAGCCCTGCTATTTTGCAGGGTTAGTTAACCCCGTACTATAGGTGGGGTTAGCCAACTTTAGCCCACTTTGGTAAAAACCAGTCTGAACAGAAAGTGGAATAGGCTTAACCCCGTACTATAGGTGGGGCTAAGACCCCCCCTTAACCCCACCTATAGTACGGGGTTAAGCAAAATATTGCCAGTGTGAAAAGAGTATGAGAGGATAGCCGATAACATGGTATGGTAACTGCACAGACACTTTTAAAATACACAACTCAAGAGAAAATGACACACTTAGGATTGGAGTTTAACAATCAATCTTAAGTCCTAATGTTGCCAGCTTTCCTAGACACTGATAACACATGATTTACTTTGCAATGATTTGCATACCATGTAACATTTGTTTAGATTGATGAAAAACAAATTGGCAAAAAAGTGTCGCATAACTCACAATGTGAGGCATACTTCAAACTACATTTTTTACATATGAGATAGTCTTTATTTCAGAAAGAAACTTAGCTTTTCTTCTTTCTTTTTGTAGAGAAAAGTACCATGACCTTGTCATAAAGTTCACGACATAATTTTAAAGGGATAGTTGAGTTCTGTTTTCAGACCGCAAATGCCTTCAAAGTGCATGGTTATTGCTCTTATTCTTATCTATTACCTTTATAGTGCAATTTTAGAACCTAAAATTGCTATGAAGATAATTTTAGACCCCAAAATGTGTGAAATTTAGCCAATACGATCATACCAATTCAGCTCTACTTTAAAAAAAACATGTTGACCGTTAATTAATTATTTAATTAAAAATAACAATACATGAGCCAGCTAATTGTGGGTAATATAAGCAAGACGAAAATGCCAACAAAAAAGCCAACATCGGCATCGGCTGATATACGACGTAAAAGGCGTTATTTCGTTTTTTTCAACGGTTTTTTCAAATTTTTCAAAATATCTAATATTTGTGGTGGTACACAATTAGAAATCGTTATATTTCAGCTGTCTCTGAACCGATTTTGATCAAACAAAGATGATTTTGTCATTTAAATATTATGTTCTTTCAAATTTGACACTCAATTTTTCATTATCTCACAAAAAAAATTATTTTGTATATCGCCCTCTGCAACAGAACTCAACTATCCCTTTAAGGTGACTTGCCCTTTTTGCCTTAACCTTCAGAGCTTCCAATATTCAAATGACTACACACCTAAGAGTCCATTGCCCTTCACACTATACAAGCCTATTTTCATTTGATGATACAGATGAAAGCTTTTGAAACACAATTATTCTTTCCATTGTTGATTTTGATTGAAAAAAGACATCATTCATAATCAAAATACATATTAATCTTCAAGAAACTTTTTGCCTTACCCTTTGGAGCTTTCAATATTCAAATGAGTACACACCTAAGACTCCATTGCCCTTCACACTATACAAGCCCATTTTCATTTGATGATACAGATGAAAGCTTTCAAATTAAAATTATTTATTTCATTGGTGATTTTGATTCAAAATAACAACATTGTTCATAATCAGAATATACATCAAACGCCACGATAGCTAAGCCTTATTTTATAATTTTCTGATGAAATAGGAGCTCATGTAATTATTTTGGTTGTATTTATATATTTATTTATGTACATGTATATGCACCTTCCAATGTCCGAAGACAAATTTTATGTATTTTTTTACATGACAATAAATTAATCTTGAATTTTGAATCTTCATCTGGAAAAAGTAGAAACCATACAACTTCTTGGGCGGTGGAAACCTCCTAACCCACTCATCGGTTTAAGAAAGAAATCAATTATCATTACAATAGCTGATTTCAAACACAAAAAACAAGCAGACAACAGCAACAAAAAAAGAAAACACAAAACTATGTCTCAAGTAGGTGTAACACAGACAAATAAGCTGGATAACACACCGCCTACTATTCTCAAGATTAAAGCCGATTCGCTTGCGCAGAAAGGAATGAGAAGACATATATCTTACCTACTTGGGTCTGTTTATTCACAAGAAAAAAATCCAAACAAGCCCTTACCTGTAGGGGTGGAAAAGTGAGAAATAAAGAAAAAAATCAAAGTAAATCTGTTATAGTCACTGTACTTTCAGAGGGTGATATATTGGGTTCCATATTTCACATGTTATGCAATACCAATTCAATTCAATTCAATTCAATATCAATTTTTTTTAAATTCAATTCCATTCATTTATTTTTCCTCTTTCAATCATTCATATTTACAATGATGGTACATTTTAACATATTCACATATTTATATACATATAGATCAATTTGCACAATACAATACATTAACAAAATAAACATGAAATTGAAAGGGAAGGAGGGCCGACTAAAAAGCAGAGCTTGTAGGGTATGAACCCCATCGAAAAGTTATTGTTATGAATTATTATTTTATGAGAAAAAACAACAACAATAACAATAACTGATTCAGTAATACCAAAAAGAAATCACTTTTAAACGCAAAACATTGATAAATACATAGTCTTTTACATGTACAATACAGTCTTTTACCAGTCTTAAACTGCTTGAAAAAACTATTGCTTTCAGCTGGATCTTATTGTAAAAAATTTTTATTAACGAAAACTTAAGATTCACTTTCAATTTTCCACACATTTTGCCCCCCCCCCTCCCCTTTTCCCTCTCTCTCTCTCTCTCTCTCTCTCTATCCCTTTTTCTTCCACTTACCCGGTATTCTTAAAGAAATCATGAGCTCACTACTCCAAACCAAATATCAAATACAAAATATTCAAACTACAGTAATAGTATATAATATCATTGATTTTACTAAATATGAAAAATGCAATACAAGAAGATACATAGATATAATGGAGAACTCGAAAGTATATCGAAGTAAATCAAGGAATCAATATAAATGCAAAGGCCAACTATCATAAGCAACTATCACTGAAATCTTTTTATCCTTTCTACAAACATTGCATCTCACGCACCTGTATAACACATATGAAACAGAACTCTAATAAATTCAATGTATTGGATCGGAAAGGCTGGGTGTAGACCATGCTGGAATAGACCAATTGGGTAGCAGACAAACTAGTTGTAGACAGAACAGCAATTCACCTTTTAGGGTATTATTATTTTTTATTTTTTTTAGTGGTCCGCTGCTGGCCAGCTGTAGGTCTCGTTGGGCGTAACTGGGGTACTAGAAGTCTCATTGTACTTTCAAAATCAAATCCACATGATATACAATAACAGGATATTTTTCTCCATTGTTCCTCAAGCATTTGGTACTAATCTTATTCATCAAAATTTATTAAAAACCGAGACAAATAAAGCTACAGGACATCATGAAAACAGGATATCATTCCTATTGTTCTCATTCGTGTAATTAATTTCATTCACTTCAATAATTGCAAAATTGTTCATAATATTATGTTTTTGTAAAGCATAATGTCTGAATGCACGCTGCTTTACTCCCGCCCGATTAACTTGCACCTGGAAAATATTACACTTATTACCAACGATGAGAAAATCATCTTTTCCAACAAAGAATGATAATCTTGGGTGTTTTTTGCTTTTTTTGTTACACTTATGACTCTGCTTTCTTTGGTAACTGACAATGCTGTTTCAATAAAGTGACAGATATTGTTTGCTTAATGCATCCATGAATCACGATTTGTTGGCCGTATGCCATACACCATACACGAAACCCCAGGGCTGTCATTTTGTCAATTTCGTGGGTCACGTATATTGACCTTGGACTATGTTGTATACAGATGGATCATTACACATCTATCAAAAAGTTAAGCCTTTGTGTGGATTAAATGTAACTTGGTTCCTATCATCAGATACATACTTTATCCTTCCAGCTCTGATTCCTCTCTTTCCTATAATCCCTCCCTTCCATATTTCATGCACTTTGTCCATCAAATTCCAGTGTCTCCCAATTGCATTTAGTCCCTCCTTAACAGGGTAGAAAATAAAATGATATTAAAGAGGGCTAGTTTTCACAGAAGCTGTACGTGGAGGTGTGATGGTCAAGTGGTTCATTTACTGGACTCCTAATGCAAAAGGTTGAGGGTTCAAATCCCCAGCCCGCCACTAAATGTCCTTTGGCAAGACATTAATCTATATGAACATTTGCCACCAAATTTATTGGGAGGGGGCCTCCTAAAAAAAATTGCAATAAAATTTTTTAAAAAGGCGAGCACCAGTTTTCTCTGTAGTTTCATTTTTAAATCACACCCAAAGGACCAATATTGACACATAATCACAATTTACTTCCGAACACCTGCACAAATTTGCAATCCTTTTTGCCAATTATTCAAATAGAGCGGAAGCAAGCTTGTAAAATAAAAGCAATCGTTACAGCCAGATCGTAAACAATCCGTTCAAATCCCACCTAAATTAGTTTGTATAAAGAATAAAAGAAATTTTACCATGAATTGAACGTGAGAGACTGAATATTTGACAAATTTAGGAGCAGAATTCAATATTTGACCTGAAGACAGGTGTATTAGGGATTGTTAATATGTCAAAAATTGATAGGCAATTACTGACACCCTATGAGAGGGTAGAAAATTGATTTGTTTTCTTCTTTTGATAGCTGTTACTTTTATTTGATTAGGAAATTCCATAATTACTGACATCCCATCAGAGGATTGGAGGATTTCTTTTAATTTGATAGTTGTTACTTTTCTTTGAACAAGAATGAATTATTAGAATTGTAGTGAAATAAATGAAGACTGAAATAAATCAAGAATGAACTAAAGTATTTTAAACAGATAGACCTACACAATAGCTTTCTCACAAGGGTAATTAGACAATCCATAGGAGGGATATAGCATAATGAATTTTTTAATTTGATAGCTGTTACTTTAATTTGTCTTGGAATGAATCATAATTACAAGGACCATAAATTGAGAATGAAGTCAACCAGCTTATAGCCTACATATACATTAGCTTCCCTTTATATTTGTAGATAAGCAATATCCTTGGCAGGTCAAATTTGTGGTTAGAATTGAGAAAAAATATTTAGGACAAATTGGACATGTGATTCTTGTTGCAAATTTATAAAATTAAGCATACTTGCAAATAAAAGTAACAATTACCTTTGAATCATCCACAATTTGTTCAATTTCCACCATAATTACTTTGCATAGTGAAGAAACGAAAGATGACCATGAACTGTACGTGACTAGACCTTATATTTGACACTTTTGGGGGCAGAATTTAATATTTGACCTAAAGACAGGTGTATTGTACATTGTCAATATGTCAAAAAGTGATAGGTAATTATTGACACCCTAAGGGGGAATAGGTTGGTGTGAATTCAATTTAAATAGGAAACTGTTACTTTTACAAGAATGAGGAGAGAAGATTATTTTCATAATGAGCTATATTGAAAAGAACAAATGTATTTAAACAGGAATTTACAGGGTCTCAAAGTAGGCAACAGAATTGAACAGACAACTCCCATTATTAGTCAAGTTCACAGAACTGATGTACAGAAAGATATAGAAAATTTGTAAAAACAAGAAGTTTAATGAGAAAGGGGACAATGCTTTGTGGTATCCAATACTCTGTCTTCGTTCTAACCTAGTGGAGGACTTATTATTTGAGTAACAGGAGAATAGACCTGTGCAGAAGTTTCTTATACCAAAACTCTGGTAATAATTTATTTCATATCACCAATAGGTTTCCACCTTCATTGTAAGAGAGCTACTGCTACATCAGTTCAGCCTATGGAAAGCTTGTAAAGTGGGTATCAATACTATTTACTAAAGTGAGCATCGAACTGTATCCCAACTCCTCCTTCCAGATGTTTCATTTACTCTATCACCATCTCTCTCTCTCTCTCTCTCTCTCTCTCTCTCTCTCTCTCTCTCTCATTCCGGCAATGCATCTCTATTTCTACTTTTCAAAAAAAAATCTTCCTTTCTTTCTTTCTTTTAGCTTGCCCTCATTCCCTTTTCTTTTTATTGGCAATAGTTTTACAGTCAATTTCTAACCAACTAATCAACTTCTTAACTTCAACCATGGACCCAACATTACACCTAACCCTTACCCTTAACCTAAACATCAGCCTTAAACCGACTGGTATATCTTTGACAAGATATCCCCATATATGATGTGCATGAGCAGATATCTGATCACATTTGTTTCACCTCCCTTTTTTCATTTTTCTCTTCAAATTTTCCATCACAGTTGGTCTCTTGAAATGTATTTCTTTTCTTCTTGCCAATTTTCTTCTTCTCTCCATTCTCGTTCGTCTTGATTCTTGTATACATTGTTGTCTGAAACTTTATCTTGGACATGACAAACAACCATTATCCAATTTCTGTGACATAAATGAGGTCCTTGGGGAAATCATTAGTTTCATATACTAGATTCTTTAAACCATGTGAAATAATGAGATAATTTTGTTTGACATTGGGAATCTTTCTCCCTTCGGTGAAATATTTATGTGCTCCTCGACTCTGGAATGAGCTTCCACGTTTTATTCGATTAGCACCTTCGCCTGGATGTCTTCCGAAAATGTCTCAAAACTCTCCTCTTTGACCATGATCAACAATAGATTCTTTGATAACTTTTATGTAAAGCGCTGTGAAACAACAGTTAGTTTGTAAGAGCGCTATAGAAATGACTTTATTGTATTATATTGTATTGTATGAGAAAATAAAGGGAGCATTAAATTCACTGTCATATTGGCTTTTTTAAACTACCATTAACACTACTGTAAAAACCCATTAAAAAATAATGCATTACATTTATATAATACTCGAAGTTCATCTACTTTTCATTTAAATAAAATAAGACTAAATATAACTAAGAAATCAATTTTTTTTAAAGGGCCACAATTGTGGAATAATATACCTCAAGATATAAAATCTAGTCCATCAATTAACATTTTTACAAGGAGATATAAATCATTTTTAATCCAACAAAATATATAAGGATTGATTATGTACACGGTCTGGTTTTTGGTTTGGGTTTGTTTTTGTCCCCCCCCCCCCCCCCTCTAGTAGGCTCTTTTTTTTTCTTTTTTTCTTTTAAATCACCCTCTCAAACAACAATATAATACTGTATTATACTTTATTACTGTTTTGGTGGCAGCACCAATAAAGCCTTTGGCTTTCCTAGCTGTCTCCACATTCATATTTTTGTTGTTGTGTTGTATTGTAAATGTTTCTCTTTAACTTGTACACTATGTTTTGTATTTTATATGTTTGTTATGTTTTTTATAAAAGAATTGGTGTTTAAAAATTTGTTTTTTCTTTTTTGTTAATTGTGCCCATGCGCGGCTTGTCGCTGCATTAAAATAGACGTGAGGAGAGTCATGTGACCAACAAAAACGTGGAATATTCACTGGTGTTTTGAGAGCAAGCATTTACACTGCAAAAACTAGCACAGTTTCGGCCAGTGTTTCAAAAATTCACACTCCAGAGGTAATTTTTTCGATTTTGTTTGTTTGTGTGTGTGTGTTCGTGTGTGTGCGTGTGTGTGTTTATGTGTACCACGGGCCACTTCTGATATTAAAAACACCAGAATGTGAGAAACATTTATGATTTTAGCTTGCAGTGTAAATACAGTTTTTTTTTTTAAAGGTGTTTATACAGTGCAAATGCAACTGTTATCCCTACACACAAATGCTACCCAAGTCGTAAAATTGTCACATTCCATCTAAATGAACATTTCATGTGTCACCAGCGAACAATGTTTCATGTTTCTCTTTGCCATTCGGCACAAATGATTAATGACGATTGAGTTCACAAGTCAGACGGAAAATGAGGTTCAATGTTTACCTTTCAAAGCTGGAGAAATCCAAGACTTGAAATAATACAATGAAAAACACATTACTTTTCTTTCTTTCCATTGTAGACTTTAAAAATCATTGATACTTTAAATGCAACTTTGGCGACAATGCTATGGCCTTGGTGCACAGAATTGGCACAAATGATTAAGAACATAGTGTAAGACTTGAAACTAACATGGTTTTATGTTTTTCAATGACATTTGTTTTCTTTTTACATCTTAATAAAGTGGTAGTGAAAAGAACATCGCAATATAATGCCACTCCTAGTAAACCAGAAGTTAGATCTTGGCCCGTTGCATAAAACTAATACCATTGATGGTAACTTTGCCATCAATGACAACTAACATGGTAACAGGGCTCAACAGCCAATCAAAATCAAGGTTTCCATGGTACTTACCATTGATGGTAAAGTTACCATTGATGGTAAAGTTACCATCAATAGTAAGTTCTGTGCAACAGGCCCAGATATTTCTTCACATCATTCGCCTTCTTTTCCTCAACACAGTGGCATATTCCAGGATATAAATCCTCCCAAATCAAAGAAGTCTACAGCTAGCAACACTTTGAATCTCTTATAGATACACATCTTTCAGCAACCTCACGACTATAAAACCAACATCTATGTTTCTAAGAAAATAAACTTTAATAGGAGGAGAGGGAAAAAAATGGTATTAAAGCTCAGACAATTCCCAGTGGGGATTAAAGCACCTTAGGTGGCAAGTGATGGTATTATCACACCCCAGGGACCAAAAAGGGAGGGTAAATTACAAGACTTGGACTCCAGGCTCTCAGGGGAATTGAACCTTGATCTTCACCCAGCACGACAGGGGTCAAAGGTTGCTGGAAGAGTGTTAGAAATGGACTGCAAGTGGTGTAAAGATATCGTAATTGGATTGGGGAGATGGATTCGTCTGCTAATGTTCATGTTCCGTTGGGAGGATCTACTTATTATGTGATAATGATGGAAGTTTTTGATATAAGGTGTTGATATAAGGAACTGAAATGCATGACATTATCCCAAGTGATTTCAAGTTGGTAAGCCTTCTCCAACTCCACATAGATTGTGGATACATCATCAATCAATAATACAAGTTCAAGTTCCACCCATGATACCAGCTAGGCTGTCAACTTTGGGGAGCTAGCTGCTTGGAGGGAGTTTTTTTTCTCCAGATGAACCAGCGTACCGTATCGTATGCAAACAATTTTTGTTCAATGGGGGATAATCGCGCCGGAATGGGGGATAAGAGCACATTTTCATTTTGGGGGGGGGGGGGGGGTTATACGATACGGTTTGGCGGGAGGTTTTTACATAAATCGGGAGATTCTACATCGTTGGCGGGAGAGAGTGAGGAAGGCCTGGTGGCGGGAGTCTCCTGCTACGAGCTTTTGGGGCGGCAGGAGAATGACCATGGCGGCGTGAGACTCGCTCCAAATGCCGGAGGGTTGACAGCCCTGTGACACTTTGTGCCTTTGAGTAAGAAAAATATATATGTGTGTTCATGAGCTCTGCAGAACGTGCAAATGGATGTACAGACATTGTATGTACATCATAAGAAAAGTGCATTCCAAAAAGGAACAAAGTTTTGAGGCAATCTTTGAATAACATCTATAAATGCATTTTAGTCTGCATATCATCATGATTGTTAATTACTCCAGTGACCATGCTTGGAATGTTTACAAATTTGAGAAAAATCAGTGATTTCACCCTTTAAACGAATAAGGAACAGTATCGTTTTTCAACTGTTAAAATCACATTTTCATCATGATGCATGATATGGCTCAAATGCAACGTGGTATTATGGGAACAAAGACGATAGAATTGAAATGTTCTCAATGGTTAGGTCCTTTAGAGATACACAAAGTTGTATGTTCTTGAATGCAATGACAGGCGGAATATCACAAGAAAAGAATATTGGAGTCTACAAGCATTCCCTAATTTCAGTAAAACCTCAAATATGCAACATGTATCTCACTCTCTTCAACACAACCATTGTTGTGTAATGAACTGCAGCATGAAATCAACCTGACATGGACATGAAATCAACATGATATTGAAATTAGCGAGGCCTGTGTATATAACAACTATGTCATGAATGACACAAGGTGTATCCATGCAAACAAAAATTTCTGTCACATCCAGATTCCATCAAGATTTTAACCAAGATTTGATCTGCAAAATTGACAACTCCAAGAATTTCAAATTAAAGGTAAAGACCAGTTCTGGTCATGTGATTGCAATGTGAAAGAAACGTGGAATCGATTTTAAAAAAGGTTGATCATCTAGCATGTAAGTATTGGTGTGTACTGCAAGGTGTTGGAATCATCAAAATGATAAGAAATTGGGCCCAGTCTTGGTAAAGTTACAAGCACTGTACACAGAGAAATGAATTTGGGACTACGCGACATGTGCACGATATCTATCCGGTCCGGATAGATATAATAGTTTACCAAATATATCAATTAGTAGGCGGTTTCCCGGCAAAAAATTTTATCATCACGTATTAGTCAAAACATAGTTTTTCACATGATTGGTAAAAGGAGCTTCCATTTCATTTTTTTTGAGAGGGGGGCGTTTCCAAAACTGGTCTATACCTTTAAAAGCTTGTTTACACATGGCACGGTAATCCGCTACAACAAAAGGCAGCACCTTTTAAACGTGTAAATGAACGCCAACTGCGCGCAACAAAGGACTTGAATATTTACTGAGCTTTGTGTTATATGATACAGAAAAGTGAAGTGTGTTACATTTACGTCATCATTTTTTTTTCTTAAAATACTGCAGTCTTGTTGCACCATATCTGAACGAGCCTTAAAGTACATTTTCTACAGATCAAATTTGAATAATTTTTTGTTAACCTTTCAATACCCAATTCCTACATGTAGGTGTGGAGACATAGATCTGTTGACTATATATTCAAGATCCTATACAGGTTGTATTATCTTTTTTTTCACTACCAAAACTAAATATTATCTTTAAAGTGCTGTATGGACATAGCCATTGACTGGCATACAAACACACAAACCTGCCTCCCTGTTGGATATTGTAAAAATCACATACCTAACCCAGCCATAAATATTATGAAAAGATTATCCAACAAAGACATGATATTTGGAAATGACACCTGAAATAATAATTCTGGGGCCCAGTCAAGGCCAAATACACACACATCATGCACTTGAATGGGAGTATCAAGTCATGAATAAAAAATAATCATTTATTTGGTCTGAAAGCACCCTTTACAGGGAATGTTCTCCGTGATTACCCCTGTACAGAGGGCTGAAATACGTCAGTCAGATATGACAAAGTCAGGGACTGTTCACACAAGAGTAAAGCAAAAACTGACGCAAAATTATTTTATGAAGAAAAAACATCAATAAAGCAAAATGGAAGGAGGGATAAAGGCCTACATGTATAGAGCTGTCGTAGTGGGGTGGTTTAAGCACTTGACTTGAAATGCATATGTCGTGGGTTCGATCCCGACATGGCACCGATGTTCTTTGGCAAGGCATTGATATACATTTGCCATTCCATACCCTGGAGAGAAATGGGGACCAGCATAGGTTGACAAGAGCCTTTGTGCTTAAGTATTTGCCATATATGCCCTCACAGTGACCATATGGTATGAATCCTCCCCAGGGAGTGGAGATATGCACACAGTGCGTGAATTAATCTCATGACCAGCATAGGTTGACAAGAGCCTTTGTGCATAAGTATTTGCCATATATGCCCTCACAGTGACCATATGGTAGGAATCCTCCCCAGGGAGTGGAGATGGTGCACACAGTGCGAGAATCAATCTCATGACCAGGGTGATATTATCTGTAAAGCTCAGATCTTCATTTCCCAATGATTTTGTGATACAACTTCCAGTCATGAACATGATTTACAAATCTAGTACTGTGTAACTACACAAAACATTGTACCATTTTCCCAGTTTTTACAGAGATTATTGGGATTTGCCATAGAAAAGTTTGAACAGCGGCTATTTATTTTCTTTTCCACTTCATTTACTATTGTTCAATATTTTGACAGCATATCTTTTTCCTCCGATAATCTAGTGACAGTAGTAGCGAGGCATGAATAATCAAAACACATGCAGGTTGCATGAAATTCAGTGACTTAACATAAATCACTCAGAATTGTAAAAGTTAAGAAGGTG
Organism: Strongylocentrotus purpuratus; assembly: GCF_000002235.5. Taxonomy (NCBI): domain Eukaryota; kingdom Metazoa; phylum Echinodermata; class Echinoidea; order Camarodonta; family Strongylocentrotidae; genus Strongylocentrotus; species Strongylocentrotus purpuratus. The sequence goes on along the minus strand of NW_022145601.1, from coordinate 23,576,287 downwards.
GAGTTCCAGAAAATATGAATAATAATTGTGAACTTCCTCATATTCATATTTTTTTTACATCAGTTTGAGAGAAAATCACAGTAGAAATGTCTCCTGAAAAGTATTGCTCATCAAATGCCCTCATATTTGAAATATGACGAGAAATTGCTGACAAAGTTTGGGCCAATCTTCATGCCACATGTTAAGTCCTCATATCTGTGTGCAGTGCATTTCATTTTCAGCAAAATTGAGTCAATTTCTTTTCCTTTTGATAATTGTCAACCTGACTGTTTACATAAATCTGTATGAACAGCAATCGACCTTTCCCAAGTTGCTACCAAGAAGTTTCTTTCACATTATAATTACATGACTTTTTTTTATTTATTTTTTTAAATCTCTAACCAAAATCACAAAAATTAGAAAATTAAAAACATCCTTCTTCTCCTTAATCAAATATGTCATATGCAAGAAGTTTTGTGCTAGATCATCAAGCATGTTTGCCAAACTTAAAATAAATTATAAGTAATGCATATCTAGACATGCTGAATTAAAATCGACCATGGCCTTGATTGAGTGTCGTTAAAAACCTTCATCTGTTTTGCTATACACATTTAATGAAAAGAAAAAGATACTACCTTCAAATTATCATTCTTATCTCCATTTCTATCTACCATTTGCACATGAAAACTCATTGCTGCAACCTCGAGCATTAAATAAAATTTTCCAGGCAATTAACCTCACTTAATGATTCGTGACACCCCCTCTTCTAGAACTATTGTTATATATACTCTACAATTACCACGATTCTGTACCTGTCTGCCTTTTTCAAACTCACAGAAATAAGATTAAAGAAATAGATCACATGTACAATGACAGCATCAAGGTATTGAATGAAAAATTAAACCTTTTGTTATGCTTTTGAATTAAAAGGATACCATACTAGTCGGCATGTCTACACATCAAAGGAATGCAATCAAACATTTAAAATAGACAAGCAGAGATAATTTTAAGGACTTGGATGCGCATGATTTTATGGCAATTAGTGTTTATTGAGGGCCAGTGCAGCAGGACTGATCAAACAATTTAAATTAAGTACAAAGCGAGGGTTTAATTGTTTCCTGACAACTTTAGGATGTTACTTCTGGAATTGATTTGCTTTGGACACATAAAACATTCAACAAACTAACGAAGCCTGACGATACTGAATGGATTTTTAAAGAGAGATATCTGAGAGACCATGGAGATGCAATTACCCGTAAACATTTAAAGCTTCATTAACGGTTTCTTTTAGTGTTCATTTCACATGTGCCTATTGATCTAAGGTACAATTAAAACTTCAGCACAAAATAAGTATTCCACAATTATCTTTCTGCTCAATTAGTTCCATTTGAGGAAATTTCTCCCACCAAAACTGCCTCCTCAATTAGCAAATCATTTGGTAATTTTGATTTTTTTTTTTTCTTCAAAAAGATTTACTGATCCAATTATTCAGTGTTTATTTCACATGTGCTTAATGATAGAAATCTGTATTTATATTCAATCAAACTTCAAAGGTATACAATCTGACAAATATCAAACGATTAGATTTTTAGAGGTTAAAGGTATGGACTAGTTTTGGAAACACCCCCCTCTAAAATTGAAATGGAAGCTCTTATTACCAATCATGTGAAAGATTATGTTTTGACTAATACATGATGATACAAATTTTGCCTACTAATTGATGTATTTGGTAAATTATAAATATCCGGACTGGATACATATCGCGTAGTCCCATATTCATCTTTCTGTGTACAGTGCTTGTAACTTTACCAAGACTGGGCCAAATTTCTTATCATTTTGATGATTCCAGAACCTTGCAGTACACACCGATACTTATATGCTAGATGATCAACCTTTTCTGATCGATTCTACAACGTTTCTTTCACAATGCATTCGCATGACCAGAACTGGTCTTTACCTTTAAAGAGTGATGTCTGATAGACCATGGAGATACATATACCGAAAAACATTTAATGCCTCATTAACGATTTCTTTTAGTGTTTACTTCACATGTGCCTAATGAACTGAATTACGATTAACGTTCTAACTTTCAGCAACAAAAGTATATTACAGATCATATTATAAGTATACCACAATTATCTTTCTGCTCAATTAGCTTCATTTGTGGAAATTTCTCACGCCCAAACTGCCTCCTCAATTAGCAAATCATTTGGAAATTTTGATTTCTTTTTAAAGATTCAATGATTCAATTATCTAGTGCGTATTTCACATGTACTTAATGATTGAAATCTGTATTTACATTCCATCAAACTTAAAAGGTATACAATCATACAAATATTAAATGATTATTTGTGCTTTCTGCTGATATAGATTTTTTAAAGTTAAGTTTACAAACTATAAAATTGCATCCTTAATTATCTTTCTCTACAATAAAAACCATATCTGTGATTCAGATATTGTTCACTGGTAGCATAGAACATTTTATTTGTTTGAAGCCAAAAGGGTGTTAAATTATAGACACTTAAACACAGAGTTGTCGACCTTCTGACATCAAACATACAATTCAGGGTACGTTTCAATAAATTCTGAGAACATTTTCTATTTCAGTTGTTACCAGACATCAACATAACCTTATCTGTTTCTTGAATCAGATATTGTTCACTGGTAGCCAAGAACATTTTATCTGTTTGAAGCTCGAAGGGCATTATCTTATAGACACGTTAACACAAAGGTATCAGTCTTCTGACATTGAACATACAATTCGGTGTACATTTCATTGAGTTCTGTGAGAATCTTTCCAGTTATAATCACAGATCAAGGTAACCTTTCACACCGACACATGAATGTTAGATAATGAGTCATTACTGTCAATCAAGGATCAAGGCTTTCTGTATTGACTCAAGACTATCGTCATGTTTACAATTGAGTTGAGGCTTTATCTTCTCATGGACCATTGCAAGAACATTCATGATATTTGAATGGTATGGGGTACATGCAGCTTCAGTTCGCTTCAACCCAACCAGAAATGAAAAGAAAATCCATTGTGGTAGTATGCATTGTGGCGCTCCAATAAATGGCAGCATGTAGTTGCATTCTTTTGTCAAAGATATAACATGTTTGGTTAAGGTTAGGGTTGCAATTGGGTTTATGTTAGGTTTATTTATGGTTATGGTTAGGATTACGTACACAGGGTTTGATCAAAATGGTATAAATGTTGACCATAGAGGAATTATCGCTGATCATGTCTTGTACAAGCGACTGGTATTACTCCGGGGGGGGGGGGGGGGAGAACTCTTGAAATACATTTAAAACCTGACAAGATTCCTTGAAAGGATTTTAAAAAATCAGTCATTATAGAAACAGACTGTTCACCTCAGAATCAAATACAATTTGTTTAAAGTCTATACAGTCACACTAGTGCAAAGGGACCAAAAAGAGAAAAGTTTCTCATAGACAGGCAGTCGTTGGGGCATGCAGCATCGACTGTAGTCAACCATCATGTTCATTCATTGTCACACGGGTCAAAATTTGAAGAGAGTAAAAAAATTAAAAATGCCTTCTATATACATGTGGCTGCCAACCAAGTATGTTTTACCTGTTTGAGTATTTTGCATGATGGATATAAATAAATAGATATGAAACTATCAGTATTGTCAATACTAACCTTTTATTTCACACAAGTCATCTTCAAAAGATCACAAATTCATTGGCGAAATAATTAACAGCATCGTGGTTGTGGATGACTTACCTGGAGAAAAGACAAACATGGGGGAAAGAGGAAAGTTTGTTTAAAATTAAGAACAAAATTAATAACAGCACAAATATTTGAATGAGGATGATAATAATATTCTGTTTACAGTAATCCTATTAATTAAAAGTATGTGTGCCTAATTGCTACACAGGTGCACATGAACTTTCAAAGTATGCAGGCTGAATTATGCTTCATTCTCTTTTGAAAAGAGCATAGAATATGAAGAAACTGAACAAAGTTGATAAAGACATTGCAAGTATCCATTAATGTTTCAGGAATAAAGAAGTAGATAGTTGTAGTCCTCATAACTCATGAGGCCTTATATACTGACAAAAGTACACCATTTGTTTGAAGTTTTGCACATATCTGTTTCATCCAGTCCCTTTTGTGAAGAAAACTAAATCAATAATTCAGTTACCTAGACTGGTCCATTTTTAATCCACCAAACATTTCATTTTTATAAACAAACTTCAAAAAATGTCCAGACTTCATGAATGTTACAGTTCTGACAGGATTAAGAGGGTATTATAAAAGAGAGAAATGATTGAAAATGATTGAAAATGGCAAATGTCATAAGTATGGGAGCTCATTTCAAATCACACAATATCATATTCGCTCTGTAAATGCAAATAATCTCAAAAATATAATTTCCAATTTGGTTTCAACAATTATGTGACAAACATTCTCCATAGAGAGGTTAAGGAACATGGGTCAAATCATGTGGGAGTAAAAGTATGGAAAGAAGACTGGGGTAGGAGGAGGGAGGGGTAGGTGAAAGGTTTGGGGAGGGGGAAAGGGGGGAGGGGAGGGGGAAAGGGGAAAGGGGAAAAGGGAGGGGAGAGGGGGAGGGGGGAGTGGGAGAGGGTAGAGGGGAGAGGGGGAGGGGTGAGGGGAAGAGGGGAGAGGGGAAGAGGGGAGAGGGGAAGAGGGGAGAGGGGGAGAGGGAGAGGGGAGAGGGGGAGAGGGAGAGGGGAGAGGGAGAGGGAGAGGGAGAGGGAGAGAGGGGGGAGAGGGGGAGGGAGAGGGGGAGAGTGAGAGGGAGAGGGGGAGAGGGAGAGGGGGAGAGGGAGAGGGGGAGAGGGGAGAGGGGGAGAGGGGGAGAGGGAGAGGGGGAGAGGGGAGAGGGGAAGAGGGGAGAGGGGAGAGGGGGAGGAGGAGAGGGAGAGAGGGAGAGGGGAGAGGGGAAGAGGGAGAGGGGAGAGGGGGGATGGGGAGAGGGGAGAGGGGAGAGGGGGAGAGGGGAGGGGGAGAGGGGAGATGGGGAGAGGGGAGAGGGGAGAGGGGAAAGGGAGAGAGGGGAGAGGGGAGAGGGGAAAGCGGAGAGGGAGAGGGGAAGAGGAGAGAGGAAGAGGGGAGAGGGGGAGGGGAGGGGAGGGAAAGAGAGAGAGAGAGAGAGAGCGAGAAAGAGAGGGAGAGAGAGAGAGAGGGAGAGAGGAGGAATGCAAGATCGAAAAAGTCAACAAAAAAATAAAGACAGTCAGACTGGTTTTCAGAGAGATAGGGAAGAGAGGAGGATCAAGGCTCAGGTTGAATTTTCTTTATCATTTTATTTTCCTAAAATATTATGTTGCAAAACAATTGACAGCCCAAAATCAGCTGGCATTTTTCCAAAATAGCATTCCATATTATTCAAGAAGTCATTTGCTACAACGTAAACCCCACAGCCTGAATAAATTTATGCAGTTGCTATTTATCTGAATGGGTGGGAAAGCACACGCATTACAGCACTTTCTAAGACAACATTTTTCGAAACAACAATGCTGAAGCACCTAGGGTATCTCTCTCAAGTTAAATTAGTTTTTTATACAAAATTTTAATAGCTTGTATACAGATTCTTCACTTGCTAATAGAGTCACTAGCATGCTGGAAAGTGTGTTGTGGCATTGAATCTTTCATATAAACACGACACTGGGGGAATTTTCTGTCAAAATCTTCAAGAGAACTTCTTCCTTTCCGTCAAGTACTGGGCCTACACAAACACCCAATTATGGGATTTTCTACACACTACAATGCAAATTTTACAATACCAGAAACTGAGTAGTGTGTATATTAGGTCCTTTTTTCTCAAAAAGGGGGCTGCTGTTTCGTTGAAGAAAATTAAGAAAGGCGAATCGTTTCATTCTCCCTATCTTTAAAGTACGACCCACAATGCCCACACAAACAACCTACACTGTATTATGGGATTTTCGACACACTAAATCTGAATCCTATACCATGGGTGATTTTCTAAGAAAAGATCTGCCCTATAGTAGATCAACGGGAATTCGTGAGATAAATTGCCATTCATAACTCCAATTTTATCACAGTTAGAACTTTGTCAGGCCATGTTTATTGGCTACTAAAAACTGTCACTCACAATATAAGTTACATAATCTTGCCACAGATTGTAGTTCATTGGATTATTGCATACCACCTTATATTAAAGACATGTTTGAATTGGGAGTTTATAGAGCTAATCGCAGACAGGATTAAAAAATTCTTTGGTTACAGAGGAAATGAAATAACTTCCCAAATACCTGTATGAATATTACTACTGCACAATGCACTACATCGACCTTAGGATTAAGAAGTTAATCACACCAGGCAAACTTGATCAATTGCTCACTTTACATTTTGAATTTTGTGAATGTATATTTCCAACTACATAATATTAAAAAGTTGTGTACATGTTGTCTGCTGCCCGCAAGAAGGTCTTTACTGCCATTGATAAGACACAGATGTATAATTAAAGACATTTTTGTGGACTCAATGTTGATAATGCATGTTGTTGTTGTTGTTGTTGTGTTTTGTTGTTTTGTTGTTGTTGTGTTGTTGTTGTTGTTTTTTTTTTTTTTGTTTTTTGTTTTTTATGGGGGGGGGGGGGGGTTGGGGGGGGGTTGTGGCTTTTGCACATGCGCTACTTGACGCTACACTGCATGTAATAGCACCAAAGCGAGGTGAGTCACCTATAGTATGACAGTGAGCATTTACACAGCAAAAATCAGCAGAGTTAAGGGCCATGCAGTGTTTCAACAAATTAAAGGTAATACAAAGTTTTGGTATGGGGTCATGAATTTCATTCAAATGAACATATTGGAAGCATATGCGATCCTATAATATTCAGTGATCGTTGTCGCGGTCGAAATCAACTCTAAAGTTATGAAATTGTAAATAATAAACACTTTATGTTGTATAGCTCCCTCTCAAGGTCAAGATATCAATTAAGCTATAAAACAATGTTTCTTCACTAAAATCGACAGATTAGCTATTCCCGTTCGGAAATTATATACCACAACTACATATTCTGAGATTTTCATGGTCGCAGCTACATGTACCATTGTACGGGCGTGGGAGCTATTTTAAATTTATCCAAAATTTTCAGGAGCACCAGTAAATCTTTATAATCAAATTTTCTCGAAAGCAGAAGTGTTTTAGGGGCTAAAGATTCTAATGTTTTAAATACATCCACAGGGGCATCCACATATATCAAAATTGTCAAGAATCACTATCCACCCATTTTTAAAAATTTCCCAAAACTTTGTATTACCTTTAAAGTTTATGGGTAAGCTGCCTAGCAACTTCAAACAAATTTCCAGGATGTATATGTACATGTAAGAATAAACGGTTGTGTTTGAGCAATAGACCAACTGACTATTAGCCTATAAAATAGTCATTAGATCAAATGGTTACATACACAAGATGATTATTACCGGTAGACCACAAGAGACGTGTCTTCACTGTCTCGAGATTGCCAAATATCCAGCTATTTGAACTATCCCGATCGCAAACTATCCAGCTAATTGCGTCTTCATTAGACCGAAGTAGCAAATTAGCTGGATAGTTGGTCGGGATAATATCCCAAGATATCTCGGTCTAGTTTGCAAAATATCCCACTATTTCCCAACTAGCGGGATAGTTTGCGACCGTCTTCATTAGACCAAAGTACGGAGTCAAATATCCCGATCCCATCATGCACAATGACCGCTCAGCACCGCGCTAGTACAGCTAGTAAACACGGAAAACCGCAAACTAGACCGAGATATCTTGGGATATTATCCCGACCAACTATCCAGCTAATTTGCTACATCGGTCTAATGAAGACGCAAATTAGCTGGATAGTTTGCGATCGGGATAATTCAAATAGCTGGATATTTGGCAATCTCGAGATAGTGCAGACACGCCTAAGGATAGTAGACGGACCAGTCGTAGACCAAACTGCAATAAACAGTAAACGATTAGGGGGGGGGGCTTGTTGACCAATCGTAAGGTGGATGATTTGAAGCAGTGTAGGTGAACAAGGTATGTACAAAAGACTGGACTGTGTAGAAAACAAAATTCTTGAACAAAGAATTGTTTGCAGGCAGTTCTGAGAACTGAGAACGTGGTACAAGGTAGAGCTACTTTTGTATATTCATTTGGCGCGATTTAGATCTGTAAACTGGTTCTCAATGTATGAGCAGAAGAATAAAGTGGCTTCACAAACGAAAAAATACTTTCCAACGGCTGTTAAGGTTCACACGTGATATTAGTGTCTAAAGTGAGAGCAAACAACTTTCATGTACATTGGCGGTAGTGTTACAAATGGCTTAAGATACCTTGAAATACAGAAAAGTGAAGGCAAACGTAGCATAACTGTGTTAATGCAAAATGCTTGCATTGACTAACTTATCTGTGCAAATGTAGAATCAAAGTCCTATTTAAATTATTCAAATTCCAGAGTGTAGGCCATGCCTGTTTTTAGGACTTATAAGGAATCTCATTATTTCCTTTCATGAAATTCAGTAAGTGACATATTAGGCAATTATAAATGGAAGACCGCCACACATAGCGCATTTTGACACCTTCAAACAATTTCCACAAGCATTCATATCCTCATCTTCTCTCATAATCCTTGATTCTTAAGTGAAATCCGCAAATAAGTGGTCAGACTATTTAAATTGTTGACCTAAGGACATAAGGATTACCTAGACACTTAACAGATGAATAAATCCCAACGCATTCTGACACCTTCAAACAATTTTCACAAGCATTTAAATCCTCGTCTTCCTTTATAATTTTTTATTCTTGGGTGAAAACCATGAATAGGTGGCCATGCAGACTGCGTAAATTGTTGATCTTTTAACCATGAGAAAACATGCATATGAATAGAAGGGGCGTCTTTGTAAATGTGGCCGTCCTTGGTTACAATGACACTTCATTTTCAAAAGACGTTCCTTTTCCATCTTCCTTTTCTTCCTAGCAAAACATGTATAAGTATATGGCTGCATTAATTTACACTGCAACCAAAAATCCCAATCCCATTTCGGTGTTTTGTTGGTAACTACCGGCAAACACGACGTAAAAAAGAAGTCGAAAAAATCTACCTCTGGAGGTTTTTGTTTTTTAAGGGCTCCTAAAATTTCATTGATTTTTGCAGTGTATACAAATGCCAGCTCTCAAAACTTCATTCTTTGTGCTATTCTATGTACATTTAACTCAAATTAAAAGTAAACTATAACACACCTGTCAACAAATCAAGTACTGGTAGGCCAAATTATATGATTATTACAGTCTTTGATTTTAGACAGTTATCCCAATTCTTCAATATCTTGAGCTCTCTGTGCATGCAGTGGATAACTGTCATTATGTTCTCCTGGCTTGGCTTGGAGGTACCGTATGCTATTTCTCTGAAATCTTTTCATAATAATTTTTATGATTGTTGAATCATTCTTTCACCTAGATTCCCCATTTCAGACTAGCATAATTTATTGTATGTATACAGCAAAGAAAAAAACTACAGAAAGCTACAAGACGTATACGTAGGTAATTAAATAAGTAATTAATTTGTTCACATCTGAACGTCACAACACATGGCACAAGACAAACCTTTAGCAACGGGGAATGAAAGAAACTGTTTACATTTTTTTTTTTTTTTTTTTTTTTTTTTTTTGGGGGGGGGGGGGGGGGGGTCATAAGAAGAAAAGTTATACGGCCTAAAGCAAAATCCAGAGGTTTGAGCATCATTTCTAACGAAAACTTACAAGAGTAATCAGGGTCTCTCACTCATGTCTACATTCCGTATTGAATGAACTCACACTTTTGGTTGGAATCATTACGAGATCTCTTTAAATCCCCACTGCACTACTTGTAGCTACTTGCTACCTCTATATAGAAAACAATGCAGAGGTGGTGACCATTGGTCCCCCATGATACTATTTTTCTTATGTCAATTGAGAGCTGAGATGATGAGATAACCACTTGTCAGTAACCTCGCCTTGTGGTCAATCTCTCCTGGCCAAACTAGTGCAGATATGCTTTAAAAGAAGTTTTGCATGAATTTTCTCTTGTGTGAATTAATGCCCAGCTAGCACGTCATATTCTCTACTTATATTTACAGAGGAAGGAAATGGCTCACTGAGAATCAACTTTATAATTCCCATGGGTAGATTCAGACTAATATTTGATTTGATCTTCATCAAAGTCCCTAGGGTGTCATCAGCACAGTTTGAGCCCCTGCCCTGGTGCTAGAAATCACACCCCTACGCCCATCCTTAACCCACCTCACTCCATTACCATGACAATGCTGGCAACCTAAGATTAAAGGGATAATCCATTTGGTACCTCATGTGGTGTAGCAATGATCACTTTGATTCTTTGTATTGTGAGGCGCGATATGGCTCAATGGTAGAGCACTGGTCTCGTAACAGGGAGGTCCTGGGTTCTGGGTTCGAAACAAATTCAATGCGCTAGCGCCCTTTGGTAAGGCACCAATCCTCATTACCAAATCCCTTGGAGAGGACTTAAAGCCGTCGGTCCCCTGGTTGCTAACTTATCTTTACTCGTATACATGTACTGTACTGTATAACGCTTGGCAACTTTCAAAGTAATTTTGGGTAAAATGTATGATTTGTTTGCAAAACAGATTTATTCTCAGAACAGAATTATGAAGTATGTTTATGTTGATTAAGAAGAAAAACACAAACAATCAATAAAGTGAGTGAAACTGGGGGTAACATCAAACTCTTGTTGTTTAATATTGTCTTTCATTTGGATCATCTGTTTCTTTTCAAACCCCACAGATCTGTTGATATAATCGTAACCTTTTTATTTCTTATAGCAAAAGTTGCTGGAATAAAATGTACCATCCCTTTAAAACAGAATCTGTATCTTTAACACTTGAAGTTCAACAGAGGCCCTATTTGTTTGTTCTTTACACCATTAGACTTCAAATATTATTCAACAAATACTGCTAAAAATAAATGTGTGTCTTGTAGGCAGTCATGATATGGTTGGCTGAATAAAATCATTGGGGGGTTTAATAGTGATATGTGTGTACATAATTATTTAGAATGTTTGCTGTAGATACACATCTCGATTCCCATGGCTTTACTGTGCAATATTCATTTTAATCTCAATACCAAGAAAATACAGATGCTAAGTCATCTTGACACTTGATACTGTTGATATTCATATACTTCCTATCCCCACTCCCTACCTAAGCAACATTATTTCATCCAGAAAAAGCAGACATTTCTATATCAATATGAAATTAAACAATTAAGAAAGTGATGAGAACAGGCCGACTTCTCCCAGTACTTGAAGACATTTCCATTATGACTCAAATATTCTTTAAAAACTTTTTGCATGAGAGATCTATTAAATTTTGGACAGCTTTAAAAAAGTGATTGATACAACTTAAACCTCAGAAAGTTCATTTGAATATAAAGCAAAAATAAGATACACAATCGCAACTATTTTCCACAAATCAAATTGATGGCAATCTTAATACCTTGTTGTACATCCCGTAAAAAGCATGATCACATTAAATTATATGTCATAGGGCGCGTTCATGCTTGATTTTGAAGGCAGAATGAGCGATTTGTAACGCTCATCGTAAACGCTCATCGTAATCGCAGTTCCACGGTGCAGTGTTCATGCTCACTTCTCCAGGCAATTCTCCTTGGGTGGCCTTCAGCTGGATTCGCAAACCTGTGTGTGCATGCTACGTAGACCTACTAGAGGTCAGTGCGTTGACCCCATTTAAACGCGTTTACAAATTGTAAACGCATCTTTTTGTGAGTTTACGATCGGCGATCGTGATCGCCGTTTTTTCGGTGATTCTACAAAAGTGAGCTAAGACGCAACCGTATTTTAAACTAAACGCGTAACAGATGCCTGATTCTGGCCGTCAAAATCAAGCATGAACGCGCCCATAGTCATGTTCACACATTTCAATGAGTGACGCACAAGGTTATTGAAATTGCCTTCGGTTGATTGTTTTTCTAAAGAAGTTGCGATCATGTTAAATATGTACAGTATGTCTGTCATTTACTGAAAGAAAAACATTGGAAATATAGCTCAAAAGCAAAACAATATAATGTTCTAAAAACTAACCTGAGTCACATTACATGTAAAACCGCCTAGACTTAGAGAATCTTGCTTTAACAGGGAAAGTTGTGGAAAGGGAAGGAGGAGTAGGGGAAGAAGGAAGATACTTTGGATAGACAATCTGCATTGTTAGAAGAGAGAGGAGTGAAAGAACTGGGAGTGGTGCTAATACAGAAGGCTAGAGCCGAGGGTTGTGGAACAGCATGATCGCCAAAGTGAATCGATATGGCACTTAGAGAGAGAGAGATATGCATAATGCCTCCTACTTTAATAATAATAATAATAATAATAATAATTGACATTTATATAGCGCCATCTATCTAGACGATTCTATTCCGAGGCGCACAAGAAAAATAGAAAGAATGAGAGACAATGACTTACAATCTAATGTGAACAGACCTACTTCACTGCAAATAGATTTGGCAGTTTCCCCACTGTTCTCCTAATTAGCCTATAATGCCTCCTACTTAATTAATTCAATCAAGCACCTGCGCCTCTTTCGAGACATTGCCCCTCTTTCGAGACATTGCCCTGATTGTAAACTGAGCGTGAACTTTTCAACAAGATATCAAGAACATATTCCCATTATCTGCCCCCCTCCCTCCCCCACCCAGCATCTTAAAGCCCCACTATACTACTTGTAGCTACTTGCTCCCTCTATATAGAAAAACTATGCCTAATCGGTGACCTTTGGTCCCCCATGATCCTCTTTTTCTTATGTTAATTGAGAGCTGAGTTGATGAGATAGCCACCTGTCAGTGACCACCCTTGGTGGTCTAATCCCTCCTAGCCAAACTAGTGCAGACGGCCTTTAAAACTCGGAGTGCAAGATTGTTTTGTCCCAGGCCGATGAGAAAGCCATATAAACATCACATCTTAACCCTTTCACATCTCATTACTGGCAACTGTTGCACACATTCACTAGTTTTTAATTTAATTCAATTTAGAAAATTTACATAGCTACGTTTTTTACAGTTTTATATTCATAAGCTTAATGTAGATTTAATGCTGATAATCTGCTTGAGCTAATGGGTTGATTAAATATGGTTTGACTCACAGGTGAACTCATGAAAAGTGCATGAACATTAATGTTCCAAAGTTCTTTCCACCAGCTGTCCAAATAATGTTTGAATGAATGGTTCTCACCTTTTTTTCAACTTTAAGATGTCGTTAAAAACTAATCTGCCAAAGTCATTTTACAATTACTGTAACAGAAAAAAAGTTGCAATTGGGAATTTAGTGTTTGACGATCTGAGGATTTGAACACCATCCCTCTAACTTAGGTTTAACAGATGGATAAAAACTACTAATGCTCTTCCAAACTATAGATAAAAAACATTACTCAACATACAACATGATACAAAGATTCCATTTTGTATCGCTATGGTTGCATTGGTATCAAAAGCCCTAACTCTATTCTCAAAATTATGAGATGTGATACATGTAATAAAAACTATACCCTCCAGTTCCGAAGGATTTTTGACATTCATTCACCATGATGTGGTGTATTAATATATATGTTTTACCTTAATCCTCTTTCTAAGCTTTAAAACATCACTGACGGTAATGACATAATAAATTATTTGAAAAGGGACATAAAACATAAAGCTTTCTCAATTCTGAATCTTCCTGCTAAGCCTACGGAATACAAAGCACCCAACAGAATGGTTTAATGATGGAAAATTTCATTCATTTCTCATACCCTTCAACAAGCCTACATTACTTTTAAATTCAGATAAAAATAATGATTAATCCCCAACAACAACAACAGCAACAACAAAAAAAGCAAAACAAATTGTAATAATAATAAATAAATAAATAAATATATAATTGCTTTAAAAATTGTTAGTTATAAGTTGTGTAACCAAATTGTGGTCATGAATAGTTGAAATATGTTAAGCCTAATTTCATAACTGTAGGAATCCTTCGTACAATGCAATACAAAAATAAGGCTATATATAATGGCACTGCCTGCGTTGTATGTATAATTTGTATACAGTGTTTAGTTGGAGGTGTTACAGCCACAAGTAGTTACTTTATACAAGCCATGCCCTTCCAGACTTCCAAACTCATTTATTTCATGGCGGGCCCCCTCCCTGCATCTCTGCGTTCCTCGCATTGGCTTCCTCTGAGTAACAAATTTGTGCCAGATCCACTGCACGACACCCAGAGTGGATAAGATACGAGGAGTGGATAGAATACAAAGCCAGATTAATAGGGTGGCAAGTGGATCTATTAAAGTGAAAGTTGGACTCTGAGTTTAAAATGATGAATTATTTGTTTGCTCTCCCACTTTTTTTAGTCGTTAGTTTGAAAGAATGACATGGTGGAAATTTTTCCCCAAAATGAGTGCTCTCCAGATAAATGACAAGTAATGGTTGGAGAAAAAAAAGTTTGGACCAAAAATGTTGTGTTTTGTCCTATTATTCCCACTTGGAGTGGATAGAATATGAAGCAAGATTAACAGAGTGGCAAGTGGATCTATTAAAGTGACGGTTGGATTCTGGTTAAAGGGATCGTTTAACAATGTTAAATCTGAGATACACAGCCCTACGTGTTATCAGTGTCTGTGATATGGTGTAATATTGAAGCCCTCAAAAAACTGCGCTTCAAAATGATCAAGAAGTGCCTCAAAAAAGTAAAAATCTTTGAGTGACCGGTTTTACCATACTCGTTTTCCCCCAATAGACTGTAGTGTTATGAAAACCGTAAGGCGAACGGTTTTCAAAATTTGTAATTCCAATCATAAACATCTTGATAATCAGATGGGCGATCGGCTTGTAAAAGTCATGGGGTTCCTGACTGACCTAAAGGTTTATAATTATCATTGCATCATGAGCTAAATCCAGAATTTTTTTTCAGAATCTGAGACAAAGTTACCGGATCCCTTTAATATGACATATTATTTGTTAAGCTTTCCCACTGTCTGTCAGCTTAGAAGAATTTCATAGCAGAAATATTGCCTGAAAAGATTGCTCTCCAGATGCCCACATATTCTGATATGACAAGCAATGGTTGGAGAAAAAAAGTTTGGACCATACAATTTGTGTTTTGTCTTATTATTCCCATATTATGTGTGGAATATATGATATTTAGCAGGACTGGGTCAATTACTTTTGATTTTGATCATTCCAATACCATATGGTATATCAATTTGTATACTAATCAACCTTTGCCTGAATGCTTCTAGTGTCTTCCACGATGTTAGTACTTGACCAGTTTTCAACTTTAACACTACTCAAAGGATAGAGGATCTATAAATGTCGCTGGGAGGGGGAGCAATGAGACAACTTTTACTACTAAAGTAGAGGTAGTGAGAGCCAGAAGGATACTATTAAACTCATGAGGGTCCCATTATAAGCAATGTATCATACACAATCGTATAACAGGGTGGCGCTAATGGTCAGCACACAAATGATTGGCCAACTGTAATCTCATTGGAACTCTTCATAACTTCTTTCTTCATATGATTCTTATGTGACGTTGTTAGCCTGTGTGCTCCTTTATACAAGGTTTCTTCAAACAAGGTTTGTATAGCTTTCTAGTAGCCTGAACAAGCCGCTATACTTCCAGGACAAAAACCATAAGAAATACTCTTCAAGTCAAGTACTTCCCGGGATAATTGCCCACAGAAAATACCCCTCCGGGACAACAACCACTAAGCTTTTCCAAGAGAAACATTACGTTGTTTGTTGACAACTAGACAATCATCCAATTTGCACAATTATACAATCCCGTTTAATCTTATTCCTGTATTTATCTGTCCCTGATTTGTATGAAGGTATGTAAACTATTTGGTACACTATCAGATAGAGAAGGAAACAAATATACTTGTTGGAACCAGAGGAATTAAAATCAAAGTAGAATAAAAAATAAAATACAATGTCTTCTAGTTAGGGTAATATACCATTATCCTAAATTCCACGACCAATATTTGCTGAAGCCAATTTGAAGAATAATATCCACTTGATCGTGTAAGGGAGATTATCTTCATTTACTTGAATTCATTCTTGTATTGTGCTGACAAGTCTGTTGAAGTCAAAATGTGTACCCCCACAAAGAATTTCAGTCAACCAAAAACACTTTGTCACTGTGTAGTATGTACACTTCGTATATAGACCTCCTTCACTCTTGCAATGCTTCCATTTCTCTCCACCCCTAAAATTTTTCTCTTTCTTCCTCTTTCTTTTCCTTCATCACTTTTCTTCCCATTTTTCTCTTCTCCTCTTTTGGCAATTTTCTCCCATCATTCTATGTCATATTCTCCTTTACCTATGTAATTAACTATGTTATCCATTCTTCCCTCCTCTTTCTTTCTCTCTCTCTCTCTCTCTCTCTCTCTCTCTCTTAACGATCCTCTTCTCATCACCTGACTATCCTCTTCTCATCACCTGACGATCCTCTTCTCATCACCTGACGATCCTCTTCTCATCACCTGACGATCCTCTTCTCATCACCTGACAATCCTCTCTGTTCTTTTTCCAAACCATATTCATGTTTTCTGACTTATCAAAGCCTACTGCCACATTAAATTTTCATTTTATCTTCCTTTCTTTCAACTTTGCCTCATCCTTTATTTTACTCTTTTAGTAAATGCCAAACTCTAATTAGTGATGATTGTCTCATAAATGCCCTTCAACTTGACATTTCACCTTCAAAACTTCTGAACATACTATTTGTCTAACTAATAAATATAAGACAATTAACCATCAACTCTTTCCCCTCCTATTTAATTATTTCCACACATGTCTCTCCCCCCCCCCCCCCCCCACTCTACAACTAAAACCAGCCAGTCACTCACTCACTCACTGACCAATCCAACCCCCTCCCATTGGCCCAAAGCATTAAACTCTACCAGACTGTGGGTGGAGCCTCTTGTCACTGTGGACCAATCACAGCCCAGCTGTGCCTGGCAGCCTCACAGACCCAGATTGCTGGTAGAGTTGGAGCCTTGGAGGTGTCAGTACTGTGCAAGATACCCACGGAGTCACGGTCACAGTTCCACGCTCTTTCTCAACCAGACCAGACGCCACGTATCCCTATCTAGTCAAGCCTGGATCCGTGAACTTTCTTTCCCATTCCCCAGAGTGCATGAAGCTGTATTAGAACCAGCTCCTGGGTTTTATAACTACCACTTCACATCATCTCGCCGCGAAAGAGAAGCCGTGGCTTTAATCTCTCCAAAAGCTGGACCCCACATTGTCCGTTTTGACGCTGTACCATTCACAGACCGGACAGCTTTGGATTTACGCGGATCACTCAGTCAGGATACAACCACATCAGGACAACGATCCTTTGAGATATTGATATTAGCCAACAAATCTGGAAGCAGTGATCTTCCATGTAATCCCCCCTGAAGCTTACAAGAAGCCAACCGGGTGCTTCGGGACTTATACACCATCCTTTCATACTTAACAAACACGTCTTATCGGAGCCCAACCTCCCTCTTATCTTGACTAATCATCTGTTGATTCTACCAGTGTCTTCTGTTTGCGCGGACCAAGTTTGCACTACTACCTCAAGAGGATCTACTTGAGCTCAACCAAAGTGGAATAACGGGAAGCCTATTTGTTTTCGTGGACTTCAATTGAAATATATACCCTGAAGACAGACAGAGTAGCTACTTCAGTAAGTCTCCTAATATTTACTCAAGTTTTCAAACAGGCTTTTAATTTCCTTGTACTTGTAGAATTTGACTAATAGGAAGGCAAATATTCAAAGTCAGACTTTTTGGGGACCTGGCGATTTTTTTATGAAAATGTTAGAAATAAGTCACAGACATGTTTCCATTTAAGAGGATATCTGGTAATTAAACCAAAAAATATATACTCTTAATATCAAATGGACCTAATAATATCAAAAATCAAAGCATACCGTTTGTTTTTAGTTGTTGTTTTTTTTTTCTTTTTAATCTTCCCTTTTCATTTCATTTGTCTTCTCTGAAACAAAATATTGAAAACAAGAAAATTTGAAGAAAAAAAAACAAAAACAAGCCAAGTCTCTTCTTCAACTCTCTGAAAATGGGTCACAAATATGACCAAAGAAAACAGAATGCATCATTTTTTTTTCTTCATAATGCTGAATATTTCCTTTAAGCTCAGTCACTCTGTCAAAATATATAGCTACAATACACCTGAAAAATATTATTGTAGAGTTTTGAGAAGGTCATTTCTTGCTCCAGTAGATAACCTGAAAAGGGTCTTTATCAAACGCCCTGGTATATATTGAGTAACAAAAACACCTCATCACTATTTTTTCCCAAAAATGACATTCTTAACAAAGTGCCTTCATTTCCTTGTTAAAAATTATCAATCACCAATTATCATCAATCATTATTTCTTCTGTTGAGACATGAGAGATATAATGACTACATTTTTACAAAGAGTTAAAACCCTTCTGGGTTTTTACTCATCATTGGGGGAGTTCATATTGATAAAATATTGTGTCTCAAACAGTCTAAATAAATATATCAATTAGTTGCAGAGGATCAGAAAATGAATGCAAAGTTGGTTGGGGGGGGGTATCCATGGGGTCTTGAATCTCTTAAATTTGTCATTTGAATGATAAATTAATACAAAATTAGGATTAATGCAACACTTGTTATGCCACCTCCTTGTTATATTAATGTTTGTGGCTAAAATACAGTGTATTAGGCCTATAAATTTGTCCATTTCATGGTACTTTGATCTACCATTCCAACTTAATATATTGTCATTATATCTTTACAGCGAGAAAGAGACGGTTTACACAACTTGAACCTGGAGCAAGTACCAAGGATATACTTAAGGACTTATTAACTGGAAGACAGCAAGGGATGTCTTGATAACAGCATCTGCTCAACACACTGACAACTCGACATTACCAGTACAAGAACAGTTTTTCTTGAGACTAATAGACAGAACAAGTGAAGACAACAAAATGGGTCTGACATCTAAAATCCTCTTGGTTTTGGCCTTCATTGGGTCCGTCTCAAGTTTGTTTGCCCAACCAGCCGCGCAAGCCGCGCAGCAAGCTGGCCAACAAGACTACTATGACAGACGACGTACGTCCAGGTTAGGAAGCTTAGCAAGCACCGCATCACCTACAGAAGAGGACCCACAGGAACAGTGTGTGCAGTGCTGTCAAGGACCGGGAGGCACCATGGGAATGCCAGGGCCTAACGGGCCCTCAGGATCGGCAGGTGCTCCAGGGATCCCTGGTGTACCCGGGAACCACGGCATCAACGGTCACGATGGGAATCCTGGTTTACAGGGAGCCAAGGGAGACAGTGGTCCTCAGGGTCTTCCAGGTCTCAAAGGTGCTTCAGGTACCAACGGACGGCCAGGAATCCCTGGACTCACGGGTAGGGTTGGTCCACGTGGACCTCCTGGATCTGGGAACGGAGAGCCAACAGTCACCAGGAGTGCCTTCTCCGCTGCCCGCACCACGACGCTGACAGCCCCTCCCGCATCCGACATCATCATCACCTTTGAGCATGTCTTCACCAACTTTGGAAACCACTTTGACGCCTACTCTGGAATCTACATGGCACCTGTCCCAGGCGCGTACTACTTCATTTTCAATATCCACATGGCATCCACGCACAAGAATCCCTACGTGAAGCTCATGCTGAACGGCAAGATGCAGGTTGCAGTTCACGATTACGACAACAGGGACGCTTTTGATTCGACGACAAACAGTGTGATTCTTGAGCTGCAGACGTCGGACCGGGTGTGGTTACAACTCGATGCGGATAATGAAGTAAGCAGCAATAGCAACAGATACACAACGTTTTCAGGGTACATGATATTCAAGTTATAAAACTAAAAGACATGACAATAGGAACATGTGATGACAGAGAGGCTACTGCAGAAAAGTGGTGATTGGTATTTAATGACACTGTATTGGTACTTTGCACTTTCAAAGGTGAAATGAACAGTGGAATGCCATATAATTTGCCAAAAGTTGCCTCTTAGAGTGACGAGGAAAATGATTGGAGTAGCATTTGATCGCCAGGAGGTAATTTCACCTCACATATCATGAGATATTCAATGTTGATGTCACTATACATGTTTTTTTTCAGCATGTGTTCGCCTGAGTATCAATCGTTCATACGTGTACCTGTCTCGCCTACTGTTATACAGGTTAAGTTAATTAAAGTGAAAACAAGTTTCAAGAAATGTGTTTATCCTTGAATGTTCATTAGTTGCCATGGCAATATTTAGTCACATATAATAATAATACCATATTCCTAATAAGGTAAGTTGGGACTACATGTACTTCACAAGAGAAAAATATGAGGATGAGAATCTTCCAAATTCAAAACAAAATTTGAAAAAAGAAAACAAATACTTGAATATGTTTCAAATAACACATACATGTAGCCCCACTACAATAACTGGTAAACACTTTAACCTACACTGCACCTTACAGTGTGAACTACTCAATTATGTTCAAATTTCTGTCCACTAAACTCCAACACCACAAATTCATTCTCCATACCTATACCTTCCTATTTTGTGGTTTTAAAATGTTTGAATTACAAAGAACTGTCATAACATGATATCACTTTTATAGAAATTTCCCCCTTTGTCGTCGGTGCTATATTTTGGTAAAGCGAACCCCACATACCAAAAGGTGGTTTTCACTGCTGAACTTTGTTGGCTTAGCCAGCAGAAGCACTACAAAAGCTTCCACTACTAACTCTTGAAGTTACATGTACTACAACAACACCCTTTTCTTTTTCTTTTTGGGGTGAATGTGAAGGAGTCCAAAGAACCAATTATCCCCCCCCCCCCCCCATTGAAAAAAAAAGCAGCTCAACTTACAAAATCTCATAAATCTCATTAATCGTAAAATGTTTAAAGAGTAATCCGAGCAAAGACCCATTTATACATTGTCAATATTTTGTCAGAAGGATGAAATTGTATCCTTCTTACACAGGGAGCCTGACCGCCTCGAAAAAAATGATGCGGTTTGGGTAACAGGAAATGCTTGTAACAATCGTCCCCTTGTCAGATATAGTTCCACAAAGATTCAGATTAAAAGTCTTTTTTAAGAAGTTTGAGAAAATTAAATAAGGGTCTAGCGGGACATCTGAAGTCTGAAGCCCAGAAAATCTCATTATTTTTCACTGGTCTACACACACAACAATGTAATAAAACATCTCAACATTTGTTTGGTGTTTCCATAAATTTCTAAGAAATCATCTGTATTTTTTGTGTAAAATTCGAGATTTTTAAATTATTTGTTTAATGTCTTTGCCTGTTTGGAATATTGATGGAATGTAATGGTGAAACAAATTTCCATCATTGAGATTTGTAGATAAATGCATTTTGTACATTTGAAGCCTATTTAATGTATGCATATTATCAATGCAAGGAGATGATCTATGTTATTGCTATTATTTAACATGATCTTCTTAGCATCGATACTGTTAAATAGCTGAAATTTATAATGCCATATCATACTAATATTGATGGATATACACTTGTATTAGTTTAAAGCATGCCTCTTTGTATATCATGCACACAAAAATGATTGTGACAAATACCTATTCTGAAGGATCTTTTATTTATTTTACTGCGAAGTGGCTATTTTTCAAAAATATTATAGGAATCATATTCAACAGAATCGCAAAAAAAATCAATTAGTCAAAATTCATAATACAATACTTGGCAATTTTAGGGTGCTCCTATTCAGAAGATATACTATATATTAATCTTCCACATACATGTAGGAATAAACAATCATTAAAAAAGCTCCTTTTTTTTTCTTTACAAGAATTTGGCCTTCTCTGGAAACTTCATGCTATCAAAACAAATCATGCATTGAAACCATTGTAAATATTTCCTACATAATATAGCTTAATTATTCTAATTTCATTTGTAATAATGAATTTGTGCCAAATTACATTTTGTTATAATAAAATCCATAATGGTGGAATTCTAAATTCATTGGCTTATTAGTTTTAGTATTAATTTGTCTAAATGTTATTTATTTATTTCACTTAATTTCCTTCATTCACTGTTCAAACTATCAAGTGAGCCCATAAAGAATCTTCAAATGTTATTAACTTAATTGCATAATTACCCATTTTCTGTAAATTTTGAACCAGGTGGGAAATACTTCCCAAGGCACTTGTAATGTTCACATTTGGGCATCTCAAATTACTCATTTCTTAAGTGAACATGATCGCAAAGAATTTCAAGAAATCAAACTATTAGACAATTTCAGTAGCCTTGTGCATCACCTTAAAAAAGCAAACATTAAAATGTCTTATTACATGATCAAAATATCATTTCTTTAAGCAATACAACGAGATAATGAAATTTTCCTCATGTTGATTTATCGAAAATATTTGCAATCATAAAATAAGGAAAATTTTGAAGTGCCCAGTCAGACAAAAGAGCATATTACAATATTTTCAAAGCACCGTGTCTCCCTCCCAAATCATTCAACACACTGCATGGATGATGCCAGTTCCTATCTTTGTGTTATAACAAAAAAATTACTCATTTATTACATTTAAATATTGAGTTGTTGTAATCCATCAACGCAGAGTTATTTTAAGGTATGAATATGAGGAAACAACATTTTCCAATTTATGTAATTGAGGGAGAAATGGATTAAATCACGATATTACTCATACAATAATCATAGCTCGGATACAAAGAAAAAAAATTATATCATAAGATATGTGGAGAGACATGGACAACATGATCAGTTAAACAATAAACTTCTTATGCAATTTGTAACTGAATTTCTTCAACAAATGAATGTTGATGTTCAGCTGTTTTTCAAAAAATTTGTCAAATTGAATCATGGTGAAATAAAGAACAGAAGGCATGAGTAAAACATTAGGGAAAAAACACAAATTGAATTAGAAACAAAAGATGAGTATGACAAACAGTCTTCCAGGTGATTGAGTAATGTATTATAATGTTCTATTTTCTGTAATATCTCATATTCAAAACATGCTTTTTACAAAAACACTGCCAACCGATAAATAGGTCACTTTTAAAAACAAAATTGAAGTAGCAGTTTATACAAGTTTGAAATACACTTTGTCAGTTAATTTCTTAACTAATGAATGCAATTAGACTGTTTAAACAATTTCCCCTTTAAGGAGATATGTCAATTCATGTATGTATGTAATATCTGAATCTGAATGTGTTAGTTTCCTAATCTTTTTCAAGTGTATACAAAAAGACTGATGTTTCCTTTAACTGTGTCTGTCTGCTATGCCTTAAAAATGAACAGTTTCTACATGTGTTTACAGTTGCAATGATATTAGTTATTGTAATGAAACATTGATTTCACAACTGTTTGTATGTATACTGGAGAAATCAGAAGAGAAAGCAAATTGACAGTCTCTCTCTGTTCTCAAGATTTGGGATTGATCTTGATCAATTGCAAATTCTCCACTCTTTAGAATTCACATGAACTTGTGTTTCATAAGAGACTTCAATCATTTTAATTCAATTGTAAAACTTTTTAAGACATGGTCAGGATTATGGTATTCTTTCTAAATAAGGATAAAGTATTGAATTGAAAGAATTTTGTACAAAATTTGAACTTTGGAAGAAGAATATAAGTTTACCTCATGTAAATGATTATTAATTGAATTGGAGGATGTATTACTGAAGTATTTTGAAGCTCTTTTTTGTCAAACTATTTAAGGGTAAAATAAAATAATTTGGACTTTTTCAGCAGCTAATATTATTAAATATATATATATATTTCAAGTATGTTGTACCACATCTTTTGTTTCTTTTGTACGAGTTATATTTGATCAGTTCTTTGATTGATTTTAAATACTTTCAGATATATACTAACATTGTGGACTCCATCATAGCAAAAATGTATCATTTGGGTTAATCATTATACCCGAGAATAATTGGCTGCATGTATTATTCAACTTCTTTTCTTTTTTGTTGTTGATTATCATGAGGTCTGGTTTTGGTAATGGTCATGGCATCAACTGACAATCACAATGAATGTTTTGAAGCTCCACATGAACTACATTTGCCCCCCCCCCCACAAAACAAAAACAAAAACAAAACAAAAATGTGGTGGAAGCTGTAAAATACATGGAAGTGTCGCTGAGCTAAAAGATGAGGAAATTGGGCTGCTAGTCCTGACACATGCTTTACAAGCTGTCTCCTCAATTCAAATGAGAGTTGGATTTTTTGTCAATGTGATTTCCACTAAGTTCCAGCATGTTTTCATTCAGTTTTTGTCAAAACAACTCTTCCAACACTTGATAAACAATTCAAAATTCACATTCTAAACCATGTCTCATAAAATTACAATTCCGATACCGGAACTTGAGACACTCTAAACAACATGTTTTGAAAAAGTAAAGATACTGTTTAGCAGACGTCTGTTTGGAGCAAGAAGGGCATTACCTCCTATACTTGAACACAGCGTTAAGGCCCTACTGGATCTAAACAGAGAATACCTGACAATGTCTGCTGACAATGCATTATCAGACCTGCTGTGAAGTGTTTCATATCTAGAAGAGAAACGAAGTGTCTCAGAAAACACTGTGGGAGGATACCCTGGGTGCCAGAAGACCACAGAATAAGCCTCCGTTTTCTTTAAAAAAAAAAGAAAAAAGGAAAAAGAAAAAAAAGTTACATACTGCTTGTAAGACCACAAACTAAGGTGTCATGGTACAGTGGTTTATCAACTTGACTCTCAATTCAAGGGTTGAGGGTTCAAATCCCAGCCAGACACTTTAAACATCCAAAAGACCACAGAATAAGTCTCCCTTTTCTATTTTTAAATAAAATTACATACTGCTTGTAAGACCGCAAACTAAGGAGGTGTCTTGGTACAGTGGTTCATTCACTTGACTCTCAATTCAAGGGTTGAGGGTTCAAATCCCAGCCAGACTTTTTAAATGTCCAAAAGACCACAAAATAAGTCTCCCTTTTGTTATTTTTAAATAAAATTACATACTGCTTGTAAGACCGCAAACTAAGGAGGTGTCGTTGGTTCATTCACTTGACTTTCAATTCAAGGGTTGAGGGTTCTAATCCCAGCCAAACACTTTAAATGTCCTTTGGAAAGACATTATATCTACATTTGCCTCTCTCCATCCAGGTGTGAATGGGTACCTGGCAATGACAGGTCCCTCAAGAAGAACAGCATTGATGCTGATGAGGGTTCCCTTGGCAAAAACAATTATTTTACCATTATCATTGATATATTGACTGCAATGAGAGGCATCACTGTTTTGATAGGCTCAAGGGGATGTTACATCCTGCTATGATGCCTTGAGCCTATAGAAATAGCCATGCCTCTCATAGCAGTGTATATATCTATACTAAGCCATGCAACAAATCTTTCACAAATTTGTATTGCATTCAAAACATTTTGGGGGAATCATTAACATTTCTCGCTGTGGAAGTTGCTGTTATTAAAAAACTGGCGAAAATTGAAAGTCACAAAGTGTCTGTTTGTAGCCAGAAGGGCGTTAACTCTGTGTTAAAGTATCTGATTTAACAGCCTTCTGGTTCATTACAGATAAATGTTTCTAGTTTACAGTACATCAGAGTCTGGAGTTGTCAGAAGACTATGATTTGTCTGTCGAGAGCCAGAAGGGCATTAACCTCAAGCATATATATGACTTAATGCATTAATGAAAACATCATAATTTCCTTTTGGCGGTCACCATACCCTATGAAGACTCTATACATATCCATACTCTGTTTTAGAGAAGTAGACAAATCTATATAGTGCCTGAAAGCCTGGGAAGACGGAAAATTACAAAAATGAACCTCACATGAGTCAGTGGAAACAGCATGAATGCTATGTATCTAATTCAGAGTTCCAGATATGATAGCTGGTTAGGTAATGACTTGATAAAATGAAGATCTAACATTTTTATGACCGCTCGCCCCATGGCCTTGGCCGAGTAGGCCTCCTAAGCGGGCTATCATAATGAAAAAAAAATTGATGTAACTTGTTAAGATTGGACAAGCTCATATAGCCTGTTCAAACTATGAGCAATTTATACAAAACTTGTACGAAAGAAACGTCATATAATCCTGGTATCCTGAAAGGGGGGTAGCATCTTGAAAAATACATCAAATAAAGAAAGATCGTACAGTTTTGAAGAGGTCAGTTGACAAATAACATTGGTGCATACAGGTACACGTGATAAGCCCCAGCAAGTCAAAAGATTTTCCAACGATAAAACGTTCCGACTAGAACAAGAACCTGATTCTTTATAAGTTTTCCTTTGAAACAATGCTCAAACATGAGTTTCATTTAACATTTCCTCACAAGGCGATTCTTCCTCCAACGTTCAGACAGAAATTCAAAACTATATGAAGAATTCTTGCTGTCTAAACGCGGGATTGAAGACCTTATAGTTTCATCTTCTTTATTGAATTTGCTGGGAATCTACTGTTATGATTGAAAAAATTTCTTTTAAAGGTACAGGCATTTTATTTCTAAATAAATAAAGTGCTGATGTCAACAATTTCTTAATAAAAAATAAGAGAGCTTATACAAAACTGGCAGCTGTTAAAACTTTCTTAAGAAAAATCATTATCCAGCAATTTTTTTGTAAAATGCAAAAAAAAATCTTGGGATTATGGGTGAATCAAAAAGGTTTTACTCCACCACTATGGGAGCTCTTATCGATTTCTTCCACAGCTTCAAACATATGGATACGCCCATACCATATTGTTATGATTTCAAAACTCTATCTCAACAATACGCATTTCACCTATAATTGGAAACACGTACCCCCCAAGAAAGAGAGTTAAAACTTTAATTGGAACCATATCAAGAAAGAGCTTCTTTATGTGTTCCCAGTAAGTATACCTGGCTCAGTGTATTCTCTCTATAATGCTTTCATAAACTTTTTTCTTAAAAAGGATTTCATTACCAGGTGGGGCTAAACAGCTTTGTAAGATTTTCGTAACGGATGACTGTGGTATTCCTGGATATTCCACACTAATCCGACCGTGTTGAGCGCATATGAATAATGGCCCATTCACATTGCATATTTTGTTGAACTACCGGTACTCATTCACACTACTGAAAAAAGCCATTAAAAAAATGTTGGTGTTTAATAATTTCTGGGTGTTTTTTTTTGTGTGTGTTTGAAATGTGCGCATGACTTAGCAGGGAAGCGAGAAGAGTCACGTGACCAAAAAAACAGGAATACTTCACTGGCATTTTCAGAGCGAGCATTTACACTGCAAAAATTGTGAAATTTTAGCTGGCGTTAAAAAAAAACATTTCAGGGGCATTTTTTTCATTTTTTGGGGTCATGTTTTGGGGTAGTTGCCAGGTTTTGTTTGCTGTGTAAATGCCCCGTATAAGGAAATTTGTGGAGTTTGTATCACCTTGATTTCTTTCATCTACATCTATTCCTTCCTTTCTTACTTTCTTTTCCGTTTTCTTTTTCACCAAAGTCTCTAAAAATCTGATACGATACAAGATGATTGAACTTTTCGTGAACCTTACTGACGTGAATAAAATTCTAAGAAATGCAAATTCTTTAGTTCTTTGATTTTCTTGCTCTTTCCTTTGTCAAGAAAACATATTAAACAATGTCACCATAATCTTAAACAAAAATTCTAAAGACAAAATCAGATCAATGTTGGGTTCATCCCTTCTTTGATACTATTGAAACAAGAACAAATGTTTGATTATAGACTAGACATTTAGCAGACAATACGGAATCAAGCAACATTTATCGTCACGTTCAACATTTGTTGGCGCCATGAGACAACTGTCTCCCATCTCTCATTGCCAACTAGAATCACATTATGCTCAAGTACCAGCTGTGGCAAATAATTGTCGACTTTTTCCTTTCCAATCTTCCCAACATACATTGTTACACAGTTATATCGTTAAGTCTAACAGTCGTACAATTACTTTATTCAATAGAGATGTAATTGCATATTTTTGCAGAATCATCCCAAACACAATGCACATATTCCCAGTTGTCAAATCGGATTACTAAATCTAATAATTTAGAACTCACCACGATTAGTTTGCATCTTCGGATGAATTATGACAAGTCTACTGAACAATGTTCATCAATATCCATATTTTTCAATGCTACAAAAGGCTTTTTAAAGTCTAATTTTACTCAGGGTGCTCTTTGCATTTCGTAGAGATAACACCACATACACTTGATAACTATTATCATTTATGATTGAATTATTATTAGACATATAGATGGTAGATGAAATGGGCATTAGACAAACTGAAAATTTGAGATTACGTGAACAATAGAACAAATGGGTAGTAGACTAAGGGCGTGTTCATGCTTCACTTTTTCTGGCCAGAATCAGGCATCTGTTACGCGTTTAGTTTAAAACACGGTTGCGTCCATGCTTACTTTTGTAGAATCACCGAAAAACGGCGATCACGATCGCCGATCGTAAACTCACAAAAAGATGCGTTTACAATTTGTAAACGCGTTTAAATGGGGTCAACGCACTGACCTCTAGTGGGTCTACGTACATGTAGCATGCACAGTGAAGGTTTGCGAATCCAGCTGGAATACCAATTAAGGCCACACACGGAGAATTGCCTCGATGAGCCAGAGAAGTAAGCATGAACAGTACACCGTGGAACTGCGATCACGATGAGCATTTACGATGAGCGTTTCAGATCGCTCATTCTACCTTCAAAATCAAGCATGAACGCGCCCTAATTAAAATAGGACCATATGGAAATTAGACCAAATGATTATTAGCCTGAATGGTCATTAGACCAAATGATAAGTGGATGAAATGGTCATTAGACCAAATGATAAGTGGATGAAATAATTATTAGACCATATGGATAGTAGACTGACAGGGTGTAGACCATATGGGAATATACTAATTTGGAAGTAGACGAAGTAGTTGTAGACCAAGTGGCAATTCACCATTTTCAGGTATCCGAAACCTAGTTCACTCTCTGATCAACTTAAAGCCCGTCTGCACTAGTTTAGCCAGGGGGATTAGACCTCCCTGCATGGTCACTGACAGGTGGTTATCTTATCAAATCAGCTCTATAACACAAGAAAAGGGGGATCATCAGGGACAAACAGGCACCGATTAAGCATTGTTTGCTCTATAGAGGGCGCAAGTAGCTAAGTAGTGCAGTGGGGCTTTAAAGCATGTCACAAAATGACTTCTATCCTGTCTAAGACTGATTACACCTGGCAAATTGTTAACATGATTTTCAACATAAACCCCAAAATACATGTGTACAAGAGCCAAGCAAAGAGTCAACCATATCGACTTCAAGTCTTTGACTCCTCCACAGTCAATAGATATCACCTCATTGCCAGGACATCACTATTACGTCAAGCATGCGCTCTTAACAATAGGATGAGGGTGTGATCCGGCAACCCTGGACCTCTCATCGCCTATTCTTCTAGTCCCGCCGTCGCTTCCTTCTTGGATCTCCCGCGTTAACAATAATATTTTCGGGACAAACTCTCCACTCTTTTGTTGTCAATGCCATTCCCTTTTCAAAGCGAAAGGTCGCGGTGACGTTATCGTGGGCGATATTTGTTCATGCTTGGTCCAAAGATCTACAAGTGTATGTGTCCTTTATTTTTTCCCATTTTGTTAAGTATGCACAATGAAATACCAGGCTGTAGCCTACAAGGCCAATTACTCATAGCTTTTGCTAATTTGCTTGCTCATTTTGTAGATGCAGGTCACATTAATCACGAAAACATAGACTAAGGCTACAAAATGACATGAAGTCGGCGACAAAACCTTGCAACTTGGAATAAAACGAATGATTGTTGGGGTATAAACATTAATTTATCAGTTTCATCTGGTATTTTTTTCAGACATCCTGTTCCAACAAAAGAGCTTACATTCTTTCCTCTTTTAAAGGTACTATGTCCCTTTTGCAGCCAACCTCAAATGCTGTAGAACTTTGCAGGAATTATGAATATGTCATGTATGTCCTATCTCTGAAATTTAAACGTTAGCAGTGTCCTCATATTCAAATTATGCAAGGAAAACCGTTTACTTGCTAGACTTCACTGTCAGACACTATAGAGTGACTGACTGGCTTTTTTCTTCTTTGGTAATAACATACATGAAAAGAGTTGTAAAGGGTACATGAGTATTTGTCTACATCAATAACCCACTTTTTGTGATGGCCAAGATTAAACTGATTGAATCTTTGCGCAGCATAAAACGTATGACCTTTCGGTACAATTGTCTGAAAATCAAGACTATTACTTTTGGGCTCTATAGCCCTAAAGTCGATTTTACAACTAATAGTCATTATTTTCCCACTTGAAGACATGTTTAAGCCCCACCTTTTTTAGGGAAGTTCTAAATTAGTATTATCTTTCAAATGCAGTTGGAATTTAACTTTTTTCATTTTTTTGGCCTGCAAATGGGACATAGTCCCTTTAAAGCTATGAATATTACCTCCGAACAATATGCTAAAATTAGATTTTATGGCTCATCCCTACTTCAATAATGTGTTTCATTGCATGAATTTTGAAGAAAAGGTAAAAGAGCACCAACAATTACAATTGAAAAGATTTTTTTCCCCCTTCCTTTCTCTCTTCCTTCTACCTCAATTACATCACCGCACAGCCTCCAAACCAACTGATTGATTCTTGGCCAATCAAGGTATAATTCATTCAGTCCGTTGTCGGTCCGGTCTTGATCTCGTCAGTGTAACTGGGGTATTTATCTCTTTCTCACTCTCTCTCTTTCTTTCATCTCTCTCTCTCTCTGTTTTCTTTACACCAAATTATCTATTTTCATATTCCCCTCCTCCTATTCCTGTCTGGGAGTGTCTCGTCTTCTACCCCTCTTCAACCTCTTCTTCCTCCCCTTTCACCTCCTTCTCCCATGCCTCCTCCTCCTCCTCCTATTCCTCTAGCTCCTCTCCTTCTTCCTCCTATCCCTTTTTGTCCTCTCCCTTCTCCTCTTTCTCCCCTCTCTCCTCTCTCCCCTCCTCCTATTCCTCTTTCTCCTCATCTTCCTCCTCCCACCCCCTCCCCCTGTGGTCATCCTTCTCATCATCCTCCTCTTCCTCGGCGATCCAACTTTACAGGTTTTTCGCAACCTTCATGGAAAGGCCAGCATATAACCTTTGAAAATATAGTTAAAATTTACTGTCAATACCTTGTATACTTTGATTTTTACATTGCAAAGTAAATTGAAATGATTTGAATTGAATTCCTTCTCTTCACACAATTCATGATGCAACCCACTGCACCAAGGTTAGTAACCTTCGCCTAGTACAGTGAATCCTCACCTTCTAACATGTGCATCTGTCTCTGCCTGTCTCCATTTACAACTATTTTGTGTAACCTCATTTCTATATTTCTGTTACTAAAATCAAAATCTATACCTGTCACGCTCTGCATAACCTCACATGAGGATTGAATGAACCACCTGTAGATTGCGTAGGCACATGGCAAGTGGCTGGGATTTCTGAGTATGAACCAAGTATATGTGAGCTACAAATTCAGTGCGATATTGTACATACAGTTGTAGCTAAACATAACGATTCACAGGCTCAAAAAGGCTCTTAATTAAATAGAAAAGAAGACTAGTAAAAGTTAATTAATTGTTTATTTAACTAATAGCATTTCTGCATAATCAACAGTTATCAAAGTCCCAATGATATATTCAAGGTAAAGAAGAGATTGTCTGTCTCCCCCCCCCCCCTTTACTCTCTTTCTCATTCTGTTTACTTTCTCCCCCCCCCCCCCCCTCTCTCTCTCTCTCTCACTCTCCCTCTACTACTACTACTACTACTACTACTACTACTACTTCTACTACTACTACTACTACTACTACTACTACTACTACTACTACTCTTTCATCTCTCCTTCTCTCTTTATCTCTCTTTATAATAGTGGCAATGGATAGACAAAGGTTCAGGGCATGTTCAACAACAACAACAACAAATACTAACAAGGGAGCCCCTAAAAGTGTTCAAAAAAGACCCATAACTATACACACAGTCGCCTGATCAAATTTGGCTTTGTAGCCGTTTTATAAACCCCTCTCTACATCACACACTCTCCTCCTTCTTCTCTTTCACATTAGACATCTACTATAGGCCTATACCTCATCACTTTCATAAAGCGAAAGAGATGTTTCAGTAACTGCTGATATGACACAAGTATATTATCTCCCATTATCCATGTACACCACCACTCACCCCTCGACCAGCATGACGTACAGTCTACGTAACCGACCTACATGTACAGACCAGACCAGACCAGACTAGAAGGAATGCATACCTGCCTACCTTTCACAGCAAAAATAAGGAATATCTCAGGGCGAAATTAGGAATACAGTCTATTTTTCATATTTTTCACACAGAATATTTCAGAAAAAGAGAGGAATCTCTAGGGTTCAAAACAACAGCTTGAAGGCTAAAATATAGGAATCATCCTCTAAAATAAGAATGGTTGGCAGTTATGAGAATGCATACGATAGTTGTCTTGTCTACCTTGGCCATTTACCTTTCACTTGAACACCAGGCCCCACGTCTTATAAAAAGTTGCAATTACTATGAAGAAATTTGAAATTGATTGAAATCTCGCAAGTACACAGTTGTGATTAATATCAAGAAGGGATTGATTCAAATCAGTCGCAGTTCTGTATAATACAAGGTGCAGGCGTCCACCTGTAGCTAGTAGCATGTTCACACTACAGGAAAATCATATGAATCTTGTTCAGAGAAACGTTGGATAAAGAATCATAGCAGTAACAAAGGGGCATAC
Organism: Strongylocentrotus purpuratus; assembly: GCF_000002235.5. NCBI lineage: Eukaryota > Metazoa > Echinodermata > Echinoidea > Camarodonta > Strongylocentrotidae > Strongylocentrotus > Strongylocentrotus purpuratus. The sequence continues at coordinate 23,543,486 of NW_022145601.1, read as the reverse complement.
GAACTAGACAAAAGCATCGTATAAAGAAAGGTGGTATAAAGAAAATAGTGTGGAAGAGGTCAGCTGACATGTTAACTGCTTAATAATCAGTGTGCGCTCACGATAAGCCTTGCCCATTCACACGATATTAAACGGTGTTCAAACTAGAGGAGCACCCTCAAACCTTATTGAGTTTTCGTTTGAAATGATGCTCAAACATGCGTTTTCGTTATTTGACACTATGTACAGTGTACATGTATATAAGACGTTTTTGCGACGGCGTTCATACAAGGATTAAAAAAACGATCGTGTAGTTTTACGATGATTTCTGATAGTCTGAAAGCCGGGTAGGTCTATTGACATATGTCAACAATATGTCTACAATACCGATACCACCATTCCTTACACAGTCACCGTGGCAGCCAACGGAGAATTCTTCTCTTTCCTACCGGTAATCTTACAGGTGTCTTGATTTGTCATCTAATGATTAGCTGCATTTACACTGCAGCACAAATCATCAATTTTTCTCACATTCTGGTGTTTCGTTGGTAATTTCGTTGGTAGTTTCATAGCAAGTACCAGCAAACACAACAACAACAACAAATTAAAAAATCCATCTCTCGAGTGTGGTTTTTTTAAACACCTGCAGAAATTTCATATATTTTTACAGTGTACACGCTCGCTCTCTAAACTTTGGTACGATTCCTGTTTTTGGTCAAGTGATTCTCCTCACTTCAGTGCGATCTCATGCACACTACTCACCCAAAAATCAGAATGGGCAAACATAAATTAACGTTTTTAAGGGTTTTTCAAGTAGTGTACGTGGCAGACCAAAAAATCTATGATTTTCCAAAATGGTGTTTGGGCTGTGTAAATGGGCCTGACAGTAGTATGGGGGAAATCTATCTTTTCAACACAAACTAAACATTACAAATGTATGTTTCATCCCTAGCATGGCACTACGGTTCGTCACCAAGACATTAATCTACATTTGCCACTCTGGACCCGGGTGTAGTTAATGGGTACCTGGTAGGATGGATACCAAATACAGTGAAACCTGCTTTAGTTACCACCTGTATAGAAAGACCACCTGTCTACAAAGACCACATTTTTTGTTTCCCTTGAAAATGGTTTCTCATTGAGACATGTACTAAAGGAACCTGTACTTAAAGACCACTTTTCTTGTCTCCCTTGGATGGTCTTTATAGACAGTTTAAACTGTATCAAGTAACACATAACCCCTCTCCTTATTTTTGAAAAAAGTCAGGACAAGAAACTGATACCAGTAAGCAATTGACTTTATCGCAAAAAACCTGCTTCTTATAGTTATATGTACATACAAATTGAACATTCAAAAAGCAATGCAAACTGTAAAATCAGCCATCTAGCTCAATGCCCGGAGAGAAAACAGAACTCATTTTTAACCCTGTACTCCTCCAAACATCCCAAAGTCTATATATATAACATCATTGGAAGCTATCGTTTCTTGCTGACTTCACAGTTTGTTGTCCGACACAGGTTCATGGAGTCCTCTCTGTACCTACGTAATACAGGTTATAGCCCAGCAATGATTGGAATATTGACTTTCATAAAGCTTCATCTTCTTCAGTACTCTCGAAGAACTTCCACCTTCGTTGCTCAAATACCCTCTTGACCTATGAAATATGAATACCGGTAATGTGGTCTAATTTAAGCTGATTTCATTTATAGCAACTTATGAAATGTTTTGTTTCTCTCGTATTCTCCTGCTTCTCCATAATGCATGCCAAATCTAATTCAATCCTTTCTTCTTTTTCTCCAAATCATTCTCCTTTTTTTTTTTTCTTCTTCTTCTCCTTGTCCTCTTTATTATCACCTTCTCCTTCCCAATCTCACTTCCATCTCTCCCGATACCTTCTCTTCTTTCTTATTCCTTTTCATCTTTTCTTTTTCTACTTTATCGTAGTGAGGCCCAGTAACGTAAAATTTAAAAATTTAAAATCTATCACATATACATGTACCTCAAATCTTGCTGCCTTTAATTGTATTTTACCATGCATTGTATCTATCTCAATCTGTATTGTGGGGAGATACAATTAATAGTAATATTTGATGTTACAGGGCCCTCATCTGTAAACTTTACCTCTTGTCTCATATAGATGCACTTCCTCACACTGCATTCATTATCATTACATGGATGATGGACCTAGTATAAATCTTTTCAAACATTTTTCAACACAATTTAGGAATAATTACGGCAGTAGCCTAAACTCCCCTCATCTTCCCCAATACACTATTAATACCCTTCACGTTGAGCTCATTTTCAAAAAGGTTTTAATGAATAAGTTTCCCACACCTTTGTAGCAAAGTATTCATAAACTGGACCTCCTTTCTATACAAAGCTTCCCTTTCAATTGCTGCAAATCGTAGCCTGTTCAGACTAAAAGGAATTTATACAGAGCTGCTACACAGAAACGTATAAAGAAACGTCTTATCAAGAAACTGAACATGATGATATCAACTGACATGCCAGCTGACCAATCATCACTGCATGCTTAAAGAGAAGGTTGAGTTCTGGGAAGAGGTGAAAAATAATTTGTGAGCGTTACTCATTCTTATTATGCAAGTGTGGAAGAACATCAGATAAGACCTGTTCCCTGAAAAGCATGGCTCTTCAAATGCCTTCATATTCTAAATATGTCATGTAACATCGTAAAAATCCAGGGTAGGATTTTTACGCCACGTGTTCATGTAGTCCCATATACATCTTTATGTGTATAGTGTTTGTAACTTTACCAAGACTTTGCCAAATTTCTTATCATTTTGATGATTCCAGAACCTTGCAATACACACAAATTCTTATATGCTAGATGATCAACCTTTTCTGGTCGATTCCACACCGTTTCTTTCACAATGCAATCGCATGACCAGAACTCAACTTCATCTTTAAGATAAAGCCCCGTCCAGTTAATACAGTTTTCATGAGATACGTAAAGATTCGAGCGGGACCCTGATTCCTTATTGCGTTTCATTATACAATGTGCGTTATTCAACGTTTGTTATACAATGTGCGTTATACAACGTTTATTAATACAATAAATTCCGGTAGTCTGAATGAGGGGGAAGAGTCATCCTATATCTATTGTCCACTTCTTTTATTAGAAGTAGATATGTAATCTCTAAAGGGAAGAAGAACAGGTTACTCATAATTTTGAGTAATGCTAATACACTCTTTGACAAGCTATATATTCAGAAGGATAACAGTTGGTTTATCACTGACAGGTAATTTTTCAAGCTGGTGGATCCTTTATTCAAGTTTTTATAATCACAGGAAATTCATTTCTATGGTATAAAAAGCTGTCAAAATGAGGTTCACCACTAAATATTTGTCATTCTTAATGGGGTAAAAGACATTTTCACTACTGCAAAAGGGAATGCCCTTTTATGTGACCCAGATAATTATTACCAAGTATTGGCAAAAGGAAAGCCCTATTTTTATATCTTTTTTTAAATCAATTAATATCTTCATCTACAAATGTAAAGCCATGCATAAAAGGAGAATTAAACACCAAGAACATCATGATGGATATTCATATTAAATCCGGGTAGCTCAACTTCAACCTGGAGGGTGCTCAAGGTGCTACAATGATACTTAGATACAATTATGCTTACATTTACATTACATTATACATGGTAAAAAATGATATTAGTTAAAGTTGGCCATTAGATCAGTTTTCAGCAAATGCTCAATCTCCCATGATCTTCTGGTTTTAGGGATGATCAGAGTTGATGTATTGGCAGAATAGAGACCAAAACGACCAAGCTTGCGGAAGTTGAGTAGAGAAGAGATGTACTGTGGCGAGGAGAACTTCAAGGCACAGTATGTGGTCATTAGTACAAAGCACATTATAAAATAGGTAACTATTATTATTACTACTCAAGAAAGAAATTGGTGTTTAAATAATGTACCATGCACAAATGGAATCTCAAAGTTTGTTAGATTTGATGATACCCTTAATTACTCAATTATTGGAAAAGAAAAAAATTACATGTGAAGGCATACATGTAAAACCCCAATGAAAGAGTAGAGTTAAATGATGAATTAAATGATGAGTTTCAACTTTATGACTATAAATCATCTGTTTGGCGTCAGGAAAATGTGTAAAATGATATCTGTTAATGCCTGTCTGGCTCTGAACAGATCAAATAGAAATAAATAACCAAATTTTCAGTTTAAAAACAAAACAATGATGAATAAAAGAAACATAATTGTTGGTAATTCTATTTCATTTTCATGATTAGCCAAAAAAAGAAAGAAATGCCAACTGAATGTATCGAAAGTATTCAATGAAATTCAAAACGACTGACTTGCACATCCAATTTCCATGTTAGGCCTACATGTAAAAACACAAATATCATGATTCTTAATATACTGATATTACAGATCAAAAGAGGCCTGCAGACTACACTAAATTTCATCATTTATTCACTTTTCAGAACTCAAGGATTTTTCTAAATTTGACTTAATTTCTTCTCTCCCTCTGAATACATGTAACCTTGATGGAATATATTTACAAGAGACCAAGAACTAGATATCGATTTACCCTATAAAAAATGTCTGATTTGCAATTACAATATTTTGCTCCCCAGACGCATCCAATGGAACGGCTATGGAAGAACCAGTTCAGTGGTGATCGTGTAGCGATTATCAATACACGCAACGTGTCGGTAGTAACTCAATTAGACCTGTAGATACAGTACATGTATATACAAATGTGAAGCACGGATGAGAATCTTGCAACATCATAACAGTAGACTACATGTATCCATTGAGGCATTTGCCTGATAGTCCGGGCCAGGGCACATTAATTTGTCTTTAGGGCAGGCAATTTCAGAAGAAAAATCAGTAACTTTGAGCAACTTTTTTAAGTCACTTGTCCCATTTGGGGCACAATGAATGTGTTTACCAAAATAAGCATGACTAAACTCAAAACTAAGTGCGAAAACAAAATTGGGAAGAAGACACAACACTGTGAAGAAGCAATTTAACACATGGTTTTAGTACATTTTATACGTTTTTACTCTTGCAATTGCAGATATGAAAGGTACCACATGCATTTGGGGGTGGAGCAATTCATACTACTGGCTCCCGCCTCGTAACAATTGCATCTGTGAATTTAAGAGCGGGATAGACAAGAATGAAGATAATAAAAGACGATTGTCCGAGTACTTGGAACTCTGTTACATGTAGGTTCATTTCATTGAGATGAGGAGCTGAAGCAAACTCACACCTAGAAGAGCCCCACTTCCATTCATCTGTACATGATATATTATCTATGATTGCAGTACTTACGAGCACAGGAGAAACCCCTAACAGATCAATGCTGTTCAATACTAATGACCTACTTGGCGACTGCAACAGTTCACATGCCTTCTTGCATAAGGTTAATGAATGGCTCTAACCTTTTAAACATGGATAAGAAGCTATCAGGAAGCTTTACAAATGTGTTGCTTTCAAAACATTAAATGTGGCAAAACTTCTTAACACATTCCAAGGCAAGTTGATGAATACACCTACATAATCAGAGTATGTATTGCAGATTGAGGAATAATTGGTAAGCACACATACATGTACGTTGCTTTATAAGTTGAATCTTTTGATCAATAAACTGTGAAGACTCCTAGAATCACCAATTGCTTAAATATTGCAGAAAATGAAATACAATTAAGCTCAAAACAAAATTATGCGAATAATAAAACACCCATTTAAAAAAAATTCAAGGACCACCCATTGCTCGTCATCTTAAAATGAGAACCAGTCCGTGCAATTACTCAATGAGCTACTGTGTCGCTGTCAACCTAAAAAACAATATTACACAGGACCTTTTTTGTTTGTTAACCTGTTGAATTCCTTCCAAAGCATACAAATTACTGGGTAAGGAAGACAAATATAACAAGTCCTAGTGAAAAAATGTGAGAAAATGTGAGAAAATGTGATGCTGTTTGCTTCCAGTGTACCCTACAGTCTTGTAAAGTGTACATACATAATGAAGATATCAGCAAAGGGGCACCACTAACCTACATTCGTTGTTGTCGACAAGCCTCATCTTTTTAATTTGTACTCATCTATGAAAGACCTTGACTTCTACTTGTGCATCTTCATCTTAATAGTCTCATCCACATCTGCAATCTTAAATCGTTGTACGCGGCAAGCTTCTATACTGGAAGGCTTGGCTAAAGACATGATTCATTTTGTTTCATTTTCAACATAAAGTTACTATTTAGCCATTTGGGTCTGCGTACACTAATCAGATATCAAAGCGAGAAGCAAAGAAATGGTTTCAAAACAAAAGAAAGGAGTTCTTCTGAAAGAGAACAAGACTGATGCATCAAAGAATACCCCCCCCCCCCACATTTCCGGCCCTTTAATTCATATCAATATCTAGCTCTTTCATTTTCCAAACGTGATAATGGAATGTGGAAATTTAGCTACACATGTATTTTGAGCACCCCTAAGCTCCCTAACCCACCCCCTACATGAATATAGTGAATTTGACAGAAATCCATGATTTCCTCAAATCCCTAAAAACCCTTGATAAATCCAAGCTTCATGCAAACCTCTTCAAAAACAACCTTGTATACATTCCAATGCCAGTATTAGCTATGTTCACATAAGAGTAGACCTGCTTAACTTCGAGAGAAATATTTTCGTGAAGATAGATTGCTGAAGGCTCCCGTTAATGAAACATGTGAACAAGTCTCTAAGAAATTACTTGCTCCAAGTCTATTATCATACAGATATTGACTTGCAGGGTGTGTAAGATAAGGTTTTATTTTATTTAATAATAATAATAATAATGCCTCCTTATATAGCGCACATGTCTGTCACGTTGTGACGCTCCTGGCGCTTACCCTGGCTTTAGCAAGGCAGCCACTGCGGCGCTCTAGCATTTCATGGAAGAAATTCCTGCCAGGTACCCATTTACATCACCTGGGTTGAGTGTGGCAAATGTAGATCAATGTTTTGCCAAAGGACATTAGTGCCGCGGCGGGACTCGAACCACGGCCCTTAAGATCGACAGTCCATCAACGTATCTACTGTTGTTCTTGTTTGTATTACATTTTGAGGAATAAAACAAAATTACTAACCCAAAAAAAAAGTATTTATATTTTATTACAACATTCTTGAAGAAAATCTTCTTGAAAACATGGCTCATCGCTGGTGAATGAGGCTTCCACTCTTAATCCATTTCCACAACCCACACCACAGGCCAAATATGTAAGTGTATCTGTCATACCTCAGTTTATGAAATTAAGGGGAAAGAAACCGTTCTGCACTTCTGCCACCTGGTTCAACCAGTCTAATATCCAGTATTGGTTACTTCTTAAACTGCAAGGTATATTCGATATAGAATTCCCTCAAAAATTATTTCCATATGTCATCGGCTCCAATTAAAGGTGTTTGTGGTGAGTAAACAACTAGGGGGAAGTTCACATATGATTCATTATCAAATTAATTGCAAAATCCTCTCATGAATATCAAATGCCTGTGATTTCAAATGCTTGTGTAGTGTGATTGGTTTGGTTTAGGAGGGGAGGGGAGGGGAGGGGAGGGGAGGGGATGGAAGTAATCTGCCTATATTGACTAAAGGAAACAACTGTCAAATTGCATTGCACAAATTTTGTGTATTTCTCAATTCAAGAGCACTGAAATTTGTTGAAACATTTAGGCCTAAGATTCTTTGTACAATGTACATGTACATGTAAATGTAAATTGTACATGTTATCCTGAGTAATGTGCGATGAAATCTTTTTGTCCGAACTTCTGCTGTTTCATTTAATTTTTAAAAAGTATTAGACACATTTTCAGATGACAGCACTTGCTTCCGTTTGCCAAAGTAGGGCATCACATGTAAATGTAAATTGTAGACATGTTATCCTGAGTAATGTGCGATGTAATCTTTCTGTCCAAACTTCTGCTGTTTCATTTAATTTTCAAAAAGTATTTGACACATTTTCAGATGACAGCACTTGCTTCCGTTTGCCAAAGTAGGGCATCACTGAATTTACATCAATACATATCCATGTAAATATATTAAAAATTGAATAAATGTCAGACAATTAAGTTATGAATTAAACATGATTATATCCCTATTAGGAACCAATTTTAAGCTCCATTGTCTTCAATTGAACTCAAAATCCCTTCTTTTAAACGACTATGGTTCTTTATGTTGTCCAGCAACAAGAGATAACAATATTATATGCATGTACCATGAACTTGTCACACATAATTTTTACTTCATGCAGGCCACCAATGGCAAGGTTCAAATGCCAAACTCATTCCAAGGCCTTGTTAATGAACTCATTAAAATATCCGTGTACATAGAGATACACAGAAATAGGGCGCAGAGATACAGAGACAGAGAGAGACAGAGAGAGATAGATAAATAAAGAAAGACAGAGAGGGGGAGTGATAAAAAGAGGAGCGAATAAACTAGGATGAGTTATTAAATGCCAATGAAATATCAATGTGCACTTAACAGAAGGGTGTTTTGAATGGAGCAATTTCTTTGGAAGTAGAATAAATCAGGAGTTCCTGATCAAGTGGGTAAATCAAGTGGATATCTGGCAGGAATTAATTCCTTGAATTGCTAGTGTCATAATGGCAGCCATGCTAAAGCTGGGGACAATAATGTGGAGCGCCAGGAGTGTCATGTCTGACAGATATGAGCGCTTTATACAAGAACCCACTATTATCATTATTATTACATATTCATGGGAAGAGCTGTACTATTTCATCATGTTATATTCAATAATAGCACCTGATATGTACTTCCCCCTAGGATGTTAGTGTACTGGTACATGCATCCCTCTTTGACAATGTTCCAGCGCTTTATTCTCATAACTCACTTTGGACTAGGGTATTCTGCATTAGTAGCAGTGGACAAATATATATCTTCCTTCTTTATTAACATTGGCAAAATCAACATTTTCCTTGATGAATCGCATTTACATTAAAAACAAATGTCAAATCTATATTGAATAAGAGTCGTAGTTCACATACGTTGCAGAAAGTACCATTTACAATAGAAAATAATGATGCATTTGTCTAAACTCTAAAAAGTTCCTTTTTTATTGATATTCATTTTCCCATCCAACTTTCATAAAAACTCATAGTCTGTGAGAACATGATATCAATAACGTTCACATTTTCTCACGTATGTTCAATCATTTTTGTTTGTACATTTATTCTACAAAAAGATATGATACCCTAGGCCATGATTCGCAAGGCCACAAAGTTTTACATCTCATCTCTAATGGGTTAACTTTTATTTCAAACAGTTTGGATCATATTATTCGCCCTTGATCAAAAGGCCGGAAATCTGGAAACATTCATGATAAGACAAATTTAATAATTTTTTTTTTTTTTTTTTCGTCAGCCATTGGCTCATTTCACGGCCAAGCAGAAATTAAAAGGCCCGTTTACACATACAAAAAAATATTTTGTAAAAAATCATGTTGGTCTTGTACTAAACTTGGTCTTATATCAAACTAAATTGGGTTAGTTTAATACTAAATTAATCTGCATTGGTCTTGCAATCAAATAATGTTTGGTTTATAGTCTTACTGTTCTAAACTAACTGAACTGGGGAGGAAAGGTTGGATAGCTTAGGGATCAGTCCCAATTCTGACCCCAAAGCTTGGGAGTGTTCATACATCAATCCTAGGGTTGATAGTGGATAAACAATGGAGCAAAATGGCTGACAAGTGTGAAAGGTCATCATTTCAATTTATTTTTAATTGGTCCGAATTGTTAGCCAAAAGTAGGCAGAGTGGAAAACTGTAAAAAGAAGTTCTTTTCTTTTAAATTTTAGTATCAACAATGTATGTTTGCAATTGCCAATATAGACATATATACTGTAGGTTAATCCTACACATCAATAGTTTCAATACAACACAAAAAAGCTCCAAATCAAGTTCAACACATTCTTGGCAAAGACAATACAGCTAATTGTTGCAATCACAACTTGATAAAGACACTAATTCGTCATGAAATCCCCATCTATCGGTACAGTCTTCAAACAAACTGAAAATCAAAAGTTTTGTGGAACGGCGGGAGCTGGCTTTCATCATCGCTTGGCAACCGTATCATCATTGAGCCGCTGGTCAGGAAACCAGAGGATGGCATCACGAAGCAGGAGACGAGGCAAGGAGGACATACACTTGGATCATCACCAAGCTAAAAAGGTTACAAGTTGTTTCAAGCTTTAAAGCCCCTCTGCACTAGCTTGGCATGGAGGGATTACACCTCCCTGCAAGGTCAGTGGAAGGTGGTTATCTCATTAAATCAGCTCTCAATTAACATAAGAAAAAGGGCATCATGGGGGATCACCAGGTACCGCTTAGGCATTGTTGGCTTTATAGAGGGCGCAAGTAGCTACAATGTATACATGTAAGTAGTGCAGTGGGGCTTTAATACTAGTTTCAATGTTTATTTGTGCATTCATGGCTCTTTCCCCAACGTTTGCATGCTGCTTCATGTACCAAGTAACCTCCAAGTTCATTAATTTCCTGCCTTAAAGCCCCACTGCACTTTTTATAGCTTCTTGTGCCCTCTATATAGCAAACAGTGCCTAAGCGGTACCCGTTGGTCCCCCATGATCCCCTTTTTCTTATGTTAATTGAGAGCTGATTTGATGAGATAACCACCTGTCAGTGACCAGCAGGGAGGTCTAATCCCTCCTGGCCAAACTAGTGCAGACATGCTTTAATACTAGTTCCAATATATATTTGTGCATTTATGGCCCTTTTCCCATCATCTGCATGCTGTTTCATGTACTACGTAAACTCCAAAATCAATAAATTAATTTCCTGCCTTAAATGGTTCTTGGGTGCTCAATCTCCTTCTCCAGCTACGTGTATGGTTGCTCTGGGCTTTTTCATAAAAAAATATAGGGTTAGGTAACCTACATGTAGGTTTTCAATTGTGTTTTTCAATAAAAGGGCAAGTGCCTTCTTCCTTGGGGCACTACTCAAAATATATGATGGATAGCATTATTATCAATGTTTAGAATTTGGTATTAAAGTACAGGATATTGGTCATGGGTCAATTGGCACCAGAGCATGTGTCCTACAAACTAGTTCTTGATGTAGCTAAAGCCTAGGTCACAAATGCAGTTACGAACTGCTACGAACGCCGTACGAACGATCTTCAGACCATGGAAAAAAAGGGAGATTCATACGAATGCATCGTTCATACGAACCTTTGTGACTGTAGCTTAAACTGACATACCAAAGATGGATGGAGACCCGATTCTCATGGCAGACTTGGACTATGGATTGCACTGTTGTCGGGTGAGCCGTGGTACAACTTTTAAATGTAAATGTGAAGAACTAAAGAGAAACTGTGATTTTGTCCGCTCATATCTGCTCAATTAAAGGCATTCATGAAGGAATATTTTTTAATATGAATTCACAAGAAACGCCATTTGCAACGATGCAATGAATGCAGTATGAACGATGTAAACACTAAATTCACAGTAAAAAAATTACAAACACAGATTCAAGCCATACATTGCTGTATACTGCATAGATATGCTGTAAGCAAGGGGCACTCCTCTCATAAGGGCAAAAGGATTGCCAAAACTGTCAATACTCAACTGTCCAACTTCATCACCATTAAATCTAGTCCACGCATTTTTCATACTGTATGAGAAGTCATACAGAGTCCACTCCATATCGCATTTAACTTCTACATGTACTTCCACGTACACTTGAGTAATCATCTGTAATACATTAGATTCAATTACATTTAAGATCTTGCAGCTGCAATGAACATTATACCTACATTTTAAAACTAAACCAATTATATCAGGGGTGATAGTGAGCACTAAAAAAAAAATAGGTTTTTTGTTTTCCCCCTCAACCACGCCCCTTTGAGTAAAAAAAAAAAAAGAGGATTCGCGGGGAAAAAATGGCATCTAACAACATTCCCCCTTTCGAGTAAGAAAATTGGGACAAAATTGGGAAAATTGGGGGAAAAACAGGGCAAAATAGGGAAGAATAGAGAAAATAAGAGGGAAATCAGGAAAATCAGGATAAAATAGGGAAGAAAAAAAAAATTGGGATTTTTTTTTTTTAATCGGGAAGAAAAAAAATTGGGAAAAAATTGGGAAAAATAAAAAAAATCAGGAAACCGATTTAAATCAGGTTTTTATCAGACCTGTTATATACATGTAAATGTATGTGTGTACATGTGTTAAGTAACCAATTAATAAGATTACGTGGTCAAGTTCAAGAAGTCTAGCTATAAAAAAAAATTCCTCTCTTTTCCTCCATCTTAGAGCAATAACTCGCTTTACCAAACTCCAACATTCAATGGAAACTGCACAGAAATATACATGAATTACTCAAATGGATTATATATTATTTTTATTCCAACAAGAATATCATCTCATCGACCTGTACAAAACTGAAGGAGACAATTAATTTTCTATTTTTACCCAGACATCCTCAACGATTACCAAAGACAGTTCCATGTTCTCGAGAACACAGGTTCACTGAACGTTCGTTCCTGTCATCGTATCATACATCGAATTGGGCTAGATATATAGCTCTGATAGGCCGCTGAAACTATTTCAGGACTGATGTCGGGAACTGAAAGATGACAGGGGAAGGCCAGAATGAGTTGGTAGAATTAAACCAATAACATGTATAAAGTGAATGTGTAATAACATCTTAAGTTGTACTTTTCGAGGAGGCTCCAAGCTAAAAATAATTCCAGAATTTAATTTGAACAACATCCTAGCCTTCCGATGAGGGTAGGCCTACATGAGTACGTTCCTTTAATAGTTGCACCCCTTCAAAGTCTTCTCGCTCTATCTCTATCTACAGATCTTTTTTCTCATCCCTTTTCAAACCCATTTATAGACCAACTTACGAGTCGAAACCTCTACATTAATCCTTCTGTGCCACTTATTTCACAAATGATTATAAATAAACTTTTGAGACCTATTTTCAGGTCTAATTCAGGTGAAATTGGGAATGAAATATCTTCAAAGTAAACAGTGCATACAAGTGCTGGTTCCGCTTTCAACATAAGAATTTTTTTCCTGATCCATACAAACTTACAGCCTACATGTATATGTAATTTGCCAATAGCATTGAAAGGTTCAAGTTCATACCATACATGTATATATCAAAATAAATGTGCAGGCCACTTCCATCCTCCTAAATTGTAAATAAAGACTTTTTCATTTTGTCAATTATTGAAAACATTTATTCTCTAGTCACCAATCTATCTTTAGATGGATCAAAATCTAAAGAAATCTTTTGAAAGTGTTGGGGGAAAAAATCAGCTACTCTAATAACATTACATTTGTAAAGATTTTTAAACTCAATTTACAGAGTACAGCATCAATGTTATTTTTTAAAAGGTCCAAGAAATCAACCCGCTGTACAAATATATACAAATATATTACACACTATTTAACAGAAGATATTTTTGTAATATTAAACCAAAATACAACATTTACCCTTCTCGTTCCTTAGAGACCATATCCGACTAAAAAATGAAATGGATGAATTATTTATCTACGGAAAGCTTATAAGCCATAGATTACAATAAAATCAATTATATGCCATTTGAGTGTCTGTCAGAGGGGTGCGGAAAATGAGGTTTTAATTTGCTTTTGCACAATAATGAAAGGGTAAATACTTTTTATTCTACATTCATTGTTTTCTATTTATATCAAGTTGTATTTTCATCGGATAGGGTCTTTAATAGTTAAAAATCTAACTAACATCACGCGAGTGTGCGCAAGACGCACCCTAATTAGGAACTAGCCGTACCTTGGGACACGGGTAATCAATCCCATCACCGAGAGTTTCTCAAAAATAATGACAGACGGCAAAGATATGACCGAATCCTGAGCGATAAAAAGCGCCAATTATAAGAGGAAATAACTTCCTAAGCAATATCTAAGAGGATTTCTGGAGATAAGTGAATCTGAAAATCTGAATTCTGAAGTGATATTAGTCTGGAGTCTGGGACTACCTGGTAATACCTGGTAATCCTTAAAATAGGTGAAATGTCTGTGGCTTTTAGGGCATACATTATGGAGGCACTAGAATAAGTAATCAGATAATTCTGATTAAGCCGATGGATTAGAGAGTCTTAATGACCTATTCCTTGCTATCCAGCTTACATTACAAGCTTAGAGGATGATCCTTAATAACAAATTGTATTATTCAAGACTTAACGTCTGCAATTGGAGAAAAGTATATGAATGAAATGTTTGGTGGGATTTTTGTTGTCATCAGTACAAATTTCAAACAGGAATTACATATATGTACATGTATTTATATCAAAGGCTACAGAAACTGTTTCAGATCCCAGGAACTCCCATACCTAATTTCTTTTGGAAAAAAGCAAGCAAACAAATCTTCTTCAAGACGTTTAATATATTTCAATTATTTTGTTTTTAACTCAAAACACTTTGCATTCCTAATGAATGCAAATTTTCAGAGTTCGATCAAAACCCTGCCTCTCTATGTGCAAAGTAAAAACCAAAATAAAAGAATGAGCCCCCCAAAAAATACAGGGAGTTGCCCCGTCCACCCCACCCCCACCCATTACCCCTATGGTCACTATCATGGATTTTCTGAAATTTGGGGGCCTATTGAACAAGATCACACCCCCCCCCCTCCCCCTCCCATCACCCTCACCCCCTTCTTGAATAAAAACAAAATTGGCTAATATCATGTACAAGATTTGGAAAGTGAGAATTTCGTATTTGTGGTACTACTGGTACTGCCAAACTGATTGAAACGTGTTGACGCAGTATGCCTAACAGCTAAGGGATCGGCTTGGAGGTGCCTAAGGGATTGGCTCGGAGGTGCCTACATCAATCAGAGCGTAATGTGGACATCATCAGACTTGATTGGTGTTGACAATGATTTCACTTCCATTGATTAACTGCCTTATTAGCCTGATGAAGGACGAGGGTTGACTCACTGTGTTAGGCTACATCAAGGTGCTACATCGAGGCAATAAGGTGCAAGCAGAACTAGAAAATATCTCTATTCCTGGGCCCGTCTTATAAAGAGTTGATATTAATCGCAACTACATGTCATGTATTTACATAATTTTGTGTAAATTTGTCCTTTTATCTTCTTAGTATGCCTTTATTTGACGTTCATTTACTTTTTATACTTTTACTTTTGTATATTTAACTGTGTTTCTGTCTTTTCAATGCAAATGTTGATATAAATTAAATTAAATTCAATTCAATAAGAGATAGGAGACAGCAAACTTGCGATTGATTAGAGGACTTGTGATTAGAGGACTTCATTTGGATCAATCGCAACTCTTTATTCATAAGACAGGGGCCCAAAACTAGAAATGACCTCCATTTGTGTAGTTTTCGAGATTTCTTTTCCTTTGTAATCACTCATTTGCTACTGATAAAGTTCTTTTCAAATGATTTTATTCGCTCCATCTTATTCTTCTTAATGACATTTCACTCTTAGGCACCCTTGGACCAACAGGTAAAATTCCAGATAAATCTTTTAATTTAATGATTTTCTCCACCACTTCAGCTCCATTCAATCGACATTTAAAGATGTCATTGCATAACGTCTAAGAAAGAAAAGATTTGAAATCATAAGTAGTGGAATAATGTTGCATATCATTTTTTAAATCCCCTACTTCAAACCAAATGCAAGCTATGTGTACATTTATAACTCCTGAATGTTTATGAACATGCGGGGTTTCATGAAACAAGGAAATACATGCAGATATCAGGGGGGAAAGACATGAAAAAGTACCACGTTGCTACACAAAATTTCCCCAAATCAATCTTCTCCTTCCTTCCTTAGAACTACTAAAATAAACCATCTCATGAAGTCAGTCGGAGGATTGAGATAATAAGAGGAAACACCCTGTCTTGGCACACGCACTGATTTCTGGAGATAACTGACGATGTCTAGCAAACGAACGGGACAACCAAAGCTTTCCCCAAGCGTCACTTGCTTCATTTAAAGGTAAGAAATCAGGATTTATCTTGGAGGTCGTATTCAATTTGAATTTTAATACTGATAACTTATATGTCATTAAACACTTAGAATTGTTTGTCATACCAGGGAGGTGTTTCACAAAGACCAAGATCGACTTATGTTGGACTTGAACTATAGCAGGCCATTTATGCCACTGGTTGCTCTCACCATTATTTTAGATACTATTTTTTCCTTCAATAACAAATTATTAAAAAATGTAACTTCTGTAGATTTGTGACCATGATTTGTACATGTACGTCCCTTGAGAGATCAATGCCAGTAAATAGTGAGAGCAAACAGTGGCCTGCCATAGTTAAGTCCAACTTAAAGTCGATCTTAGTCTTTGTGAAACACTCCTCAGGCCAACAAACTATACACAAGTTTTGTATTTGAAGAATGAACTTTGTACAGTCAAACCTGTGCATTGAAGTCATCCAAGGGAAACAGAAAAAGCATGGACACTAGAAACAGGTGGCCTTTGTAGACAGGTTCTAAAACACACCTTTCCTCTCCAGGGAGATTTAATACATGTTCACTATAGACATGTGGCCTTTATAGGGAGGTGGCCACTAAGACAGGTTTGACTGTATTATATATTTAGGGCTATCTATAGCTGTCTTGCCTTGTAATAAATCACTATATTTCAACAAAGTCAAATTAACTTTGAAGTTCATGCCTAATAGATTTTTCAGTCGCTCAAGTAAACATTTAAAATTAATAGACACCAGGACAATACTGATTGATGTTTTCTTCGTATTTGGTTAATGAAGGCTAGCCATACATTTGTAGCTGTAATGCCAAAGCTGTATTGTCAGGTGAGATTGCAATTTGCCTTTGAATTTAATTTAATGACCGATCAATTAGTCACAAGTTAACACTTAAAATTCTTCGTCATATCAGGGCCATGCAATAATAACATCCGCAGGCCACAGGTGTCTTGCAACAAGGGTCTTTGACATTTGTAGATGAAGACCAGTAATGGTCATTACATTGAGAAAGAAACGTTGTGGAATCGATTATAAAAGGTTAATCATCTAGCATATAAGTATTGGTGTGTACTGCAAGGTTCTGGAATCATCAAAATGATAAGAAATTTGGCCCAGTCTTGGTAAAGTTACAAGCACTGTATACAGAAAGATATATATGGGACTATGCGACACGTGCGCGATATCAATCAGGTCCAAATAGATATAATAATTTACCAAAAATATCAATTAGTAGGCAGTTTCTTGGCAAAATTTGTATCATCACGTATTAGTTAAAACATATTCTTTCACATGATTGGTGAAAGAGCTTCCATTTCATTTTTTGAGAGGGGGGCGTTTCCAAAACTGGTCTTTACCTTTAAGGTGGTTATAGGTTAGGTAAGAGATTTTGTTTAGATATTATTGAAATCAAATTCATTTTGAATTCCATGACCTATCAATTAGAACCTAAATCACACTTTTGTCGTATCAGGGCCATACACAAACTATAGGTTTAGGTTAGTATACATCCTTTCTCTATCAAATTGGCTCATCCCTGGCCATAGACACCTTGCTATTAGGGTTTAACAGGTAACCAAGTAATAAAAAACTCTAGAAGTCAAATTCAATTTGAATTCTGAATCAATTAGAGCTTATATCTTGCTATTGTCATCTTAGGGCCACAGGCAAACTGGCAAACGAGACCCTTTTCTAATTAGATGAATCACGACTGGTCAAAGAAGACTTAACACTAATTGGTCTCTGCAGGGTATTATTGTGTAACAAATTTGTGATTTTCTTTCGAGGTCAAATTAACTTTGAATTTCACAACAAAACTATTACAGCCTAAATCAAACCTTTGTCACATCAGGGCTATGTAAAAATTGGGGCTAAGGCCTTTTTTTATTTGGTCATTAAGGGCTTGCCAAATCTTCAATTGTGGCCATTTGAATCTTTCAATTAATTTATTATAGTGGGTCAAAGTCTTATTTGATTATCCATTGGAAGTTATGTAGTCATGTAGCCTACCAATGTCCCTGTTCACTTTTTTTATATTTCTGTTTAATGCATATAATCTTTGTCAAAAGTAATTATAATGGAATAATAATAATAAAAATAATAATATGTCGTTTACTCAGGGTAGCCATATCAAGTTTGATACTGTTCTCCCTGAGGGCCCTGCAATCGTATTAGATGATGATGAATTATGTTAAATAATAAATAGAAAATACCCCCCCCCCCCCACCCCTTTCAAACCAAATTCCTTAATTCCCATAAAAATGTTCAATTTACAGTGTACCTCATAGTCATACAGATAACTAAATGCCACATATAGAAGTTATGTAGGCCGGATTCACTTTCTGTGTTAAGTTAAACTTCACTGTAATTTATAAGTAAGGAATTCTTTCTCCATAAAGATCAAGAGCCAGCATTATAACAATGCCTCATTTCACAAAGTCAATTACGCAGATCTGTACAAGCACAAAAACAACACATCGGCTCAATGTATACTTGTACATACATGTAGGCCCATTTACACCTCCCTAATGTATTCACCGTTTTGAAAAATCATAGATTTTTTGGTATTCCATTTACGCTACTGGTAAAACCCATAAAAAATGAGTTTGCTCGTATCAATTTTTGGTGAGTAGTGTGCATGCGCCCTGTATGCATTAGCATGGGAGCAAGGAGAGTCATGTGTGCAAAGATCTGTGAAACTTTGGCAGGCGTTAAAAAACTACACTCCAGAGGTGGTTTTTTGTTGTTGATTTTGTGTCGTGTTTGTTAGTGGTTGCTAAGCAAATACCGGCGAAACAACGGAATGTGAGATTAAATTAAATAAGATTAAATCTACCTGAAATAACTATCTTGTCCTTCCTTTTAATACATACACTGTACTAAACAATCTGCTAACTATTTTTTAGTTTTTCATGGCCTTGATGAATATGGTTTCCTTTTGACAGTCAATGAGACACCATTTTAGTTCATCAAAAAAGGACTTTGTTCAATTTTCTTACACTTTTTTAATGACTCAATTTACTGTAGACTTTTCTACACAAATGATAATTAATCCTTGAAGGTTTCTTAAAATGTTTTGCTATTCCTCTGTACAATATGGAGCCTTGATGTGCTGATGGGGGTAATTGAGCCCATTGTTCCATGTTTGTGTTAGCGTTAACAAAATTGGAGACATAATGATGTACACGTAAATTTTCAAGACTTTTCAAGAAAACAAATGGCTCAAGCACCTACAGGGTGTATAAACAATGACATGTGTCCCCCTCCCTTCAACTCAACTCCCCTCTCCCTCCCCCTCTACTCCCCCTCCCCCTGACCCCATAAAATCTTTAATTATACTTTTATTCTATTTGTTAATAATAATAATAATAATCCGGTTTTTTATATAGCGCTCAATACACCGATCCAACGATGTACCTAAGCGCTTTACAGATATATTATTATCCCGGTCATCGGATTCAGGCTTACCCGCACACAATGTATGCACATTTTCCACTCATATGCACTCATATTGAGAAAAAAGTTTGTGAGAACATCCTTTTTTCCACAATATAGACAAATAATAGAAGAAAATTCCATCGTAGATTTTGGGCCCTCCCAGACACTCCAGTGCCAGTCATCAAAGCACAGGGATGCATTGAAGTCCTAAGGTTTCCTCGATCAAAAAACATTAAATTGACAGGCTAAGCTGTCTTTACTACTAATATCATCAGCCTACAGTGCGCCCTATACACCCACAAACCTGCTCAAATCCTTTGAAATAATGAATGAATGAATGAATGAAATCACTGTTTTGTGAGTGAAAAGAAGCCTCATGTTTACACAGTCCCGTCTATGCCTTTTGGGGGGAAGGGGGAGGATTGATTTATTTATAGGCATTTTACTTGGAAAACCCGATGCTGGTTATATTGTATAAAGTACAGAGGTATGCAGACAACAGATTTTATGACCAATTTAAAATTTAAAGGTTTCCTCGATCAAGAAACATTAAATTGACAGCCTGAGCTGTCTCTACTAAAGCAAATACATCATTAGCCCTATACACCCAAGAAACCTGCTCAAATCCTTTGAATGAATGAATGAAATCACTGTTTTCTCCTAGTGAAAAGAAGCTTCATGTTTGCACAGTCCCGTCTACCCGGTACGCCTTTTGGGGGAAGGGGGAGGATTGATTTATTTTTAGGCATTTTATTTGGAAAACCTAATGTTGGTATATGGTAGAAAGTACTACAGAGATATGCAGACAACAGATTTTACGACCAATTTAAAATTCAAAGGTTTCCTCAATCAAGAAACATTAAATTGACAACCTGAGCTGTCTCTACTAAAGCAAATACATCATCAGCCCTACAATGTGCCCTATACACCAAGAACCCGCTCAAATCCTATGAAATAGTGAATGAATGAATGAAATCACTGTTTTCGCTGAGTGAAAAGAAGCCTCATGTTTGCACAGTCCCATACATGTATATGCCTTTTGGGGAAAGGGGGAGGATTGATTTATTTTCAGGCATTTATTCGAAAAACCCAATGTTGGTATATTGTAGAAGGTACAGAGGTATGCAGACAACAGATTTTATGACCAATTTAAAATTAACCGTCCTCATAAAAGGGTTAAAGAAAGCCTATTAAGGTACATGTATTCACCATCATCATGCTGAAATCCTATTTGTTTTTTGTGTAAAACTCGCAGGCACCAGGCCAGGTAATAAAAGTGTAGCGCCTAGAGTGTCAGGTCTGACAGACACTCACTGCAGACTGTAGATAAAAGAACCCACTATTATCAGTCGAGTGTACCAATACCCAAAACATGTTTTGCTCTTGTCTCTTGATGTAAGGTGTTCCTATATTAAGTATGATACGGCATTGCCTCAAAATAGGTTGCGCAGTAGGACTGTTTGAAAGTCTGTTGTGCTTTCCTGAGCGACTGTGCATACGTGTACATGTATTTACTTGGAAATGCCTAATGTTGCTGTGGTTACGAGATGGTTACTCATAATTTCAGCTCACACTTTCAGGGGTTTCGCTGAATATCATTTAAGGCCATACACCAAACTTATTCATCCCTTTCTTTCTTGTTCACACTTCAGCTTGATGTTTCAATACCAATCAAATTGACATTCTAGGAATGCTAGCCTTTAATCCACAGTGAACTCCACTTCAG
The DNA here is from genome assembly GCF_000002235.5 of Strongylocentrotus purpuratus. Classification (NCBI taxonomy): domain Eukaryota; kingdom Metazoa; phylum Echinodermata; class Echinoidea; order Camarodonta; family Strongylocentrotidae; genus Strongylocentrotus; species Strongylocentrotus purpuratus. Next base: position 23,522,324 of record NW_022145601.1, on the reverse strand, counting down.
CATGAATTATCCCTTGTGTGCATCAAAAATAACATGACGTGTCATGAGCGAACATGATCCAAGTTGTACTATTGGTACCCTGCCAAATACAAGATGACAGAGACAACTCTTGCTCTCATGCTCTCGCTGTTATCTAAAAAGAAAAGGCTTTTAAATCCCCACTGCACTACTTATAGCTACTTGCGCCCTCTATATAGCAAACAATGCCTAAGCAGCGTCCATTGGTCCCACATGGTCCCGTTTTACTTATGTTAATTGAAAGCTGATTTAATGAGATAACTACCTGTCAGTGACCATGCAGGGAGGTCTAATCCCTTCTGGCAAAACTAGTGCAGATAGGCTTTAACACTAGTCAAAGCTTATGGATCATCCTCGGCTGAATACCTAGTGTATATACTGATGCTTGGTTTTATCTCGGTCTTAATTGATTTGTATAATTTAAAAACCAAACAAAAATCAAGAATTGGGTTGAACTTTGAGGAGAATGGGCGCATACAACATTTGCATCCTTGAGGCATTCCACTGCAGTATGTTTACCTTTTCCTTTCTTTTCTTTTTTCTTTTTTTAATGAAAAAGTAAACATTCAATGTTATATGCAAAAGGCAACCTTCAAACATCAAACAAACTACTTCACACCCTCACTACTTCAGCGAAACATTCAGCATGAGAACATAGAGAATGAGAAAACGTCCAGGGCAGCGTCCCATGAAACCCTCATAAGTACAAGTTCACCGACATCCCATTGAAACATGTGTAGTTTAACACAGGTTTCAATGGGATGTCGGTGAAATTGTACTTATGACGATTTCATGAAATGCTGCCCAGGTTCCAAGACAATAAAATGCCTCGCTACAGATGCTTCTCTTTTTAATTTTGTTTTTGAAACACTGTAAATTCTGTGCGAATTTTTTTAAAGAGAGCATCAAAAATTTACTTTAACTGACAATGGATACCAAAACTTGGCAATGGCCTCTACACTACAAGACTTGGACTAATGCAATTTATAGCATCAATCATAACTCTCTATCACTAGCCAATCAAATCCTAGTTTCAGTCGTGACTCATTTTCATACATTAACTACATGTATGATCAGTTTATTTCAGAACTGGGTCTATGGCCTATATATCATCAAACTTATCATCAAACTTATCATCGACACTGCCAACTTTAAATAGGAAGTTTAGTATTCTTTTGAGTAGAACATGAGTATTCTCCCGATGAAATTTCCAAGTATTCACAGAACATAAAGGCTCATCTTTATTTTAAAAAGTTGAGCTTCAATCATGATTCTTCTAATTGAAAGGATACTAATAATCTGGATTCACGTAGCACTTTTTACTAAAAATCTTCAGTCGCTGACAAATTGTCCACAATTTCTATTACATGATGAGTATTCAGACCATGTACCCGTTGTGGTGACACATGGCAAATTCAAAACGACCAATAAGAGAGAGAGATTGGGTAGTACAATCTATGCATCGGTCACACACAATGCGTATTGGATGGGATTATCACTACCAGTAACAGTCACTATTAATACCATCACCATCACCACCACCATCATCACCAACACTACTACTACTACCACCAACACTACTACTACTACTACCAACACCATATCCAATATTCAATCATTATCATCATAAGTGACTACTATCATCATCACCATCTTTATCACCACCACTAACACCAACACCACCACCATCACTATCCTCAATACCACCACCAACCAAAATTAACCACCACAACTATCATCATCACCATCAACCATCCAGTCATCTTACCTGTAACCATGTGTCGATCTGTAGGGTCTTGATCCCTTCGGTCAGCGCCTCATAGACCTCTGTCCACTGGCCGTAATCAAACCACAGGGTCAGCAGCCTCAGGGTGTCCTGGAGGGAGTTATCGCTGGACAGGGAGATTGACCGCACGAAACCGTGCACCGCTGGAACCGCGTACTTCTGGACATAGTCGCTCTGGAAGACAAAGACACATATTTAGTACCTTAGATTATGTAATACTTTAATATTGGCAACAGCATTAGATTGTTGCATCTGATGTTCATACGGTCAAACCTGCTTTAGTGACCACCTGTCTACAGAGACCACATTTGATGTTTCCCTTGAAAAATGGTTTTTCATTGAAACATTGACTAAAGGAACCTGTCTACAAAGAACACCTATCTTCAAAGACCACTTTTTGTGTTTCCATTGGGCAGTCGCTGTAGACAGGTTTGACTGTATTTATGAAAATATGCAATGATGGTCATTTTCAGTGCTTTTTTAAACAATCATCAAATGGGGGGACCGATCACAACAAAAAGTCATCTGTATATTACTCAAACGAGAAATGTTAAGAATTAAAGAGTACAGGAGGGAAAAAGATTTATATAAAAAAGCCCCCTCTAAAGGTAAACACAAAGGTTACTCAGAAAGAAATGTAATTTTCATGTGTGTGATAGTCATATTTGATATGTATATCATCTCAATGGTCATTTTTACTTTATCTAGAGAGTATGAAACTTGCAAAAACTATACAGAACTAATGTTTAAATCAAACTTTTAATGCATATATTTTGGCAAAGAACCAAAAAGATGTAGAGGCTTTTTGGTGATTGGTCACTTTTATACTTATACAAATTTAAATATTTGATAATTCTTACCCCATTGCCTACAGGAACCAAGTGTTCCCTGTATTAAGCCTATGGGAATAAGGGAATTCAGTAGTCAACGAGTTAACTCATAACCATAAGCAGCTACTCACCTGTGGCTGCTGGGAGGAGGGGGAGGTGGAGGAAGGCGTGGTTGCTTCTGCCCCAATGATGTCCCCTTCACCCGCTCCCAACCCAGGGGTGCTCGGACCCTCCCCTTCCCCGCCCACGTCACCCGCCTGGCAGGTGCCAACGACGCCCGGGGAGACCGGTGTAGCGGGGGATGGGGAAGGGAGCCCCTGATCGGTTACGGGTGAGGAGGCTGTGGTGGCGTCGGCGGGTGTGGTCGGTGTGGAGGGCGTGGTAGTGGTGGTGGGGGTGGTGGTGGTAGCTTGTACACTCTGCTGCTTATAGTAGAGGACAGACTCGTAGTTCATGAAGGCCCAGGAATGCCATGCCTAGAGGATAAGAAGTACAGAAACATTGTTATACATAACATTAAAACCTGTATATAAAGGCCACTCAAAGGAGACAAGGAAGGTTGTCTTTGCAATCTAATCCAATCCAGGTATTTATACAGCGCTAATATCTAGTTGCCTAATCAATGGTGCTGATGAGACTGAAAAACTACCCAAAATGTCTGTTCATGATTCTAACTGGGAAAGACAAAAAAGCAATGACTAATTGTAGGCAATCTGAAATAGGTATGTCTTTAGTTGAGTTCTGAAAGTGGATAACTGGTGACAAGAGCGAAGGATTTGGGGAAGACCATTTCACAATCTCGATGCACAGGCAGTAAACGAACGATCCCCTATGTAAATGTCCAGGTTCTTTAACTAAATTTCAATAAGCAACACTGCTCACATGAAATAGAATATATGATCCGAAAGATAGGTGGTCTTTGTTTAGATGAGATCATTAAACAAGTTTGAATGTATTTTGAGATGACTGAACTGATACCAGAACTGCCCTAGTTAAATATGGACTGCCTTCTTTGCAGAGGAATCAAGGACCATTTCAGTATAAATCTCTGTATGAATGACTTAGATAAACACCTCTACATTCAATGCAAGACTTTGGAGATTCAAGAGAACTTTCCTAAGTGAAGAACCCACCTTATACCAGTCTCTGTCGTGTTCCGTAGCCTGCCTGAAGTAGCCCAGGATCTGCTCTACCGTGTGTTGGTTCAGACCTTCCAAGCTCTGCTGCCATTCACCTAGCTTCAGGTAGCATCTATATTATCCAGAGGTGTAAATGAATCAGCTTTGCCTCCTTAAATTGGCAACAATTATACTTATCTTTCACTCTCACATTCTCTAAGACTACTGAAAAATGGGTATTAACCCTCATGAGGCTAGGTAAGATCTGTAAGATATGTACAGACATTTTTTACAGTGATGTGAATGAATTAATAATAATAGCTAGTTCTTATATAGCACTTTTCAGGACCGAAGGCCCTCTCAAAGCGCTTTACAGATATATATATTATTACCCCGGTCATAGGATTCAGGCTTACCCGCACACAATGTATGCACATTCTCCACTCCCTGGGGAGCATTCCAGCCAGGCGTCTTTTTTTTACAAGCGCACACTTGCTAATCTAACCACATTAGCTTTCGCATCCTACCGGGTACCCATTTAACACCTGGGTGGAGAGTGGCAAATGGCGATCAATGTCTTGCCAAAGGACATTAGTGCCGCGGTGGGACTTCGACTCCTCAAATTGGCACCGATTGTACTTATCTTTCATTTTCACATTCTCGAAGACAAATCAGAATGTGTATTGACCTGTTGACTACTTAATTCATTCGTTGCCATAGGCTTAATACAGAGGCTACCGGTTCCAGTAGGCAATGGGTTAAATAAGCCTATGTGGATGGAAAATACAAAATGAAACCCAAAGACATCTGAAATTTGACATGGAAATATTCTTTCACTTCCACCCCCTTGTTGCCAATTTAGAGAATTTAATGATTTCTTCAATCTCATTTTCTTTATTTTTTATTCATTTATTCAACTTATTTAACAGGGTAACTTTATCAGTATTAAAATTGTTATTCTGAGAGGCCCTGTACAAATACAGAGGATATTGAACAAAATGTAAATACATACATAACATATCATAGATTATTTGTTTTTGTTTTTGTTTTTTTTGTTTTTATACACCAGATATCACCACAAAACTAGATGGAACTTCGACTGCGCGCAGTCGAAATGATGCCTCCGTCATAGAGCAATTTTACAAACCAAAACAGAAGAAATTGTTCAAATTCAAGTTCAATTGTAATCCATTAACAGGTTCTCAGAATATCGTGATTACAAGCAATTTCTCATATACATATACATGTATGACCCTTTGATCTTTGACCACATGACCCTAACATCTACTCAGTTCATTGGCTCTGCAAGATGTCCCGAGTTAAATAGTAATCCATCTGTCAGTTCTAATGAGAATGCGTTCACAAGCTATTTTTGCATACATAATGAGCCCATGACCTTTGACCTTTGACCTCATGACCCAAGAATCTACTCAGTTCATTGGCTCTGCAAGATACATACATGATCTAAGTTTGGGAGGAATCCATCAATCTGTTCTAATGATAATGCGATCACAAGCTTTTTTGCATGCATAATGAGCCGCTACATACATGACCTAAGTTTGGCAGGAATCCATCAATCGGTTCTTCAGATAACGCGATCACGAGAACGCGACGTACGGACGGACGGACGTACGGACGTACATACATAAAAATAAGATATTCGTTGTTCCTATTTATGGAGGCACTACATGTATGTAAATCAAAATTTTCTTTCATTTGTTCCTCTGCCCATGTTATTCAGAGCATTATGGTGTAAAGAACGATCTGAGCCCTGTTTCATAAAATTTGTTATCAAGAACAAATGCTAAATTTCTATGACAAAGTTGCACTCAGCCAATCAAATACCACGATTTCAGTACATGTACCTTATAACAGTTATCGTAACTTGTTGTTCATAACAAGTTTTAGGAAACAGGGCCCTTATCAAGAACAAAGATCTGGGCCCGTATTCAATAAACTTCTGAGACATTTTTCTTAAGTCTAAGAAAATGTCTAAGAATTTGTCTAGGTTAAGAAAGTTGCCTTAGCCGTATTCTAAACACGTAAAGCAGTTTGTCATAGCTAAGACGAAAGATAAGACAAATTCTTAGACCCGATGACGTCATGTGGGAAAGTTGATGTGGTCGACTCGAGCGAATTAATTGCAACTAATTTGCCTATGTAATTTGCGTGTTAAAATAAAAATCGCACCGCACGAAAATTATACACAAACATGTATGGGAGAGCGTAAGGGAGGAACGATGCTCACATAATTATTTCGGGATTGACCAACTGACACTAAAACAGTCTAGTCAAGATCCCCCTGAGGCTAGATCTAACATCCACTGTAGGCTTTTTATACTTTTCTGTCAAACAACTCCGAGGAGCCCAACCGGGCTTACTTATTATGTCGCAGCCGCAGGGTCTGTGAGTATGAAGGGAGCGCCGTCGCTAGCCGGCCGACCAGCGCTAGCATTGGATTTGGAGCTACCCTTTCATTGTTTTACATCGTCTACTGTTATGATGGCCTAAAATTAATCAAATGGCTAGATGTAACCTTTATCAGACTCATACTATAACAAATTTTGTCTCACCTAATATTATGCTGATTGCACATTATTCCCTGTTTCCATACTTTAGCGCCAAAGACTAATAAAGTAAGAGACGGTTTCTTTATATACGACAGCCATGTCATGATTTAGTGTTATGCATATGCTACTACTCGTTTAGTTGTGTACAAACAAACATTAAGTACAAGTACACAGAGCCTATGGCGCTCCTGCGCGCTGCGCCGTCGACGCTGTATACGCGAAGCTTACGTTGTTATATAGGTCAACTGATAACCTGCGCTCGCGCTGCATGCATTGTTTTTATTCCATTTGATTGAAACCCGAAGCGGTTGCTTGCAGCATCACTGAGCTGCCGGTGCCAAAGCCCCATTTAAGCATCCTCGTAGTATGCTTAAATATAGGGTAGATTTCTTACTTATCTTAGATATCTCGATTGTATTAGAATACGACATGCTACTTAAGTCCTTTTTCTTAGATAAAATCTAAGAATCCTTCTTAATCTTAAGGCAAATTTCTTAAGTCCCCATTGCTGTTATAGAATACGAATTTTGGCTAAGATTTTTTCTTAGCCAAAATTTAAGAAAAAGTACTTAAATTTCATGCTTAAGAAGTTTATTGAATACGGGCCCTGGACTCTGTTGCATAAAACTTGTTATCAAGAACAAATGGTAAATTTCTATGACAAAGTTGCTCTCAGCCAATCAAATGCCTCAATTTCAGTAGCTTATAACGGTTATCGTAACTTGTTATTGATAACAAGTTTCGTAAAACAGGGTCCTTACCTTCCAAGGAGTTTGTGTAGGTCTGGGTTCTCTTCTCCATTGGGTAGGGTTAGCATTGGATGCTGGGTGAGAGTTGTCTGTACAAACTGGTGCAGCTGAGAGAGGGCTAAAGGCTGCACAGTTAAGGTGGAAGGGGACATTGGAAATGAAAAGGTATGGAAATAATATGAAAAGGCATGAACAACGCATGTTTGCGTATGCTATCTATACCACTGTCACTACTTATAATACAGTGAAATCTGTATATAAAGACGGCTCAAGGGAAACAAAGAAAAAGTAGTCTTTATAGCAGGTTTGACTGTACCACCATCACCACAATCCTTGTTGGGTGCAAATGTTTTCAACATCATCACCACCACCCCACCAATACCACCACCACCATCACCCCCACCGATACCACCACCACCATCGTCGTCATCGTCGTCGTCATCGTCATCATCATCATCATCATCATCATCATCATCATCACCACCACCACCACCACCACCACCAACACCATAACCCCCACCACCATCATCATCATCATCCCGACCACCACCATCACAATCAACACCACCACCCCACCAATATCCCCACCATTGTCATCACCATTGTCATCACCAAGTCACCACCAATACCCAAAGAGAATCAGAACTACCACAACCATTTACCACCACCACCATCATCATCACCACCCCCACCAACATCAATGACCACCACTATCACCACCAACACCACCACCACAACCAACACCATCACCACCACCACTACAACTCACCCTGATTCCATCCTTCCACATGTGTTTGATGTAAGCAAAGATGACCCTTGGATCCTTGATGAGGGGGGCAAGGGACTCGAGGGTGGCTTCCTGGAGAGACGGATCAGCTCCAAGTAGATTCACCAGTACCTTGTGAGACAGCACCTAGAAGCACATACCAGATGAAACATGATTAATTCAGTATAATAATAATATTATATAGCGCTTACTACATCGATGATGTCTCTAAGCACTTTACAGATATGTTATTACGCCGGTCATCAGATTCAGGCATGTTCACAGACAATGAACCTTTCTCCACTCCAACCACATGAACTTTCGCATGCTACCGGGTACCCATTTAACACCTGGGCGGAGAGTGGCAAATGTAGATTAATGTCTTGCCATAGGACATTAGTGCCGCGTTGGGACTCGAACCCCGTACCTAGTGATCTGTAATCGGGTGACTTATCCACTAGACCACAACACCTTTAGGTGTATTCGTGCCATTCTTCCTTCTTCCCTCTTTTCTTTCCTAACCCGATATATTTTTATTTTTTTGGATACCGGTACTGGATACCAGAGGCCATCTTTCAGAGTTGTGATTTACCTCAACACTGATTTTGAGTTAGATATCAATAGCATCTTCAAACACTGAAGTGACCCTGACACTGAAGGGAACCACAAAAACTCTTCTTTTAAACAGGGGCATAATACAAAATTTCTCCATGCATAATTTCATTGAAGATAAAGGATTAGGGTTTGGTTGGGAATTGGGTTTCATGTTAGGTTTAGAGTGAGGATGAGACTTTGGCTTAGGATTAGGAATTAAGGGTAAAGGTTAGGTACAATGTTTACTCTGGGACTAGGAATCCTTTAATGTGGCGAAGTTAGGTTTAACTTGAAAACAAAATTGGCTAATGCGGGATATTGACTGCTGATCAACCGCCCAGGGCCCCGTTGCACAAAACTTACCATTGATCCTAACTTTGCCATCAATGGCAACTACCTTGGTAACAGAGCTCAACAACCAATCAAAATCAAGGTGTCCATGGTAGTTACCATTGATGGCAAAGTTACCATCAATGGGAAGCTTTGTGCAAAGGGGGACTGAGCATGTGTCCAAAAACCCTTCTGTCTCTCCATTCTATTCCCCTTCGTGAAGTATGCACACTCACCATCCTGCCACTCTTCCTACACAGACTGGCATACTTGAGCCATGTCCGTAGGTCCTCATGAGGAGAGATCACAAGGGAGCGCACCTGGATTATCTTCTGCCAATCCTCAACATTTCTCTGACATCCCTGAGGAAAAGAAAAATAAAGAATTAAATGGTAGTTCTTCAAGTCAGACAAAAATGTTTCTCTAATATCTAGGAATGTATTTCACCAAGGAAGGGAAAGATGAATGACGATCTCAAGTCAATGCTCTCAAAGATACAGATACATCATGTATGCACAGAAAAAAATAAATGTACACAAGTTTTCTGTTAAACACAGAGCCTCTGAAAATCTGAGTCTTTGTTGCCCATGATTACAATCTCAAACTTTTTAATGGAAAACTACACAGGATTCCCTTGAATAATACTGCAATTTTTCCTCTTCTATATTACAAATTGTCTGTTAAGAGCCATAAGGATATTAACTACAGTTAACAACTAAAACATTCATATCCTTACCAAGTTTTGTAATTTTATAAGTTTGTGAAAAATCGATTATCCCTATTTATGTTTCCTGGCAATGTAACATATTAAAGCTTGCACCTAAAAGTATTCAAGAAGGCACGTATTCAACCAGTCCACCTTTCATTCTTGAGTTACAAAAAAACTATTTAAAAAAAATCAAATTTACAAGGAGCATGAATAATCCATCTATTAACTGTATATCCAGTACATGCATTAATGCCATTAGGCTCTCAGGAGATGATACACATTATTAAAATTACGTTATCTTACCTGTAGACGGTCCCACCACATCTCCTTAATGATATCCTGCCTCTCAGGGACCAGCTTGTACTGGATGATTTCCTCCAGCTCCGAAAGCATCTGCACGGACACCATGGCTCCGTACGCTCTGTCGTAACTCTCTCCAGCCATGGCCGTCAGCTCGGTGTCAAGGATATCCCTGGCCTTGTCAATGCACTGCGGAGGCAAGAAAGTACAGAAATAAAAGAAAATTGAACATTACAATTTTATCACGTCCTACATGTACATGCATCTGGATTGACACCATGGATCTGTATGCTGTCGTAACTCTCTCAAGCCATGGTCGTCAATTCTGTATCTAGACAATCCCAGGCCTTGTCAATGCAGTGCAGAGGCAACAAAGTAAGGAAAGTTGAACACATGTATCGTGAGAACCTTTCTCCAATTTTAAAGATTAACTTGGTAACCGGCAACCTTATATCTGGGCCCCATCTTACAAAGAGTTGATATCAATGGCAACTTCTTTGCGATTGATATTAATTGCAACTATGTACATAAGAGATACAAGACTGCAAACTTGCGATTGCAAAATCTTTGTAAGACGGGGCCCAGGCTTTCATATGTTTCAGGTGGTTTTGGATAAAGATTGTGGTGTTTGTGTGTATAGGGCCTATTTAAATTTGAATTCTAGGATCAGGGAGTCAAATTTGTCGACTTCATCGATCTACAATGACCCAACCTTTTTAGCTACATGTACGGGGCTACGGCTAAACCACAGGTCCCTCATCGTTTAAATTCACAGATACACTATGCCTTTTTATGTTCTTAAACAAAGATCAAACTCAAAGACACATCCAAATTTCCTGTATACTCCTTACTAACCTGCTGGGCCTGGCCAAAGTGGTCCTGATGAACAGCCAGGACAGCCCTATAGAAGGCTCCATCGTAGGTGTCCCTTGGTATGATGCATGTGTATTCCTCCATACTGTCCCAATCACCCAGTCCCCAGGCCGCTGCAGCAGCCATACGGGCCATGCGCTGACGACCTTCATCAGGCACCAGGGGCCATCGGTCACAGGCAACGTTGTGCAGTTGACCCCTGAGAGAAGACAAGAGACCGTACATTTTATACATGGGAGACAATTTTTTAAGTGTAGATACATGTAAAGTATTAAGTTATGTATATCTAATATAAAATCATTTTTAATACAAATAATATCAAGCTTGAGATAACTTTGGGTTAGTCGTATTTGGAAAATGTGTGCTGCATGATATTATATTGCACCATCAGGATAACATTTTTGATAGAGTTGGAAAATTATAATTTGTAAACACTACATTCAAATGATTTCTTTTCACCTTATAAGATTAATATTTCAAATATTTTTGTCATAAATGTCTTTCTTTTATATACAAAATTTCTAGAAATTTTCAAAATTACATCAAACATTAATATATTTTCTTCTAGATCGATGCAGAACAAAGTGAGACCAGGCGCTTATAAAAGCATGAAAAGTCCCACAGACAGAGTCGATTCCTTAAACAATGCATCAGAGCTGAAGATTCTTACCATTCTCCCAGAGCCTCCAAGCATCTCATCCGACCTAGGGTCAGATCAAACTCATCGGGAGACTGGTCCTGTTTCTTCTCGTAGGCCGTCAGGGCGTTGTCCCAATCATGGAGCTTCTCATACCATGTCTCTTGGATTTGCTGTAACAGTCAAAGTTTGATATACATTACTGATATGTAACCCATAGTTTTATCAATGTCTGGTAAAAATCTAACCGTTAAATCCCAGATAAGAAAATTCATCCACAATTATCTTTCTTCAACCCAAGAGTTTTAAAACCACTCTTTGAATGCTTTAAGCACTCTCTCTGGCACAGTGTTGAAAGCAGTGCTTTTTGTTTGCCTTGCGACTGATTTGTTTAGATATCTACAGCAATACAATGCTCACCATAAGAATTATTTCTTTAGAAAAGACAGAATTCTCCTGCCACGAAAACTAGGGTATTATACATAACTGTAGCACATCATTTCCATTACATCACAAGAAGTGTATATATAATTATTTTTTTTCCATGATCCCTTTTACAAGTGGCTCTTTAAAATTGATTTCATGTATTTTATTAATCTTACCAGTTCAGCTCTGTAGTTCTTCATGGCATACTGTAGCACCCCTGTAGCTGCTTCAGATTGGTGTAGCTTGTTGTTAATACTGGTAACATTAAATACAGATGCACAGATTATTATATCGACTGCAATAATAACAATAATAAGATATTTCTAAACCGCAAATTGCATAGTGCCCCTAAGCGGTTTAGAAGGAAAATAGTTGATAAGTAAAGGAAACAGAAATTGCATTACAAATTACATCAAATCAATTAACATTAAACTTTAAAATGGTATTGCTGACATTAATGGGACAACAGTTTGATATGATGATCAAAAACACAATTTGACAGACTTGGAGAATTAAACATTAAGAATTAATCTCATGAGTTAAGAATTAAGAACTAATCTTAAACTAGATGGAATTCGACTGCGCGCAGTCGAAAATGATGCCTCCGTTATAGAGCAATTTTAAAAACCAAAACAGAAAAAAAAAATTGAATTCACGTTCAATGGTAATCCATTGACAGGTTCTCAGAATATTGTGATTACAAGCAATTTCTCATATACATATATGACCCTTTGATCTTTGACCTCATGACCATAAAATCTACTCAGTTCATTGGCTCTGCAAGATGTTCTGAGTTAAATAGTAATCCATCTGTCAGTTCTAATGAGAATGCGTTCACAAGCTATTTTTGCATACATAATGGGCCCATGACCTTTGACCTTTGACCTTATGAACCAAGAATCTACTCAGTTCATTGGCTCTGCAAGTAACAAACATGACCTAATTTTGGCATGAATCCATCAATCGGTTCTTGAGATAACGCGATCACAAGCTGTTTTTGCATTCATAATGTGCGCTGTGGCCTTTGACCTTTGACCTACGTGCTCCAAAATCTAATCAGATTGTCTTCCTATGGTGATACACACTATCATTAAGTTTGAAGTTTTTACATCTCCAGTGGTTCTTGAGATATCATGATAACAATCTCAATGTATGGAATTTCATAAGTTGACCTCTGTGACCCTTGACCTTTGACATACGTGCTCCAAAATCTAATCAGATTGTTTTCCTATAGTGATACACACTATCAATAAGTTTGAAGTTTAAATCTCCAGTGGTTCTTGAGATATCATGATAACAATCTCAATGTATGGAATTTCATAAGTTGACCTCTGTGACCCTTGACCTTTGACATACGTGCTCCAAAATCTAATCAGATCGTCTTCCTATGGTGATACATACTATCCTTAAATTTGAAGTTTAAATCTCAAATGGTTCTTGAGATATCGCGCTAACAAACTCAATACAAGGAATTTCATAAGTTGACCTCTGTGACCTGTGACCTTTGACCTACGTACTCCAAAATCTAATCAGATCGTCTTCCTATGGTGATAAATACTATTCCCGAGTCTTAAGTTTAAATCTTAAATGGTTCTTGAGATATTGTGATAACGGTCAAACGGGACGGACGTACGGACGGACGTACGGACGGACGGACGGACGTACGGACGGACGGACGGACGGACGGACGGACGGACGGACGTACGGACGGACAACCCGAAAACATGATGCCTCCGGCACCACCTTCGGTGGCGGAGGCATAAAAATAACAGCTATAGCTGCACACAAATTTATTGTCTTTTGAGGTAAATGGTTCCCTTCAATTACAAACATATAGCTTTACTTAAAAGTAGCCCAACGGTAAAAAGAATAATCAATCAATTCAGATTTCATCAGAGAATCTGAAGCTTATCAGTTACTTTGATGAAAATGGCTATGAGTGAAAATGACGTTGAGGATGGTGAAAATGAAGATGATGTATCATACCTGATGAGAGCTTCAAGGATCTCTGTGTTTGGTCCTCGGTGGAACTCTTCCTCCTTGTAATGCAAGGCCTTGGCATAGGCTCTGCACTTGGATGCCCTCTCACCTAGCAGCACTGTGTTCAGAGGTAAGGGACCCTGAGAAGATGGACACCACAAAGTGACGTTAGTGCATAACAAGAAATAAATGAAGGAACTTTTGTTGCTACTGGAAGCAGAGCAGTCACCTATATTTTGCCTAGATATTTATTACATCACTATTGCTGACTTGATGATTTAGATATGAAAAAGTACATGTATGCCACTAACAATTTTATTCAGTTTTCGATCATACAATACTAGAATTGATAAGCTTTAAATCCCATCTGTACTAGTTTGGCCAGGGGGATTAGACCTCCCTGCAAGGTGAGTGACAGGTGGTTATCTCATCAAATCAGTTCTCAATTAACATAAGAAAAAAGGGGATCACGAGGGACCAACAGGCACCGATTAGGTGTCGTTTGCTATATAGAGGGCACAAGTAGCTATAAGTAGTGCAGTGGGGCTTTAAAGTTTAGAGAAGAGAGAGAGAGAGAGAGAGAGAGAGACACCCAACAATATGATAATATATACAAATATACAATACAACAAAAGATTTTATCTTCCCTGAATTTACCAGATCAACAGAGCTGATATATTACATATGCTAGTTAATTATCGATTAGAAAGTTCAATACAATAACTTACTTTCAAGATATTTATGAATTCAAGAATATAAGAAATAACAATCTGAAAGGTCTCTAGTCCTCACATTTTAATATTAGCTGTGAATATATAATGTTTGTGCATATACAGAGATTTCTTTTAAGGTTCTGACCTTGTCCGAGTGTTCCATGAATTCTGCCAGGTTGAGTAGAATCTGGACTATCTCCGGAATGTCCTGAGAGGTTAAAGCCTTCTGGAGACTCTGGATCAGACTGTCCTGGTCCTGCTCAGTCAGTTCAGACCAGCACGACACAAAGGCTGCATTGAACAACTCTCTGGTGGAGAAAACAATGGCACATGTTCATGATGAATAATGAAGTTGATAGTGATGATACAAATACGAAATTATGTTTAGCAAAGGGAGTAGGATCTAGACTCTGGAAGTCGTGAGAGGTCAAAACCTTCTGGAGACACAAAGGCTGTGTTGAACAACTCTCTGGAGGAGAGAATACATGAACAGGTCAGTAGAAAAATAGTCCCAATGATTCTTGTTGACGATATGTAAAGAAAATGTTGGCTTTGAAGAAGAAAAAAAATGACTGCAGACACTCTCAAGTACAAAACTATCATCAGTAGAAGATGGAGTGAGGGAAAGAGAGACATAGACAGAGTCATAAATGCACGCAGACAGACAAACAGAGAGAGGCTGAGACTGAGAAAGTTTAACAGAGGGAAGGATAGACAGAGACAGAGACGGAGCTAAAGTAGGAGAGAAAATTAGACATGGAGAGAGAGAAAATGTGGGAAGGAGGGATAAAGAGAGAAAAAGAGGGTGGTAAAAGTAAGATATACACAGAGAAAGGGAAAGTAAGAGAGAGAGAGAGAACCAACTGACTAACAGACAAACAGACAGACAGACATACAGACATACACATAGAGGCCCTTCTTACCTTGCCAAGGGATTGTAGGTCTGTGCAACGGCCTAGCATGACCATAGATCATGCAATGGTAATTCCTTCAGGACAATTTCACAGCTCAGACACCGATCATCACCAGAGACATACAAAGATACGCACAGACAGACTGACAGACATACACAAGATATACATAGAAACTGACAGACATACACACACAGACTGACAGAGATACACACAGAGTCTGACAAAGATACACACACAGACTGACAGAGATACAGTCAGAGACTGGCAAAGATACACACACAGACTGACAGACATACACATAGAGACTGACAGACATACACACAGAGACTGACAGACATACACATAGAGGCCCTTCTTACCTTGCTAGGGGGTTGTAGGTCTGTGCCAGAGCCCAGCATGACCTTAAAGCATGAGACGGTGACTCCTTCAGAAGCTCAATGCTAAGACGACGTAGCCATTCCATCCAATCATCACGGGAGACACGCCTAGTTACAGCCCATGCCTAAAACAGTGGATATAATACATGTATGTTTGTGACAGCACTGTCCAAAATATGAAAAGGCAACATTGTTCAAAATATCAAGTGCTTTCTTGTGTATTGGATAGCCTCATAATATCACCTACTAAACAAACATCATCATCAACCTCTCAGCTAAAAGAGGCATCGTCATGCATTATATACCTCACTTAAGAAATCCAGCCATCTGATTGGCCGAAATTGCAGTCATGGTTTTAACTATTCCTGTAAAATTCCCGGTAAAATTCCAGTTACCGGGAAAATAGTTCAGTCTTGGTGAAATACCCATAGATTCACATGTTAAAAACTGGTTTGAGCGATCAAGGATACCGTACGTGTGCGAAGAATTGGTCGGTATTTTTAATACGGCAATCTCGATTGTACTGAATTCCAAACAAGGCAAAAATGGCTGAAGAAACTCTCCCAAGATTTCAACTTCTTAATGGTGATCAAATGCAAGACTTGCTGACAGCAAGAACACCAAAAAGGGTACGTGAAATTCTCCATAATTGTTTTCAAAATAGATCTAGTAGGCCTAGTGCTAAAATCCTTCCCGTAGAGATTGCACACATCCCTATGCATTGGCCATTGCGCACTCATGCTACATTCGTCAATGTTTTAATGACCAGAGATTCAAACTAATATTGCTCGTGATCCTGAAGGTAATACACAATAAGTGAGGTGTCGTATGAAAGCGCAGGTTTTTCTCCAAATTACCCACAGGGTTGGCTCACCCCCAAAATTGTAAAAATATCTTGCTTAGACTAGAATCTAGATCTAGTCTACTCTCAAAGATACACTCATAAAAAACAACCGTGCAGATAAACTACAGAAAGGCCAAGGTGGTGTCATTAGTTTACTCTTTTTTTTCGGCACATAAAAGTATTAATGACTGCTTTAATATTCGAGAAATAGTTGTTTATATACGCTCTCGGGAACAATTGGGCTATTGCCCTCGGCACACCTCGGACAATAGCACAATTGTAATCAATTTCATTGATAATTTTTGCACAGCATAATAGAGGTGAGCTATTCTCATCAAGCACTTCTAATATGCTGTAAGTATATGCTGCAGTTACCATCACATTTTGATCTATTCTCATCACTAATTTTTATTATGACTTGATCAGTCTTACCTTCTGCAGGTTTCTGGTACTGACGGGGAGCTTCTTAACAGTAATTGGTTCCATGGCGGAGCTATCCTCCTTCGAGCTCATTTTCTTGCTCCGTGCTCTCATCAAAAGGAGTTCATCCTCTGCTATGGTCGTACCCTGATCAAAAAAGCAAAGATAATTTTAACAACTGTTCACAACTGTTCACAATCTATATATTTTGAAACTTCGTACTTATTTTCAGTACATTATACTATAATTTTTTTTGTGTGAAATCTACTCTTATACGCTTGTATAAAAAAAAATATAACAATTTTAAACTGTTTTTTGATGTAAAAACTTCAAACTTCAAACTTCAAACAATCCTCTAAGTATTGCTATTTTGTTTGTTCTACCTGACTGCTAATGAAGCAAGTGTATGCTTGTAAGTAAGCAACAAGGGGACAGACAGCTTTTAGTCCTCTCTGAAGGAAATGATAATGAGGATTATTGCCTTACCATATATTACAAACTCATTGTGAGAACATCACTCTTCGAAGTATGACTAATGTCTAAGTGTCTAATGTCTACAAGGGATAAAATCAAAGAAATCCAATGTCATCCTACCTTGAGGATCTTGAGGACCAGCGTCTCATACTTCTGGTGGTTGATCCTGTGCTTGACCAGGACCTTGTTCACCATCGGGATGAAGATCTGGAACTTCTTGCCGAGCTGCAGGACCACGGAGGACAGCGTGTCCATGGCAACGGGTCGAAGGTCAGGCGTGGTGTCCAGGGTGCGGACCAAGGGGTGGACGATGCGGGAGGCAAACTCCATGAAGTCCAGCTTGTCACTGAGATGGTCAATGGTCTCTAGTGAAGTTCTAAGGAAGGGGGGAAAGACAGAGAAAAGATATCAGTGATTTTGCTACCATATGTATTTGTAAGAAAACTGAAATTGTAATGATATGTAATAAAAATTGAAACTGTAATATCAAGTATTGTCATATTGTTGCTATTTTTTGGTCAAAGTTTCTTTCTTTTCTTGTAAGATTAGATTACTTCATTAAAAAAAAAAACTTATAATTC
Source organism: Strongylocentrotus purpuratus (assembly GCF_000002235.5). NCBI lineage: Eukaryota > Metazoa > Echinodermata > Echinoidea > Camarodonta > Strongylocentrotidae > Strongylocentrotus > Strongylocentrotus purpuratus. The sequence goes on along the minus strand of NW_022145601.1, from coordinate 23,504,315 downwards.
AATGAATATGGAAAAAGGTTCCCTTACTTTCCTTGTTATATTATTGTTAAATCTTTTTCAAGTTATATCTTACTTCCCCTCCCCCTTTTTTTATTTATTGTTATGTTTCCTCTATTTTGTCTGTTATTTTTGTATAAATAAGCATCTCATACACCAGCATAACCATCATGGAATTACTCCTCTCTCGATAATATATAAGTTTCTTTATTTTTCTGTTTGAGATTTAGATTAGGATAACGCTAGTGATGGGTACATGTACAGGGAAAAGTGTAGAGTTAAAGTTAGATAGATATTTAATCGGTATAAATGATTGATAGATAAGAAACTGTTGGAGGGGGAAGTGTTGTACAACCCTATCAACTAATAATAATAATAATAATAATAATAGGCATTTATATAGCGCCGTCTATCTAGACAATTCTATTCCGAGGCGCACCAAAAAATAGAAAGAATAAGAGAGGTTGGATGAGTGTCGTAGTGCCAAGTACAGGTATTGTTAAAAAAAGACGAGATTTCAGCTCAAATTTAAAGGTCCCTAAGGAAGTTATGATTCTCAAATTAAATGGTAAATTATTCCTAAGAGAAGGTGCTGCAGCTGAAAAGGCCCTTTCACCACAGGCTACTCGCGTCTTGGGGATCTTAAAAAGATGCTGATGTGATGATCTTAGACTACGAGCTGGTGAATAAGGCATATTTGTATATAGTTTGGTGTTAATCCATTTACAGCCTTCCATGTGAGAAAGATTTTGAATTCTATGCGCTTGCAGACTGGCAGCTTTTGGAGAACAGGAGAATTGTGATCATATCTAGATGTCCCTAATAAAACCCTGGCAGCTGCATTCTCACCTTCTGACAGAAACTGGGACCTCCTGAGAGTCAAAGAGCTTCACGACAGGGGGGAGAAGAAGGTGAAGGTAGTCGTCCAGATTGGCTCCAAACTTCTGCATCGCGTTCAGGAGCTGTACATGTGTAGATGTGGAACAGGGAAAAAAGGTTTCATAAGAAGATATATTGACAGATCAAGATAGGTATTCTAGTAAAAATATAAACCCAATGCAGGATTTGAGCTCATTCTGAAGTCAATTTTTAACAGGGGAAGTGAATACGACGTCTATACTTGCCTTTTATTTATAACATGACTTAAACCTAGTGTCAGATCTGACTGCATGAGTAGAATACGGGTTTAAATGTAAGTTTAGACTCAATAGAATTACATGTTATTTTAAAGACATATTGTAATAACCAGAAATATTTGCAGCTTTATAAAGAATGATCTCATATCACAACCATTCATAGAATCAGATATTAGAATTCTGGCTTTTTCTTTTCTAGAGCAACAGTCACATATCTTAAGCTTACCTCGGTAGTAATGACCCTTCCCTTTCATGTGAGATAAACAATATACATGCTGTTGTAGTGCATAAAGACTTTGAGCATCTGAGGCAAGATTCATAGAACGTTCAGCTTCAATTCTTTTCTACCAGTACCACGTTGATATACAGTGAAATTTGTCTATAAAGACCACCCGAGGGAGACAAGAAAAATGGTCTTTATAGGCAGGTGGTCTTTGTGTACAGGTTCATTTAGTACATGTTTCAATGAGAAACTATTTTTCCAGGGAAACCAAAAATGTGGTCTTTGTAGACAGGTGGTCTTTCTATACAGGTGGTCACTAAAGTAGGTTTGAATCTAATTCAAATCTATCAATACAATAAGCTTACCTTGGTAGTAACGACCCTTCCCTGGCTGTTATCATGCATGAAGACCTTGAGCATCTGAGGGACGATGCAGGGTAGGTAAAGCTTGAACTCTCCTCCTAGAGCCACTACTGTCTGCTCCACCAGCAGGATGATGGTGTTCTGAAGAGGACTGTTCACTGTCCAAAATTCCTGTGAGAGATAAACAATATAGATTTACAATATATGCATTCTGGACTTAAAGAGAAGGTTGATTTCTGGGAAGAGGTGAAATATAATTTGTGAGGGTTATCATTATTATTATGCAAGTGTGGAAGATCATCAGATAAAAAATGCTTTCTGTAAAGCATCGCTCTTCAAATGCCTTCATATTCTAAATAGGACATGTAATATCATACCAATTGGGACAGATTTTTATGCCCCATGTTCGTGTAGTCCTATATACATCTTTCTTTCTGTGTACAGTGCTTGTAACTTTACCAAGACTGGGCCAAATTTCTTATCATTTTGTTGATTCCAGAACTTTGCAGTACACACCAATACTTATATGCTAGATGATCAACCTTTCGATTCCACGTTTCTTTCACAATGCAATCCCATGACCAGAACTCAACTTTATCTTTAAGTAACTCCCGGCAGTCGACTGAAAGAGTAATTTAAGAAGATGAAGTCATGGGGATGAACTGTTTGATGTTTGTCATTTAATACAAAATTTTCGAAAACAGCATCATATAAACCTGCTTGGATACAGATAAAGGACATGTAATAGACAGTAATGTCAATGCCTATCTGCATTAGTTTGGCCAGGAGGGAATAGACCTCCCTACATGGTCACTGACAGGTGGTTATCTCATCAAATCAGCTCTCAATTAACATAAGAAAAAGGGGACCATGGGGTACCAACAGTCACCGCTTAGGCATTGTTTGCTATATAGAGGGCGCAAGTAGCTATGAGTAGTGCAGTGGGGCTTTAACGTTAAGACCCTGCAACCAGCACCAGTACTCACCCTAATAAGGTCAAAGATGTCATCTAAGAAGTTTCTGATGTGCTGCTTCACAATGGAGATCATGATGCCCAGCTGCTGGAACAGGAACTGTGAATACAAAAGGAGCAGCATAATTGATCAATAGGTAATCTAACATTGAAGAGCTACAATGTAAACTATCAAATATTAAAGCACATATTTGTTTGTTTCAATTGAATGAAAACTGAGCAAAGGAATAATAACAGTAGGTACATATATCTAAACCCCTCAAAACAAGTTTGGAAACTCAAGTTAGATTGATTATGGATCTCTTCTCATGGTATAATAATCACCTTGATTGTCATCATCAAAACGTTGAAACTCAAGTTGGTTCGATTATAGCTCTGTCATCATGGCAAAATCATTGCTTTGATTATTATTTTTAGAAAGTGTGGTTATTCCACTTTAAAATGACAGCATATTTGCTGTAATTTTGGATCCATGGAGTGAGCAGTACATCAGAATAAGGGTAGGGTCATCGACTTTATGAGGCAACATGCTTAGGTTAACCACTATTGAAAAGGCCCGGGTAATAGGGAAATTTGAACGCACAGTCCAACAAGAACGGTGCATTTCGCAACTTTCACTTTTGCCCTTACCCCTTATTTTGATCTACTGAATATTCCATGACTGGAAAAAAAAAAAAAACGAGGTATCATTTTCAAAAGGAATGAATATACTTTTTAATGATACTAAACAAAGCGATCATTATTCAATGACAAGAGAGATATAATCGATCAGACTTGAGTTTCCAAACTTTTTTTGAAGGGTTTATATTCAAGAGTGCTTTGTTTTCAATAGTTAATGTAATAGAGGACCAGAGGTTCAGAACACCTCTGTATCCAATACTCGTACTTGTTTAATGCAAATTTTAGATTGGTTCAATCTCAGGGCATTTTTTTGTTTAACATTAAGCTGAGAATAAAAGCTTGGCTTATTATATTATCAAGGAAACTGATATCACATGAAAGCATTTTATTTGTTCTGAAGCAAATAACAAAGATAAACACCTCTGTAGTTGCATTTGCCCTAGCTTATAATTTTCACTGCACCAATAGCAAAATGTGTTGATTGATATTTTATGGAAAGGACCATTCTGTTTCAACGAATAAATATTTCATTAGTTCTACATTGCTGCAATGATCCCTCATTATCACTATTAGGGTAAAGGTCATGTTTCCCCTAGAGTTTCATGCATGTAACGATTCAGAAAGACAAGAAAACATGTAAATCAAAAAGAAATGGTAGCTCGGTTAAAGCTGGGGTAATAATATGATTGCAGGGCCCTCAGGAAGAGGCTACCATGAGTAAACAAGACATATTATTGTTATAATCACCTCTCGTGTGTTGTTATCGCAGGTGCGTATCACGTTGATGTAAGTAGGCATGATCTGAGGAAGGAACTGGACGCACTTGACGCCCAGGCTCTTGAAGATGAACGTGATGGCCTGAACCACACCCGTGTGGTGGTTGGCCAGGGAGCCGTCCCGCATGATCCGCATCAGTGTTGCTATGGCGACGGCAGGGTAGAATTCCTCCAGAGATGCGCTGCCCATGTTGACCAGCATCTCGCTAGCAGTAGACTCACCAGCTGGAGTAAAAATGGTTAGGAGTTTTATTGGATTAGTACAGTCAAACCTGATACAGAGCTGCCAACCTTGTGCGACACACTACCAATGCAGATATGTTCATTCATCATGCTGTTTTTCCATACAAGCAGGAATTTTTTTGGTGGTTACATGTATTTTGGTATTATCAGCATTTCATTCTTTTTGAGAATATTTTTCTTTTCATGTATTTTTTTTAATTTAGTTTTCTATTGAATTGTTGATCAAATCACCATTTTAGGGCAGTTGTTTGACGGGCAGTATGTAAATAAAAATAAAAAAATTTAAAAAAAAAATTTAATTTAAGAACCGTATTTTATGAAGGAAAAACGTAATACCGTAATTTGGAGGAAAAAACGAGTACTTCCGGCAAAAACGGAATGGTTGGCAGCTCTGCTGATATAGCGACCACCTGTACAGAAAGACCACCTGTCTATAAAAGACTACATTTTTTTAATTTCCCTAATAAGTGGTTTTTCATTGAAATATGGACTAAAGGAACCTGCACTCAAAGACCACCTGCCTAGATTGCTTTTCTTGTCTCCCTCGAGTGGTCTTTCTATACTACTTTCTAAGAAGACTGGATATATAACCTAACATCAAATTAAGCCTGTGTCACATAATCAACTAAGTGGTTGGTGACTGTAACATGTAGAATCTCTTAGTGCTCAGTATATTTCTTTTAACCCATTGCCTACTGGAAATGGTCGGCTCCTGTATTAAAGCCTATGGGAATGAGAGAATTCAGTATTCAATGGCTTAATAATATTGAAAATTTTAACATACTTATATAATACAAAATATCATATCCAGAAGCAAGATAAGTAGCTGAAAAGTTTAATCCTACAAAGGCTAAATTACTTCTTAGCAAATACTTTCCTACCTATTCTTAATCTCAAACTTTTCTCTCTCTCTCTCTCTCTCTCTCTAGATACCCCTTCTACGGGTGTTTGGCAGTACATATAAGAATAATCACTGGGTTTAAAGTTCAGAACACAAGATAAAAACAATATCCATGTACCTTCTTCTTTGGATTTAGCATCTGACATGCTCTGAGTGGCTCCCCCGTCTCCTGTGGTATCAATGACTCCTTGGTTGATCTTGTGTTTGTATGGATCCAGGGCTCCCAGCAAGCCTAGCACACGGATGGTCTAAACAGAGGATGATGATTCAAGGAAAATCATCATAATCATAATCTAAAAATCTGTACTGTAACTAATATGGATCCTTTTAGGTCCACTAGGCATACATGTACATTGTAGGAGTGCAAATTTTGATTACCCTTTTCCCACTGATTAATCCCTCTCATTAACATAATGAATTGAATAACACTGACCATTCTTCCTGTGTAACAATGTTAGGCAGGCTCAACACACATTTACGTTAGTTTTGAAATAAATAAGGTAGGCTCTAGGTTTGTCAGGAATACATATTGAGCAATAGAACTGACAGTGAGAGTGACTTCATCTTTACTACATGTAAGTTCTCTCTATTCTTCCACGAGATGAAGATTGTTAAGAATTACAGATAGGAAAATGAAGTAGAACATGAAGCTGCAATATCTGTTTGTTTATTCCACAATATAACCTTCTAAAACAAATTATATAAGCTAATGAGCATACTCCTAGTTTTCAACAAATGCTTTAGTTTAACTTAAAAATTAAACAAAAATACTGAAAGTGAATAATCCAATTTGCATACCTCTCTTCTTAGAGTGGGAGACTGCTCTGTCTTGAGGAAGTTGAGTAGGACATCCAGAAGATTGGGATACTTGTTGTAAGGCTCTACCACATAACCTGTGCTCTCTACCAACTGTCCTAGGGTCCATAGTGCAACCTGTAAGGATTAAGAATAATAATAGATGATTTCTTTCTATTCTATTCTATTTAATGATTAATTTTACCAGACTGCTAGTGTAACAGCCAAAAGTACTTAATGTGAACAGCATGAACTTAAAGCGTAAATGGGACTTTTGCATATGAAAAATTAATTTATCAAAGGTCATGCCCTTTTGGCCGTTCCACCAGAAAAACAAGCATTTTTATTCTTGCAGATAGATGCCAGTAAGCAGCCTGCAGGACATATACAGTCAAACCTGTCTACTGAGGCCACAAAGAGGAAAAAGAAAAAGTGGCCACTGTAGACAGGTCTACAACACACATTTCTTTCTTGAGGGAGACAAACTACATGGCCTCTATAGACAAGTGGCCTTTATAGATGGGTGGCCCTTATAGAGAGGTAGCCACTAAGACAGGTTTGACTGTTTGTGTTTAAGTCTTAAATGCATCTAGGGGACTTGGTGTTGTAAAACTCTTTACTTCTACAATCCCTCACTGACAAGATAATAATAACAATAATCACAATGTCTTCCATAGCACCGATATCCACCGGCTAGGTGCTCATGGCACTTGCTCCAAAATAAACTATATAATCAGTTAAAGCTAATCTTGAGCTCTGGTATTGGAATCATATTTAAAGAGAAAATTGCTATGATTTATTCTGAATTGTTTATCCTGCAGTAGATTGGTTGTTTGAACCATTGAAATAAAAACAAATGCACAAAAACTTACTGGGCATCATCTTCGATAAAAACCACCACTCCCATTTGCACATACTGTAGTGACCTGTTTTAAGCACATGGTGTCTGACCTACTAACCCGGATTATCTTTCTTTGATCATTACTCAACCACTATATATTTTCTACCAAAATCGTTTGGCACATGTCATTTATATGTAATAATAATAATAATAATAGTGGGTTCTTGTATAGTGCTCATGTCAGTCAGATTTGACCCTCCTGGCGCTCCCGATTATTATTACCCTGGCTTTAGCACGGCTGCCATACGGCGCTCTAGCATTTCAAGGAATAAATTCCTACCAGGTAATCTTGAACATTTAGTGTAAGTTTCGTCGGATTCTGTTAGAAGTTATTTTCTATATTTACCAAAACTCAAGTTCATCTTTAAAGTGTGTATTGCTTTTGGTTAATACAGTTAAAACAATATTAAATAAGATCAAGAAGATTTCATGGATTTACCTCTCTCTTGCGTAATAGAGCACTGTCCTGTAACATATCTAACATGATGGGACAAAGCTCGTCCATCCATTTCTTCATCTCGATACCACTCACCTAAACATCAAGGAAAATGCAAAACAAATCATCAATCAAAAATTCACACATTTTCTGTTCAGAGCCAGAAGATCATAAACTGTGTTTTAAAGTATATGAGTTAATGCCCTTCTGGTTCTAAACATTTGACATTTACATGAGAACCTCAAATAAAATAAAATTGGGGTCATTTGAATTTTACAACACAATCGGGTATTGTAAACAATATTTTCTCTTGTCCAGTCTAAAAAATACAGCTCATATAAAATCTGACTGTAAATTGAAGGAACACCCATATGTAATCTATTGTTAAATTGAAGTGAACTGACTTGAATTGAATTGTATTGACTTAACTAGAGTTGAACTGAATTGAATTGAACTAAATAGAATTAAACTGACCTGAACTGAACTGAACTGAACTGAATTGATTGAACTGAATTGATTGAATTGAAACTGAACTGAATTGAATGGATTTGAATAGGTTTACTGGTTTTAAAAAGAACATGACATGCAGCTCAAGGCTGTTTGTGAAATCTGTCATCTAAATGCACTCTAATTCAAACTCACTTGAGCTTGCTCTCCTATGGCTGCTAGCACATTGATTACAACACTAGGGTTGGGGTCTGCTTCCTTCAGCTTCGGTACAAGTGCCTGAAGAAATGAAATAAAAAATATGTTACACAAGGGAGGATTCATATGGGTACACACAGAATGATCAATATATCAGAGTGATTTTGACCCCCATTGATGAGCGTATGACTAAACAATGCAGTTTGACTTATCACTTTGACAACACCACCACCATACACAACATCATTATCTGCAGCTTGTGACAGTAACTACACAGGAGTCATGAGAATCTGTTTATCAAGGCATAAAGACATTGTACAACTTTGTATATCGATATCGTCATCGTAATCATTTTTGGGGTTCTACATGTGAGTTACACATACTGTACTAACATTATATATAAAATCATTATCATAATAAATGTCATAAAAATCAATGTTAGATATATCACTATCAACATTACCATCATCATCACCACCATTATCATCATCATCATCACCATTATCATCATTATCATCATCATCGTCATCATGCCATCCATCATCGTCGTCATCATCGTCATCATCATCATCATCATCATTAAACATCATTATCTCTACAACCATTATCATAATTAATATTAGAGACTTGATAGGGCCAGCATTCTGGCACTTTGTTCTTTTTTTTTGTCCAACACCACTGTGGTCTAATTCAGTCAAGATCTATATCAATTTCATTATTATCACCACCACAATCATCATGATTATCATCATCACAATCACAATTATCATCACCAACTTTCAACTAATAATCATCATCGTTATCATCAACAACATCATCATCTATTTCATAATCAGGTTTCTAGCTCCATCTTTACCTTGAGAATTGGTTCCATGTAAGGTCTGATGAGTCTTGGTGCATTGGAGACTAGATGAGCCAGCATTCTGGCACTCTGTTCCTTGTTTCATCCAGTTAAGATCTACATCAACATCATTATCACCACCACAACCATCATCATAATTATCACTGTCATCATCATCATCATCACCATCACCATCACCATCACCATCACCATCATCATTTCTTAACCAGCTTTATAGCTCCATCTTTACCTTTAGAATGGGTTCCATGTAAGGTCTGATGAGTCTTGGTGCATTGGAGACTAGATGAGCCAGCATTCTGGCACTCTGTTCTTTGTTTCGTCCAACACCACTGTGCTCTAGTTCAGTCAAGATCTACGTTAACAAGCAAATATCAAAATAGCATAAAGAAATATATTTGTGACAAGGCACCACAAAACCAACAAAATGGCGCATGGCGTAATTTTCAGTTTGAGCTCAATAATGGCTGATAGGTCAGCATGGTGAAATTTTAGTTTGTAGCATTTCCTAAAATTGTGTAATTTCTCCTATGTTATTTCAACTTTTGAAGCACCAAATAATCTCAAAGTTATATTTGAGAAAGCATTTTGAAGAGCTGTATTGGTCTAATCTTCAGTTTTGCTGTAATTATTTTACTTTCTTTTCAACCCTGGCTACAGGTCTCAAAAAGGATGCATTTGGTGTGGTAAGCTTCCCTATAATCTGATAATCACTTCCTTTCGTCACCTGGCACAATAACCCGTACAAAACGGCTGGTAGTGGAGGCTTGTATTTGCAGCTGTGTATGTTCAATGTAATAGAAATATCAATTAAATTCAATTCATGTTATTCCATTCGTCATATAAAAACATACATAATTGTAACATTGATATTTACAGATAGGTAAAGAACATACAAATAACATAACGAAAGATAAACATAAAATACAAATATATATACGAAATATAGCAATAATTTATTGACAAAATTATAGCAAATGATGCGCCTTACCTGTATGAGTGTCTTCCTTAGAGACGGCATGACGTACGCAGGGTTAAGGTTGCTGAGACGACCAATGGTACACATGGCCAGCTCTCTGATCTCAAAGATCTCATCATTCAGTGAGAGGAAGAGGGCGCCAAGGTTCTCGGCCTGGGCAAGGTGGCCGTCAAAGCGCTCGTCGAGAGATGCAAGGACGCAGTACCGAATGTCAGGGTCTAAGGGGTGATATGAGACAAGAGATTGTTAGTACAGTCAAACCTGTATTAGCAACCACCTCTCTATAAAGACCACCTGTCTATAGTGGCCACGTTTTATGTTTCCCTTGGGTGGTTTTTACAGACAGGTTTGATACCATCATCAGTGCACTATCATTAATACTTACATGTCTGTTTATATGACAAGTACAGGAGTTACGTTTACTGCATATTTTCAAGAATACATGGACATGCCATGTATGCATAGAGTATGTGATTCTAATAGCAAAGGGGACATTCTTAACCATAGTGTAGATATCAAAACAAATTATATTATCATCACCATCATCATATCATTATAATCACGATACAATTCATTATCATCACAATCATGAAAAACTATAACAACTACAACATAACTATTAATACAAACATTTTTCAAAGCATAACAAATGTTTTAAAAGAACATGGATGCATGCAGACTAATAAAAGCAGTTTGCAGCAAAAACGTTGATACACATACTTTTGCCATACTTGTGTATGAACGTGTGAAAGAATACCAAATTGCCTGAGAAAATACCCACTTGACAAATACATTCATCCAGGGACCTGTTTCACAAAGCCTTTTTTCAACGACATATTACAAAAATCAGTGACAAATCTGCTGATAACCAATCAGAAGTAAGGATTTCACTAGCTTAAACCAAAAACTGTCATTTGTCACTGATGACAGGTTTTGTGAAATGGAGCCCAGGAGGGTGTTTCACAAAGATCCTAAGTTGAACTTATCTTTAAGTTGGACTTAAAAATTATGAAGAGCCATTTGTAACCTTAAAATAAGATATATTCAAAAGCAAAACATCAAGTATTTTAGATTTTTTATAAATTCCACATCAAGAACATGAAATCTCCCATGATAATAGAAAATATGAATGATTTGAATCAACATCTTATGCCTTTTAAAATAACTTTTACAAAATATTGTCAAAGATGCTAACGGCTTTCCATAGTTGTTAAGTCCAACTTAGAGTTAAGTTCGACTTAGGATCTTTGTGAAGAAAAAAACCAGGACACATATCACCACTGTCTTACCTGAGTCTGTAATGGCTACAATCAAGAGTTTAGAGAGAACCTCCGCTACGACCTGGGTGTTAGTTGCACTGACTGGGTGTGGGGCACTCCGAAGCTAGGGGGTTGCAAAGGATAGATTCATTTAATTTTATTTTTTTCCAGTTTCATCAAAATATTTGATACGAAACATCACAATAGAGTAGATTATACATGTATAAAAGCAAATGACGCACACATTAAAACTACACTAATAATACTTACATTTTATAATTACAGTTTAGATAGTTACAAAAAATTGTTATAAATTCCTTCTTTATCACGTTTGTAAAATGACTTCTCTATCACATTTGCAAAATGACTACATGTATATACCAAATTGTGTACATTATCATCTATCAATGTAACTTAAACACATTACATTCCCTGCCGAAGTGTTTCACTATGAAAAATTCAATACATAGAAAATATTACGTCAAGACTGAGGATCAGGGTTAGAAAACCAAACCTGACTTGTAAAAAACAAACTTAGCTTCAGAATACAATGCACTGTACAATCACTCCATGACAAACTTACTTTGACAGCCGGTGGGAGCAGGCTGGAACAGGTTCTAGACGCCTCAATGCTAATCTCCTTGTGCTCACTGGACAAACTTAGATTCAGAATACAACGTAATGTACAATCACTCCATGAAAACTTACATTGACGGCCGGTTGGAGCAGGCTGGAACAGGTTCTAGCCGCCTAAAGTCCAGATCTCCTTGTGCTCACTGGACAAACTTAGATTCAGAATACAACGTAATGTACAATCACTCCATGAAAACTTACATTGACAGCCGGTTGGAGCAGGCTGGAACAGGTTCTAGCCGCCTCAATGCGGATCTCCTTGTGCTCACTGGACAAGAAGTGGTCGGCGCAATGACGCACAAACTGGGTGAGGGAGTGACCTTCAAAGTCAAAGTTACCCAAGGTCCTGAGGGCAAGCACTGTGCTGGTGAGGTCACCGGAGTCAATGGATGACAATGCTGTACCTGGAGAGTACATTCAAGTTAATTTACTTTATGGTATTACTTTGTTTATACTAACGGGTAGCAAATGCACTCATAGATCAATTTCAATACACTGATTTACTCATGAATATGAAGGATTTTCTCAAGTAGAATGCATTACAGTGACTCGGTAACATTGTTGAAGGTTGATAAAAAAATTGATTCATTTTTGTATAAAATGTTACTTATTATATTCCTTCTACTGTACTAACCCTCTGACATGCAAAAAATCCTGAAAAATTCTTAAACCACAAAGATATCTATGGTTTCTTTGAAGGCGTCACTGTGCAACACCCTTATAACAGTGATTAACAGTAAATTCTCACAACCATTTTTGAATTTTCCCAACCGTTTGTCCATGAAAAAAAGACATAAAACAGGCTATTAAAACAGTCCCATCATCTATGTCCTTTCTTCGAGTAGATGTATATCCACAGTATGTATTGAAGACTAACCTGTCTGGCCAGTAGGAGAGAGCAGCGCCCTCGGTGTCCCGGGATGGCGCAGGGGTTTGTGCATGAGGACCAGGGACAGCATCTTGAGGAGGCCATCTTGGATATCCTTCTTGAGCTGGGGAATCTGCTTGGCAAGGTCGTGAAGGGCTGCAGTCAAGGCCGGGCTAAAGAAAAAGGAATAATAATAATATTAAGTTTTCTAGCGATTATGATTTTATCCAAAATTTAATCCCATTCAAGTCAATTCCAAAGGACTTAAAGAGAAGGTTGAGCTCTGGGGAGAGGTGAAAAATAATTTGTGAGCGTTTTCGTTGTTATTATGCAAGTGTGGAAGAACATCAGAGAAAAAAAGCTACCTGAAAAGCATGGCTCTTCAAATGCCTCCATATTCTAAATATGACATGAAACAGCTCAAAAACGTGGGCCTCATTTTTATACCACATGTTTGTACAGTGCTTGTTACTTTACTGGGCCACATTTCACATCATTTTGATGATTCCAGAACTTTGCAGTACACACCAAAACTTATATGCTACATGATCAACCTTTTCTGATTTATTACACACCATATCTTTCACAATGCAATCACATGACCAGAACTCAACTTTATCTTTAAATCATAGCATAGTACTACATGTATATATTGTCTATTGAAAGCTTGAGGGGCACTCACTATGTATAAGAGCATATGACGCCTGTTTGGAGCCAGAAAGGTGTTATCTCATATCACTTTAAACAGAGTTAACTCCCTTCCGACTCTAAACAGACAAAGAGTTAATTACTAACAACATGTTACTTAACGATAATATATATTTTGACACATTACATTCATGCATAATTCTGAGACATCAAAACACTAACCTCAGACCAACAGCCAGCATGGGTTCCAATAGTTCCTTGACATCTCTGGCAATGACCGGTCCTACTGCTCTGGCTAACATGCTGATACAGGTGAAGACCGCTGGATCCACAATGATGCTCTTGTGTTTCCTGGGGGAGGGGGAGGAGGGGTTGAGGAAAATTGCTCATGAATATTCATATCCACAATGAAGTGACAAATTGCTAGTGGTCATGTACATTTATATTGTCAAAATTAACATCTATCATAAATCAGTAAATTTTCCTGATATTTGTCTCCCATTAAAATGTTGATACTATTAAAGTCTTGATAAATAAACGTTTCAATATCATTACTTTCATTCATCTGAGATTGTAATGAAGAAGCAATACATAATCTTAAAATTGAGAATTGAAATTCTCAATTCAGTACAATGAAAGCATCAATATAAAAATATATTATATATATTTATATATATATATATATATAACATCAAAAAAGAAACCTCCATACGTAAATCTCAGGTAAAATATCATTCTGATGTCATGATTTCCATTATACATGTATGTTTCTTATCATGACTGACCTGTGCGGGATGTCCTTATGAGGCAAGGATGAGCGGACAATCTCTAAGATCTTGCCCAAGTGCTCCGTGATGTTTCCTTTGACAGCCACTGCTAGAAGACCAACGGCTTGGAATGCATTGGAGCGTTCTCTCTCCTAGAAACGTAACATAGATAGATTTAAATATTGTGACGTGAGAACAAGGGATAGAGACAAAGATTGCTACAACAACTTTTATGAGACTGTAAAAGGGTGATAATACTGTACATGTCTGATGAACATACGAGGCAAGAAAGAGGGTACAATCTCTCAAAATCTTTCCTAGTTGGAGAAAAGAAAATTCTAACCATTTTTCTACTCATTAAATATTTGGATGTATAAAATGACAGTTATGGGCGCCATTTTAATTTACGAGTAAACAAACCATTGACCTCTAGCGGTCAGTGGTTTACGCGTAATTAAGATAGCGCCCATGCAAATATGATGTGAGCGCAGAGCACAGGCAGTGATGTCATGAATGTTTTCAGATGTGCATGTATTGTTGCGTCACTGCCTGCGCTGTGCGCTCACATCATATTTGCATAGACGCCGTCGTAATTTACGCGTAAACCACTGACCTCTAGAGGTCAGTGGTTTGTTTACTCATAAATTAAAATGGCACCCATATCTGCCCATGCGCACTGCTGCAACCGTAACTGGTGTATTGGTAAATGGATGAATGAATGAAGATAATAGTTATTATAATCATTATTTTAATGATGATGAATAATTAATCACTAAATAGATGGGTGGACAGATCACCTAAAAAAATAATGAACATGTCAAAATAATCCAATGGATTAATGAATAAAGGGTTTAATGAATAATAAATACTTAATTAAAATTGGTCATACTACCAACATGGAAATACACTGTAAAGTAAATTATACTGAATAACAGCAGACAGAAAGCAGAAATCAACAAATGAGTACATGAGCAATCAAATTCATTCATTCATTCATTCATTTATAATCATTAAATGAATGAATGAATGAATGACATATTTATATCAAAATAAATTAATGTTATTTTACTTACCCTTCTGAGAGAGATAAGCATGTATTTGACTGTATCTTCAAGGTACCTGAAATAATGAAAATGCAAACATATTTAAAGTTTTCTTAAACGAAGCAACCTGTAGGAAACGTTACAAACTCAATTAGAAGAGCTAGCTTAAATACTATGCTAAAGTAGCTGTGTGAGGATTTTTAAAAAACTATCTTTATTTTCTTTAATGCAAAGGTGAAACTTTGATTGGACAACTTTATCAAAATTCAATGCTTGGAAACATTCAAAGTAATTATCATTACCAATTACAAAACGCATAAATACAGCCCCGGCATAGCACCTGAAAACCTCTCCCTACAACTCCCCTCTACTGATACTCCTACAGTACCTCGGCTTGGACATGACTTACGAATCCAAAAAATTCTTGGGCTCAAATGCTGCCAGCCTGGGTAGGAGATTGAGTACTCTCAAGATTTGATGTCCTACTCCTTTGTCTCTTTCTATTTTTCTCTTTGCCCCTCCCTCTCATACCCCTCCCCCCTCCCTAAATCCCCCTTTTGACGCCTCTACATCAATCTCTAGGTGACTTACGAAGTAACAAACATCTTTGGCTCAAATGCAGCCAGCCTGGGTAGGAGGTTGAGGAGAATCTGCTGGATCAGAGGATTGCGACTCCCACAAAACTTCAACACTTGCTGACAAACCTGATTAGTTAAGCACATGAGAAAAAAAAATAGAATTCATAATATGGCAATACAACGTTTAGCCTATCAAGTATTTAAAAAATAGTAATATGAAGGAAGTTACAAGAATTCAGTTGTCTTTTTTTTCTTCCCTACAAGTGATATTAAAGCTTTCTTATATACAGGTATATCAGGCAAAATATTAACAAACAAAAAATAAATTCCACCACCGATACCATAAGCACTGCAATGTTTTTGTACCAATACCACAACTCCTACCACTACTTATGGTATTGAATTTTTCCTGCGTAATCTGTGGCGCATGACCGAAGAGAACCACTTTAACACCAATGCCTTACCACCACTAACATCACTACAACTGCAACTGCCACTTTTACATACAACTACCACAACTCTTACAACCCTACTACTACTCACAATGTCAAAATTTTCCTGCATGAGTTCCAGAAAGTAGCGGCTCTCTGTGCTGCGTTATCTTCTATTTTGTTCAAATGTCCACCACTTACATCACTGCCACTACAACTACAACAACTCTTACAACCCTACCACAACTCTTACAACCCTACCACTACGCACAATGTCAAAATTTTCCTGCATGAGTTCCAGACAGTAGCAGATCTCTGAAATGCGTTATCTTCTATTTTGTTCAAGTGTCCACCACTAACATCACTACTACTTCAACTGCAACTTTTACATACAACTACCACAACTCTTACAACCCTACCACTACTCACAATGTCGAAATTTTCCTGCATGAGTTCCAGACAGTAGCGACTCTCTGTGATGCGTGGTTTGGGTTGGATACCGGTGGCAACCAGAGAGAGTGGACTGGCTAGGGCTCGCTGAACGTACTGGTTGTGTCCTAGCTGGGGGCCTGTGGGTGATTTAGCTTTGTTGCTGGATGATCCGAGGTCCTAAACAGACAGAAGAGAAGATAGAGACGATGAGAGAGTGGATAAGTCTGCAATATTTTACTTTAAAGGTATTAGGTAACTTTACCTCTGATTCTATTAAAACAGAATCCTGGATTTAGCTCACGCTGCAATGATAATTAGAAACCTTTAGGTCAGAAATAAATTCCATGACTTTTACAAGCCAATCGCAAGTTTGATTATCAAGATATTTATGATTGGAATCAAAGTTTCAAAAACCGTTTTCCTAAAGGTTTTTATAACATTACAGTCTATTGGGGAAAAAGAGTATGGTAAAACTGGTCCCTCAAAGTTTGTTACTTTTTTGACGCACTTCAAGATCATTTTGAAGCGCAATTTTGTTTAGGGCTTATCTTGTAATACTTTTATCACATTGCAACCCACCTTATTCATATCTACAAATGAAGATAAGTACAAAATTAAGAGCATTTTTTTCTTCTCCATTTGTGGATGAAGAACACTGCTTGATAACTTACCCTAAAGCTATGCTCATGCTGTGTCTGCTGTTGCGATACCTCCTCCATTTCCTGACGAAGACGCTGTCAAAGAAAAAAATAAAATGAATTAATTAATAACTGACAAGAAAATCAACAGTCATCATCTCAGAAACACTACGTAAATATTTGTCAAATTGCTTTCTTCAATTTAAAGGAAATTATAGTGGTACCTTTACAATAGCAGGGGGTGCTTCACAAAGACTAAGTTCGACTTTAAGTTGGATTTAACTATGGCAGGCCATTCATGCCATAAGTTGCTTTCACCATTGGTCTCTCAAGGGACGTTAGTTCATTTTTTTTTACTTCAAAAAATGAATTATCGAAAAATATAAATTCTGTAGATTTGTGACCATGATTTGTACGCCCCTTGAGAAACCAATACCAGTAAATTGTGAGAAAAAACAGTGGCATGAACAGCCTGCCATAGTTAATTCCAACTTAAAGTCAATCTTATTCTTTGTGAAACACTCCCCAGGTTCATTTTTATGCGAATCTCTACGCCTTCAATCTGCAATTCCTCATTATGGGAGAGTTTATAAAAATCAAAATTTCACAATAGTGTAAAAAAATGTATCCCATAATGCCATAGGAGACTTACCTCGCCTTCTCTGCTACTAGTTCTGATGAGTTCATTGATGATGAGTAATGCTCCATGGGCTCTGTCATCTCGGTTCAAACCCTTCTCTCCTTTCCCCGTCTCTTCAAAGCCCTTCTCGGCTTCCTCATAGGTTTGCTAGATTAAATGTTTAAAAACAATGATAGATCATTCTTTCATTCATTTCTTATAAATTTTGGAATTTGTCACATCATTTCATTTTCTCAAACCCTTCTCTCCTTTTCCCGTCTCTTCAAAACCCTTCTCGGCTTCCTCATAGGTTTGCTAGATTAATTTTTTTTAAACAACAATAGATCAGTCTTTCATTCATTTCTTATACATTTTGGAATTTGTCACATCATTTCATTTTCTCAAACCCTTCTCTCCTTTTCCCGTCTCTTCAAAACCCTTCTCGGCTTCCTCATAGGTTTGCTAGATTAATTTTTTTTAAACAACAATAGATCAGTCTTTCATTCATTTCTTATACATTTTGGAATTTGTCACATTATTTCATTTTCTCAACCCCTTCTTTCCTTTCCCCGTCTCTTCAAAACCATTCTCGGTTTCCTCATAGGTTTGCTAGATTAAATTTTTAAAAGCAACAATAGATCATTCTTTCATTCATTTCTTATACATTTAGAAATTTGACACATCATTTCATTTTCTCAGCTTTCTATAAGCAACACATATCGCTGATAGCATAGGTATGTTTTTTTTTTCCTCATGTAAGGGAGTAGGACGTCAGTTTCCATGTGCAGAAGGTCATAATTCGCCGACACCGGACTTGGTGGAAAAAACATTAAAGGGGGTAAAAGTCTGCACACAGCAAACCTGTAGGCCAATAAAGAAATTCCCCTCGTATCTCGGAGAGTCTTTGGGTGAGGACAATGTTAGATAAGGACTTTACCATGTAGGGAAAACACAGAGCATTATAAAGCCTGTTGGTCAAGCTGAACAGAACAGTGTCAAATTTTGCATGAGAGCCCACTTGTATGTGCCTTTAATACTCAAGACTTTTCATGCTTCAAAAATTTATAAAAATTATTTAGACCTGATAATAATTCCCAATGACATCTTCCTAGACTTAAGGAAGAAAGAGATCATCTTCCTAATCCAACCAGGTATGAGGAAAAACAGAGACAAGATTAAAACTTAGAGATATAAATATATTTATGTATTATGTTGCCTACAAGAATGAGTGGAGGAACATGAAGTTCTAGCAAAGTTTAGAGAAATTGAATTTGGTGGATAACTACAAAAATCAAAATTTACTGAACTACTTTTCATAACAGATTGCTAAGTCAGGACTCCAGTACGTGCAGAAACAAAGGGTATTTGAAGCAACATAGATGTGCATGAATCAATACATGAATACTTAGGGGTAAGGGACTGTGGCTTTCTTGTGATGACATACGCCAATTGTAACATATGGGACTACACTCACCTTATACCACTGGGGTTTCTGCATTTCTTTGGTCTCACGTTGAGCCGTTAACTCAAGACAGGCTCTCAATGCTGAGACTGCTGCTTCCCGGATTGCTTGCTACAATGAAATAAAAGCTCATTACAATTAGCACATCGACTCCTGAATTCATTCATTCACATAAGCTTCATACAGTAGCCACCCACCTCCCATAGGCAAAGGGTTAAATTGACGACACAAAATACACTGTGAAACCACAATTTTATGTAAATTTTCCTGCCACAACTAATTGAAACCCAAAAAGGAAAAGCGATAATTAATAATGAGAGAGTTAATGGGTCTGGGGCCGGTTTCATAAAACTTGTTATCTAAAACAACTGCTAAATTTCCATGACAAATTTCATCTCAGCAAATCAGATGCCATTATTTCAGTAGCTTATAACAGTAGCTTGTAACTTGTAATTGATATCAATTTTTATCAAAGAGGGCCCTTATCTTGTTTCTAATACTGATCTGATCTTAGCATTGTTTGCATCTATATAATTATACAGGTAGAGCAAACAAGTATTAGTTTGAATCTTGAGTCAAAAATCAAACCAACTCATTACAGCCACACGCGACTCTGTGTTTATTCAATTTCAATTTCAATTTCAAATTTATTCATGTTTCCAACAAAACATTACAAATCAATTATAAGCATTTAAAGCAAATTTAAGAAATACATGTTGGAAACAGAGGGGTCCACTAAAAAGCAATGCTTGTACAATTGTGAACACCTCAAATGAAACTTAGGAATAATGAGTAATTAAATTAACTAATCTGTAACTACAAAAAGAACTACAAAATAGGGGGGGAAAGGGAGGATGCTAACAGAGACTAGAACGGGACAAGACAGTACTTTACATTAATATCACACATAAATTGAAACAGAGGAGAGCTAAGCTTTCAACCTAAAACCCTGACATTACATATTTCTTTTAAATGGACTAAATATGCGAAAGCTAGATCGTCCCGAGGCCAAATACATGCATTACATGCTTCAAATGCACACCTACTGTACCAGCCTTTCAAAACAAAAGTTAAGAATCTCTCAAGGCAAAAATGTGAAAACTATCTATTTTGGATACTTTTTATACAGAAGTTTAAAACAAAGAGGGGAATCAGTTTAATCGGTTTTTTCATATGAATACAAATTTGAAAGAATGCTCCTCACCAACATTTTTTCTAAACTGACCAGGGGAGCGTTTCACAAAGAATAAGATCGACTTTAAGTTAGACTTAACTATGGCAGGTCATTTATGTCACTGGTTGCTCTCACCATTGGTCTCTCAGTTGTGGTCTGCAGACAATATTTTTCCTTAAATAATGAACTATCAAAAAAGGTAAATTCTGAAAATTTGTGACCGTGCTTTGAACGTCCCTTGAGAAACCAATGCCAGGAATTGTTAGAGGAACTAGTGGCATGAACGGTCTGCCATAGTGAAGTCCAACTTTAAGTCGATCATAGTCTTTGTGAAACACCTCCAGAACTCGATCTCTCTTATTGCCTACTCTATATCCTGCCCTGGAGATATCTTACCTTAGGGTCTCTGATAGCATTGAAGATGTTGTCAAAGAATGATTGCACTTGTTGGAAGAAGAACGTTGGAGTGTTTTCTGCTAGTTCACGCAAGACCAGCACCTGTTAGAACAAAGCAATGGGGGTAATAATAATGTCAACTTATAAAGCGCACATATCCATTCTAAAAGACTGCTCAAGGAGCTCTGTACAATATAAAAATAATTATACAATATTAAAACTATGACATAAACAAATGGGGCTGAAGTTTCTTCTTATATATTTCAATTGATGATGATTGTCTTATTTATAATGGTAAAGTGTTCCATAATTTAGGTGCAATGTTAGCAAAAGCCCTGTCCCCCCCCCCCCCCCCCCCCCCCCCCGTGTTTTGTAAGTAATGAGCAACAGCTTATACATGATTCTTTATGAGACTGAGAACTCTAGACCCCCTTTACAATTTCTTCCTTTTGATGTGGGCAGATGCATGAAGACTCTAAATTTGTTTTTTATCCAGGCCTCTTTAAGTAAACTGTTAGAGTAGGGCATTGCATTAGAATCTAACAGAAGAATATATTTTTGTAATACTTACAGCAGCGTGTCTGCGGCCCTCTTGCCTGTCTCCTCCAAGCCACTCGAGGGCTCTCTTCACCTCAAAGTCCACATACTCTGGTGTGAATGTCCCTCCGGCCAGAGCCAAATGACCAATGGCCTTGGCTGCCATCTCCATGACAACGACATCATTGGAAGGGAGGAGGTTCCGCAGGTAGTTGGCAAAACGAGTGATTCTTGTGGCATTGTCACCATCTATGCCAATGAGACTCACTGAAAATATTAATATCAAGAGAAGTTTTATTTTTTTACGTCAGTCTATCTTTAATAATCTCATTCATTTTCATGAGAATTGGTGGCAGCAATCATTAATTCTTCAAATAAGGGGGGCATAACCTACACACTTTGCTCTCAGAAGATAAGTCTTCTAATTTACTGTTCTGGGACATTTCCTTTCATTTATTTTGATTTTACTGTTTCTGAAGTTGGCTTGTGGGAAAAATTGTGACAGACAAATGTCACTAAAGCAACATTTTGAATTCAAGTCATTTTCGATGCACATGTCAACAAAATGATTGGGTCCATCTTAAGCTTTGCACATGTTCCAATTACAAATCTTGATTTTGCGACTTATTTGAATTTCATCTGACTTAAAACTATAAACAATTGATAGTATTAGTTTGGCTATGACACGATATTTAGAAAAATTTCTTTAAAATTTAGGCAAACCTTGATGATATTCTCATTGCTTTCGCACTGCCACCAAGTGTGCTTTATTCCGTCATATGTATTGTATTGGTTTTCTCATTCCCATCCCATTCCAGACATAGAATCTATTCTACACATACAACTAACTTGCATGGGACGGAACGAAGCTCACCCAGTGCGAAAGTACATTAGCACACGATAATTATTAACTTTTTTATTAACTTGTGTGAAGGACAATTGCATCGACGATGGGGTGCGGGCGCGAGTTAAGTTAGCGACTCTAATCTAAGCAATTCATCATTACGATCGCTAACTTAACACACGCGCACGCCCGCCCACACGCGCACCCCACCGTCAGTCAGTATGCAATTGTATTGTGCAGTAGTTTGCCGTGAATCCTGTGAGATGTATAATATAAGTCTTCGTTTTTAGGAAGAAAAAACTCCAAAAAGGATAAGAAAATTGACACGATACAGGTAAGAAACATAACGAACAACTGATGAAGATTTAGTCAATTTTTGGTATGTTTCAGTACTACAGTAGGGTATCTCCACGCCAGAATTAAAGTATGGATGTGATTCTGAATTAGCGCCAGAGATCTTGTAAGATTAAGCTTTGATGATTTGATTCAGGTATGTATCAGCTGAAAATTGACTCAAAACTACAGAAGACGAAAAACAAATTAAATTTTTCAGTTTCTGTAGAGTCTAGACCTAAATCACAATGAAAAATGAGGGAATACGACTGAAAATGATTGGCAATTGAACAGTTTAGCATACATTAACAACAATTCATTTAAACTTTTTCATCTAAAATGAAATAATATGCACTCACCAATCGCTAAAATTCCACCTTTCTTCTCGCTCACGTCCTGACTGGATACCAACTCAAAGATGTGGTGGTTCAGCTCGTCCATAAACGAGGTGCGCTCGTCCGCCGAAACTTCCCGCAGCTCGGTGCTCACGTAGTGCTGAAGGTTTTTCGCTGCCCTGGTGCGAACATCGTCATGTCGGCTCTTTAAACCACCGACCAAACTGTTCATCTGTGACATTTTGACAGATCTTAAAGTATCCAATATGACAATTGGATATTCTATGTCATGTCTGCAACTTAGACAAGTGAAAATCTATCAAAAGATATATTTTAAAAATGAGTGAACGCCTCTGCTGCTCTTGATCACACGGCCATGGCCATCAAAACAGGAAAGGGCTAATGACCTCTGACCTGAAACACAGCTCCTGTTCGTTCCCCTCTTTGCTGTAGTTTTCATGTAAACTCTGCGAGTTCATCAGTTTATTGGAGGAAAAAAAACGTTTTCATGAAACTTTCGATATAGCAAGATATTTGCCGCATATATCCGTGATGCAAGATGCAGTATATGAACTAGTTTTGGATAAGGGGCACTCCGATGATAGGCATATTGAGCTAAGCTAACCAGGCTTTAGTCTAAGGTGGGGCACCCCCTCCCAGTCCCGTAGGGCCTACCCACCATTTGTGTCTATGTAGGCCAGTGTAATACATACTATGCATACTATGCAGGTGGATCCAGTCACGGGGCTAAAACGGCAGTGCCCCCCCCCCCAGCCCTGTTTAGAAAAAGAAGAAAATGAATGACACAAAATTGTGTTAAATAGGGCCTTGAAAATTGTCCTCCAATAATGAATCGAGGATGCTCGCAATTTCCTGTCTATTTCTGGGGCTTCTAATTTAAATGTTCATAATTTAAACACTAAAATTTCCTCTTCCAGGGGACCATTACTTCAAAAGTGGGTTCGTTACTTTGAAATTCCCTTATTTTCCGAAACTCTAGTCATTCCGAAAGTCCATTACATAATATTTATTATACGCAGCGGCCTGGTGCCTAATAAGTCCATGCTTCCAAAGGCCCCCCCCCCCCCTACTCAGTGTTATTTAGGGTATGCATAATGCTTGTTCCCTCTTTTTGAAAGCACCCCCTATCTGAGGACTGCCATCATTTCCGAACCCCCCTTTCGCGGGCTTTTCGCGGGCTTTTCCTGCCTTGGAGACCCCCCTAAATTCGGAAAAATGCTCAATTTACCCCCCCCCCCCCTAAATTCGGAATAATTTCTCAGGAGTCCAAAGAGATGAGAGAGAAAAATTAAAAAAAAACATCCTTTTTAAAGAAATCTCCGGGTGAAAGTCAAATACACCCCCTTTTCTTACAATTCTCGGGCTGGACTTTGTCGCACGAAAAGTACCCCTTTACTGGACATTTTGGTAACACGCATGCGGTCATTCCGACCCCGGAGTGGGGGGGGGGGTCCAAAGGTTACTGAAAATTACTAAAATGACAAAATGTTTGTTAATCAGATATGAATTAGAGTGGGGTTTAAATTTCCAAGGGTGAAAAGTAGATCATATTCCAGAGAACGGATTTCAGAGACGCATGGAAGGAGTGAAAGCCTGGTCACGGTCTCGATCCCCTTTCTGTAAAGAAGGGGAAGGGGAATGAGAAAGAAATTAAGAAATAAAGGAAAGGAATTGAGAAAAAAAAACAGGAAGAGAGAATGATAGGAGAAAGATTTAGGGGCTAACCTAAGAGAAATGGGAAGCGCTATGGGATGAGGTTACTTTTCAGGCATTTCAAAAATACTGGTTCTTAAAGTTCTTAATTGTTTTGGATTCTTCTTATTTAAAAAAAAAGGAAAATGAAGCGTTTTGAGCACAAGTAGGCCTGGAAGAGAATGGGAAAATCAGAAAAACATATTACTAATAATTGAAGATGGCGAAGGATTAGAAGATGAGTAACATAAATTTTTATACAAAAATAATTATATTAATTTCAATAGATTGATAAAATGGTTAAAGAAAAGCATAGGAAAATGAAAAGAATTTTGTTAATAAATATGAGTGATGATCGTGTCGGGGAATGAATCAGTGTTATATTGAATCTTTCACATATAAGACTTTTATTGAACTTACTTTGCATTCATTCATACTTTATTATGTATCTTGTATACTATATAATATATATCATATATATAATTCACTCTTTTGGTCTCGACTGTTATTGAATCACGTGTCTGGACTGAAAGTTCTGTCTTATGAATTCTAGCAGATAGCCATGTTTTAAACTCATCGTAGAGGTCGTTTAAAATATTATTCATCAAGAGATCCTTTGCTGGAGATCTAAAACATGATAGACCTGTTATTCCGAAGACCTAACTTTGCTTTTAATCCTCCTAGATATTTCTCTGATCTTTGTTGACCTCTTAATTTATTGATCACATTTGCTTTCTAACATAAAGCATTTTTACCCCCTGAATTTCTTGATCACTGACGATTGCTTTTAGAAAGCAATTATCCTTTCTGAAAAAATAAAGAAGCTTTCCATCTACTGATATGAAAGAGGAATAATAATAATAATAATATAATAAAATCGACGCTTATAAAGCGCTTACCATCGAAGTCTCTAAGCGAATGATTGAATGAATATTTTAATTGACATCATGACAAAAAGTAGTTTTAAAACGGCAGAAGTGAAGCGCTTGATTTCTCACCTCAAAGATATCTCTATCTGGGAGCTTTGTCCTAATGGGGGTGTCCTCCCTGATATTAGGTTGGTTTTAATAGCAGCAGAAAAATGAGAGAAGCAGGTTAGTGAAGGTTTGAGCAAAAACCTGATTTAAAATGAGAAAGTTTTCAAAAAATTAAGGTGCGATCATTCAAACACCAATTGGCAACTCTGTGACGTTTCTTGCGAGCTCCCCTTCCATTTGCCTTGTACTAAAAAACTTAAAGAATTAATCATTCATTCACCCTGATTATAATAAGCCAGTTCATAGTTGCAGTCTGAGCATGAGCAGATAAAGGTCATTGCAGAACAAATTTTGAAATACACGGAGACGAAATAGTGGATACGGGCTCATGAAAGTTATGATACACAGGTGGAACTATTCTTTAAAAAGGGGAAACAAATGCTATTTTGATAGCACCTCCATCGCTGTAGGAGTGATTATTTCAAAATGTACAAAGTGGGACCTTTTCATGTTTTGAAGATCTGTGGATATTCGGGGTCATTGCAGTAATGTGCTAACCGTGAACTGTTCTATTAGGCCTATTGCAAATAATTTTTAAACAACCCTGTATAAAACAAGCCTATTTCGTCATCAATATCAAAGAAAATGAAAGTTTATGAAATTTTCCCTGTTTTTGTTTTTGGGGAAGAGTTTTTTTTTTTGCCCTCTTTTAGAGAAGTTGTTTATTAAGATTAGATTTTACTATAATATCTAGTCTTGAAGCAAGGTCACGTATGACGGAACTCAAAGATAAATTATATCAGATGAATATGATTTCTTTCATAATTTTACGCCAACCGCCCACGCTGCATGGGAGGTGACAGACTGACGGTGACTTTATAACTGTACTTTAAACAAATAATATGGAATTGACCCAATTTACACACCCACGTAAAAACATAATATATGAGACCCTTTATCATTTTGTTAGCAATGATCGAAAAGCATCCTTGACATCAACTTTACGATACTTCCGAAAAAAAAGGAAAACAAATCCTGTTTTTTTATTTTTTGCTTTGTTGTTAAGTCGTTCACTGGAGCCTTTAAAAGGTCCGATAGAGAGGTTACAAGGCCTAAAGCAGTCGAATTTATTTCAGTCATCGATACTGATTATACAAAGTTTGTCTCCTTTTTAACGCTCTGATCGTCAGTACTGCATTGTACAAAGAGAAGAAAAATGGTTAACATCTTGGGATTAATCGTGAGTAATCCTTATCTTATTTCTCCTCTTTTAGTTATGATAATGTATTCTTATAGCACATTTTCTAAATAATTCTTGTTCACATGTGCTGTTAAATTTATGTTATTAACAGAAAAGTTGATTTGAGAGATATTTGATGAAGGTATGGGTTGCGAAGTGTGGGAAGCATTTTGGGAGACGGGTGGTTCAGTGTGATGCCTAGAGAGGAGCGGAAGGAGTACTGGATGGATGCCTGATAGTTATAAGAGTTGATATCAATCGCAACTATGTACATAAGAGATAGGAGACTGCAAACTTGCGGTTCATTTGAGGACTTACGATTGATTTGGATTAATCAATGGACCAAACTATTTATAAGACGGGGCCCAGATAATCCTGTAAGGAGGAGCGACACCATTAATGCATTTGAAGGTGGGAAGTATTTTGTAGTGAATCCAGGCCCTTGGAGTGTTGGGTAGCCTGGGGGTGTTTCACAAAGATCCTAAGCTGAACTTATCTCTAAGTTGGAATTAACAATTATGGAAAGCCGTTAGCATCTATGAAAATATTTTGCAAAAGTTATTTTAAAAGGCATACAATGTTGATACAAATCATTTATATTTTCTATTATCAAGGAGACTTCATATTCTCGGTGTGGAATTTAAATCTGAAAAGTCTAAAATACTTGAATTTTCGCTTTTGAATATATTTTATTTTAAGGCTACAAATGGCTCTTGGTAAATAATTTGTATGTCCTACTTAGAGTTAAGTTTGATTTAGGATCTTTGTGAACCCCCCACCCCCCCCCCCCCCCCCCCAGTTCAAATAACGAAGGGTAGGTTTCATGGGACAGAACTTGGGTGAACCTGTATTAAATGAGTCAGGCGGCAACGTTTGGAATTCGCTCCAGTAAAAGAAGTGGTTACGGGTCACAGAGGTAAAATAGAGACTAAAAATGGCAGAGTTCGCTTGATTCTTTACCCCCGAATACCCGAATAGGTATAATATGCAAATTTATTCAAATATTGTCATTTGTTACATTATAAGAATAAAAATGACGCTAGCATCCATTGCCATTTTTTCGAATGCAAATTCTATTACTGTGATGAACGTTCATTTTACTCATTATATAACATTATACACTATAGATAGATAGCTTATTTGCAGTGGGGTCCCCTACAGACATGTACACAATTAATAAGTTAAAATAGAAGTAGGGTTATATATGTTCAATTTGCTGTAATCATGGATGTTTACAGGCTATTATAAAATGGAGAACCTGTGCATCAAGGTCCATTTCATTGTCACGTACCCTACCGGCTATGTGACATAATTATATAGAGATTGTGTAGATAGATTATAAAATTAACTTTCTATTTGGGGGGCCTATAACTTACAAGCGGAGGCCTATTCTTACTCTTTTTTTAATTCAATCTTTTCAACTCACTCTTTGCAAACAGAGTGATATGTGATACTAACTGTCATAAAACGTATGGTTGTACCATTTTTTGTGTGAAATCATTGCAAAATGGCCCCGGAACTCGCTGCTTCCCTATTTGCACTGTTCTCGCAACGATTTCTCAGCCTGCGAAATTGGAATCGGGCATTGAGCTACACACTGTTGGCAAGTTGACCATGAAGTTGTGCTGTGCAATAACTAGAACGCTAGGGCAGAAGTTCATCAGTTCAGTATCGCTTTTAAAGGTACTATGTCCCATTTGCAGGCCAAAAAAATGAAAAAGTTAAACTTCAACGGCATTTGAAAGATAGTACTAATTTAGAACTTCCCTAAAAAAAAGGTGGCTTGAAAATGTCTTTAAGTGGGAAAATAACGACTATTAGTTGTCGAATCGACCTAAGAGCTATAGAGCCAGTACAGGGGCGTAGACAACGGGGGGGGGGGGGGATGAGGGGGATGCATCCCCCCCACCTCACAAGGTGGGGGGGATGGCATGTACAATCATCCCCCCAGGTTTTGGGGAATGATATTTGCTTACTTAATAAGTCATAATGATGATAATAATAGTAATAATAATAATGATAACAATTATAATATTAATAATAATAATAATTATGATGATGATAATAATAATCCTCATCATTATTGTAATTGTGTTTATTGTTATTAGCCGCATTCACACGGTGAAAGCCAATTCAGACGGTAAAAAAAGAAAATCTTACAAGTATTTTGTGGTTATCTTGTGATTTGGAAACCACAAGATAACCACAATATTAAACAGGCGCGGATCTACGGGGGGGGGGGTTAGGGGGTTTAAACCCCCCTTGGGCGCCCCCCCCCCCCTCCCAAAAAAAAAGGGGAAAAAAAGAAGAAAAAAAAAGGAAAAAAGAAAGAAAAAAGAACGCACGCTGGAGAGAAACCCTTTCAAGTGCAAATATTGTGAGAAGATATTCAACTCATCTGGTAACTTAACCAAACACATGATAACTCTGGATATAACTGTGTATTTAACTGTTACTTGATTTAAAAAGACGTTATCATGCACTGCTTTTTATGGTCTCCATTGTGTTAATAGATGCCAGGAAAACATCACTTACGGGGTTCAAATATACACCCCAAAAAAAATCGGCTCGCCGCTTCGCGGCTCGTGGACGATGCTCCGCATCGTCATTATTTAGGTCAACCCCCCCTTAGCAAAAAGCTAGATCCGCCCCTGAATCATCCCCCCCAGGTGTACGAACCTGTCTACGCCACTGAGCCAGTAAGTAATAGTCTGATTTTCACACCATTGTACCGAATGGTCGTACGTTTTAATATTATTATTATTATTATTATTACGTTTTATGCTGCGCAAAGATTTAATCAGTTTAATTTTGGCCATTACAAGAAGTGGGTTATTGATGTAGACAAATGCGCATGGACCCTTTACAGCTCATTTAATGTATGTTATTACCAAAGAAGAAAAAAGCCAGTCAGTCACTCAATAGTGTCTGATAGTGAAGTCTAGCAAGAAAAAAGATTTCCTTGCTTAATTTGAATAATTATTAGGACACTGCTAACGTTCAAATTCCACAGATAGGACATATATGACATATTCATAATTCCTGCAAAGTTCTACAGAATTTGATGTTGGCTGCAAAAGGGACATAGTATCTTTAAGAACCAATAAAATGCCTAAAAATTAACTTCATCCCATAACGTTTCCCATCTCACTTAGCCCTTAAATCTTTCTCCTATCTCATTCTTTCTTCCAATTTTTCTCTCTCAATTTCTTTCCTTTCTTTCTTCTGTCCAGATCACCTGATATTATCTTTTATTATTGTCTCTCTTTAGCTATGCCTCCTGCTCTTGACCTCAATCACAACACAGCAGTACGTATGGCGAGATCATAGATTACCGGAAGGTAACTTGAAATTTACTTCTTTACGATTTATTTTATTGATTGATTGATGAAACGTTTGATTAATCGACTAATTATTTAAATACACTTTTTTACTGATTCCAATTCTAATTGTGCCAAAAACTAAACATCAGGGGGAAGATCAAGTCAACAGCTTCCCGGTCCTGGAACAGACTCCAGAAATCAAAGAAAGACTGTAAAACTGTAGATCAATTTAAGATAAATCGAAAAACACATCTAATGTTATCCCCTCTTTTGTTCTGTTGCATTGTAAGCACTTTCAGAGTATTCTTTTTTGTTATTGCATTTGACCTATGTTTTTAAAGCGTCTTGAGCACCATCTAGGTGAAATGTTACGCATTATTAATTGTAATTTATGAATATATATAATTTATGTAATTATTTCTATATATGTCTTTATTACTATTGTCTTCTGCATTCGTATCATGATTTTGAAATGTTTGTAAAGCGCATTGGCATTACATTCGGTAATTAAATGCGCTTTATAAGAACTAATTATCATTAATATTATCATTATAAATGACTTTTGGATGTTGGTTACATACGACTTACAGTTTCTGCCTGTTGATTCATTTTATTCAAATGTCATGTATGTTCGTTTATTTCTTTATATTTGTACAGGGCCCCTCCTAATAGGCTTCGCTTTCCTCTAGCTCCTTCTAATGTAATTATATAATTATAGACCGAGAGAGTCTTCCTACTTTTGTAGCAAACCGAGTGGAAGTCTGGGAGATAGATGTTATACAGTGGCGTAGAATCAGTGGCGTACGCAGGATTTTTTTCAAGGGGGGGGGGGGGGGTAAGCGGATACTTTTTTTTTTTGGAGTGCCAAAAAAAAATGGTAATGACTCAGCCAGCCGCTTAATAAGCGAGGGGGGGTCTCGAAATTTGAAAACTCGACGTTTTGTTTCGTTGGGGGGGGGTAAGGTCATCTTTTTTAGGTCAGCCATTGGCATAATTTTTTTTTTTTTTTTTTTAATTTTTATTTAAACAAAAATTTAAAAAATAAAACTCTAAAAGGGGGGTTCCCAAAAAACATACACATAAACAAAAACTCAAGGGGGGGGGGTTACCCCCCCCCCCTGCGTATGCGCCTGCGTAGAATCATGGGGGCTAGGGGTGTAGCCTACCCCAATCGAATTGTAAACAGAAGGGGGACAGAGAGGAAAGGAGGGAAAGCGGAAAAGACAGGAGTGTTGTAGTCGAGTGGAATGACTTGAAATTCAAAGATCGTGGTTCCATACCCGACACGGCACTAATGTCCTTTGGCAAGGCTTTAACTTACATATTTTGCCACTCAATAACCAAGAGAAAAACGGGGACCCGGTAGGATGACGAAAGTATTTGTGTTAGTAATTGCCTATGCCCTCATGGTGACCATATGGTAGGAATGCTCTCCAGGGAGTGGAGATGGTGCACATTGCATACATCCAGATTGTTATTATTGAGGACGATAAAAGGAAGGTGATTGAATCTCCTGTCACACCCACCCTTAATCGTTAGTCTCGTTCGTTCGCTTTTTATTTACCTAGCACGACCGGTGTCTCCCACCCCTTGGTACATGTGCCCCTGTAGTGGCAGGAGCACTTTACGCCATTCAACCATTGTGTCAATACACGCAGAAGTTACCTTTCTCAAAGAGAGTAGGGTACACGAACATTGTCATCATTTTGTTTCAATCCTCCCACTTTTCAGAAAGATTTTTTTTTTATCGAAGCGTAGAGGTGTCGATCGTAGTCGAGTGGTTTTAACACAAGGCTGGAAATACGAAATTCAAGGTAGTGGGTTCGGCACGACACTAGTGTCCTTTGTCAAGACATTTAGATTATTTTGCCACTCTCCACCCAGGTCTCAAAATGGTAACAAGGTAGGATACGAACGTTAGTATGGTTGGATTGGCGCGTGTGCGCTTGTAAAATGGCACCAGGCCGCAATACTCCCAAGGGAGTGGAGCGTGTGCATTATCATGTGTGGCATAGCTACTTGAGAGGGAAAGTTTCGTCACCGGAAGTTACTTCTGGTTGGTCAGGCATTCCTTGAAGCTCCAAAGATAGTTCCCTATCATGGAGGTTAGACGTGGGAGGTGTGTGTTGTTTTTATGAGCGAGAGATTTCACGAAAATGGGTCATATTTTTACAATGTTACTAAAATATGAAATTAACATGAAATAACGAAAAATAAACTTAATTATCAATTTCGATACTCGGTTGTATGTCCAAAAGAAATCATGTTTGGATTTCGTAATACGTTATTGTCATGTTCGCACATATCAATAGGCAGGCGCGTACGCAGGAGGGGGGGGGGGGGTTGAACCCCCCTTCAGTTTTTTTGTATGTGTGTATTTTGGAGCAAACCCCCCCCCCCCCCCTTGTGATATTTTTTTTAAATTTCGAGACCCCCCCCAAAAAAAAGAGGGGGGTCCTCTTACCCCCCCCCCCCCCGCTTATTCAGCAGCTGGCTGAGTCGCTGCGAAATTTTCGGCCCGATTTAAAATGTTAACCCCCCCCCCCCCCCCCCCCCTCTTGAAAAAAATCCTGCGTACGCCCCTGTCAATATGTGACGCACAAGGGTGTTGAAATTGTCTTGGGTTTATTTTCCGAAAGTAGTTACCAGTTTTAGGTGAAAGGGGGGGGGGGTCATATTTTGAGGAAAGTCTTCTTGAAAGTATGCCACTAGGGGTCATGTTCGACTCCGCTATCGGTCATCTGTTACACGTTTGAATACAAGGTGACACCACCGGAGTTTGAATGTGTGTTTGGTTGTTTGATTTTTGTTTGTTTGTGTATTTCGTTGTTTGTTTGCTATGTTTACAGACACGGAATGTCCAACTGGATTCCAGCGCAGGGGCCAGGTCTGTTACCACATCAGTTCAACGGCCACAGTGTCACGTGACGATGCCCGAAGCAGATGCGCTGGTCTTAATTCTCGCCTGATTGAGATTACGTCATCAGAAAAAGACGCAGTCATTCGATCCCTGGCGCTCGCTGAGAACAAGACGCACAACTACTGGATTGGGTTGGAGCAGCGAAATCATACTTTACGTTGGATGGATGGTTCACCCTTGAACTTAACCGTTTGGTCCATTCGTCAAACGCAAAGAGATACTGTAATTTCAGACTGTGTACGAACCATACCTCCGTGGAACCACTGGCACGAGACTAACTGCAATCATACCTCCCAATTCCTCTGCGAAGGGAAAATCGCAGGTCGGTAAAACTCCGCGCATCACCTTTTATTTGCCATATTCCTACCCCTACATTAGATTTTGTTTTATTTCTGTTTTGTTTTAAGAAGTTGTGGTATCTAAATACTGTAGTAATGTATGCCCTCTAGACTTCGTCTCATGCGGATTATAGCACAGTTTGAATATCACCCCAGGCAATAGTATTCTTGTATAATTCTAGTATAATGTGAGTAATATATTTTTTTTAAGGACCAACAAAGGGGATTATATTTTCAAAAGGGGTTATATTTTTATGAAGCGCGCAGTCCCTCAAAGAAATCGCTATACTACACTACAACGGAATATTTTCAAAAGTGTGCTCTGCTCTTAAATTTCAATTATTATTTCATACTTGAACATATTTCTTCATTCTTATATTTCACATATATTTCACATATAAGGTTGAGCTTCATCGTGATATTTTTGTTCTGGATTCCAAAGAGATTTATATTTGCTCTCCAGAGGCATGAAACTATACCTTAAAATAGTTCTCTCCGATTCGTTATGAATATCTCAACGACCCTCACAGTAATGTCTTCTATAATGCCAACGTCTTATAATAAGATAAAATAAACTCTAAATTCTAATCTAGAGAAGGACCGTGATATCTTCAGTCAAATCTGAAACGAATCACGTAGACCAACACCACTGTACTGTGTCGGATTTAATTGTTTTCTTCTTTTTAATCACAGATTCTGTTTGTATCGATGTGAAAACAACATTCAATTCATCCTGTTATTTCACGAGCAACGGAACTAACGGGACTCGAGACGAAGCTAAGGACTTTTGCGAGCAAAGGGGTGCGCATCTAGTCTTTATTGAGACAGCAGAAGAGAACAGTTTTCTCTTTAATTTCACTCGTGGTAAATACTGCAGCATCTTTATTTGTATTATATTGAAAAGAATTGAAGTGAAATAAAATGATTTATCAATAATTATTTTAAAAAATAATCACGGCCAAATGCCGATGTGCAAAATATTTTACTGATAAAAATTAAATAAACAGACTTCTGTCAAGAGGAATTCATATTGACGAAATATTGGATCGTTTTTCGTTTCCTCTTCCTAATGAAGTCAGGTTGACGAGATCTCGGATCTCGGCTTTACGTTTTCTTCGTGTCGATTATAAAGTCGGGTTGACGAGATCTGGGACCTCCGCTTTTCGTTTTCTCATCTTGATTAAGTCGAGTTTTTCAAGATATGGGATCTCGGTTTCTCGTTTCTTCGTCTCGACTAAGACAGGTTGACGAAATATCTGGGATTCGGCTTTAAGGTTTTCTCGTCTTGATTAAGTTGGATGGCGAGATCTGGAATTTGAGCTTCCCGTTTTCTTCGTCTCGATTAGGACGGGTTGACGAGATTTAGGATCTCGGGTTCTCGCTTCCTCGTCTTAATAAAGTCAGGTTGACGAGATCTGGGATCGCGGCTTCCCATTTTCTAGTCTCGATTACGACGGGTTGATGAGATCTCATATCTTAATTTCTCGTTTCCTCGTCTGGATTAAGACGGGTTGACGAGATTTGAGATCTGAGCTTCCCGTTTTCTCCGTCTTGAATAAGTCAAGATGACGAGATCTGGATCTCGGCTTCACGTTTCCTCGTCTCGGTTTCTCGTTTCCTCGTGGTAATTAAGCCTCTTGTGCGTTGTCTCAATGAAAGTGTGTTGACGAGGTTTTTTTTTTTCTTTTCTCCTCTCCGATCTAGAATCTTGACTCGCATCCCATCGAAATGATTATCTTGACTTCTCCCCCAATATTCTCGGATCTTGGGTTTTTGTTTCCTCTTCCTGAGTCAGGTTGACGAGATCTCGGAAACTCGGCTTTACTTTTTCTACGTCTCGATCATAAAGTCGGGCCGACGAGATCTGGGACCTCCGCCTTTCATTTCCTCGTCTTAATAAATTCAGGTTGACGAGATCTGAGATCTGAGCTTCCCGCTTTCTTCGTCTCGATTAAGTCAGATTGACGAGATTTTGGATCTCGGGTTCTCGTTTCCTTGTCTTAATAAAGTCAGGTTGACGAGATCTGAGATCTGAGCTTCCCGCTTTCTTCGTCTCGATTAAGTCGGGTTGACGAGATTTTGGATCTTGGGTTCTCGTTTCCTCGACTTAATAAAGTCAGGTTGTCGAGATCTGGGATCTCGGCTTTATAATTCCCTCGTCTTGATTAAGTTGAATGACGAGATCTGGTGTCGGTGTGCGTGTGTGTGTGTGTGTGTAATTGCTTTTTTACAGACGTGTTTCAATCAGATATGATTATTTACGTCTGGGACCGGCCTTTAACGTCACCATCCGAAAGACGTGACTCGGTTTCAAACCTTCGTCCTTGGCTGAATCAGTTTGTAACTTTCATTGTTAGCTGGATTACAGCCGCATGCCATAACGCCCAGCCTGTGATCTGGGCTTCCTGTTTTCTTTGTCTCGATTAAGTCGGGTTGACGAGATTTTGGATCTCGGGTTCTCGTTTCCTCGTCTTAATAAAGTCAGGTTGACGAGATCTGGGATCTCGGCTTCCCTTTTTATAGTGTCGATCAAGACGGGTTGATGAGAACGATCTCGGATCTCAATTTCTCCAGTCCTCGTCTTGATTAAGTCGGGTTGACGAGATTTTGGATCTCGGGTTCTCGTTTCCTCGTCTTAATAAAGTCAGGTTGACGAGATCTGGGATCTCGGCTTCCCTTTTTATAGTGTCGATCAAGACGGGTTGATGAGAACGATCTCGGATCTCAATTTCTAGAGTCCTCGTCTTGATTAAGTCGGGTTGACGAGATTTTGGATCTCGGGTTCTCGTTTCCTCGTCTTAATAAAGTCAGGTTGACGAGATCTGGGATCTCGGCTTCCCTTTTTATAGTGTCGATCAAGACGGGTTGATGAAAACGATCTCGGATCTCAATTTCTCGAGTCCTCGTCTTGATTAAGACGGGTTGACGAGATCTGAGATCTCGATTTCTCGTTTCCTCGTCTTGATGAAGGCAGGATGACGAGATCTTGGATCTCAGCTTCACGTTTCCTCATCTCGGTTTCTCGTTTTCTCTTGTTAATTAAGTCGGATGACGAGATATGGGACCTCGGTTTGCCTACTTGACTCCTCTTTCCAATGAATCGCAGCTGACAATTTATTGGATCTTAGCTTTAATCCTTCACTGGTCGACTTGACGAAAAGTGTTTCTTTTGTTGCGTCAACGTTATTCCTGTTAACGTGATTCCTGTATTTATTATTTCCGTTAATGTTTTAATTAATTTGTATTAGTCTGTAGCGTATTGATTCACACCCTAATTGCACAGCACCGTTTCGTTTTAAATATGCATCACCTAATTTGTCATCCCCATTTATTTAAGCTGGAAGCGCTAAATACATCTTGGTTCAAGGTAATTAAATAAATTTCCACTAAATAGGCCTGTCAACTGATTTTTCACATCTTGCGTTAACCACCTGTACATCTAAGGTAATGTGAGCTACTGGATTGGCATGGCCCGCCATGGAAACTGGAGTAGAAACAAGAGAGAATTTTCCTGGATGAGCAGAGCCGCTCTAAACTATTCCAACCTAGTCAACGTCCAGAATGGATCCGGGTGCGTTCAGATCCAGAGCTACGATAACTACACATCCTGGAAGGAGGATCGATGTGACGGAACACATGGATTCATCTGCGAGAAGTTTGGTATGTATATCGCAGTCGAAATTCAGGGGGGCGCAGTCGACCCTCCCACTTTGAAATGTAACTGGCATGTCTCTAATAATTGTAATGTACGACCACAAAAAAAAAGGGAATCCAACCTTTTTTTTATGGATCGCCTTAAGTACATGACGTTTTGTAATCATAAGGAGCGTTAATCTTGACCCTGAAAAGTGCAGTAAACTTTTTGATTTATTTTAATGGGCAATTTCGCAGATAAAGCGCTTATTCAACTTAGCGCATATTTCATATTTGGCGCAGATTAACATTCAATTTAGCGTATCAGGCACGTAATTTTGCACTGTTATCATTCAAATTCTCCCCCTCCCCATATACTCATACTTCTAATTCGTATAGCCAATTCCATTTTCTTTTAAAGTCTATGGAAATATGAACAAGTCCATATTAATTATGGTCAATATTATAACACTTATTTGCGAAACACACTTTGAATTTTTTAAGGGAATTATTCGAAAAAAATAGACTCATTGAATTTACGAAATGCTAAATTGGTTGCTCCTTTAATGAATTTGAATTTACAAATGGAATTAGTACATGATTGCGTGGTCATGTCAGGCTAAATTGAACGAACGCTTGACGAAAAGCGTGCATAATACATTTGTACATGAATATGAATGAGTCTCATGATAATTTTACGTTCTAGAATATCAGGGGCTTCGCTGCATAATACTTCGCATTGGTTGTAAATTTGTTGGTAATTTACATGAAAACCTTTTTTTGAGGTTGGCATGGTAGCGAATGTTGACGGCAAAGTTTTAATCAGCGGTAAGTTTCATTAACGTGGTCGAATTTGAACTATCGAATAGCTGAGCTGGGCTACATTATTAGCACGAACAATAAATTGAATTGGTAAATAGTGAACTTGGCCGGGAAAACCTACCGGGCTAGTAATTAGAAACAAAACAATCTCTTCGTTCAAACGTCATTGAAGATAAATTATTTGGAGATCATTTGCACTCTGTTCACAACTTGACGACAGTAAACAAGAAAGAAGTACACGTCTGACATTCACTTATTTCTAACGTTTAAAATTCTTAGCTGACAGCTTGATCATGTGATGTAACGCATCATTTTGGTTGGTAGCGGCAAACATACAATATGTTTTCTGGCTTGTTGTTACGTACACGTGTCATTAACACGATCACAAAGACTTTCGAGAAAAAAAATCAACCAGCAGCCTTGCCTATCACCTATTGAAATGTGCGCTCATTACAATGACGTATGACGTAATCTGAACATGATTTCTAAGGCGGGAAATATAATTTAAATTGCCCTTGACACTCTTAACACTGAAATGTTAAATCACCATTTAAAAGGGCCGAGGAGTGACAACTCTTTCAAAATGGTAGATTAACACTTTGAACATGCTGGATCCAACCTTTATAGTGTAGGATACAAAACAAAACAAAAACAGCTTTTTTTCTCGACGTCTTTGCGATGGTGTGCAATGTGTGCCAGTGGAAACAGTGGGTTGACTTACTTTGTTAATAAAATGTACTGTGTTTTTTTCTTCTCCTTTTTCTGTAAAGAGCCCAGCATTCCGGTCTCATGGCTGCATCAACGAAGACAAAAGAACGTAATACCCAACCCAGAGTACATCATCAGTGATACCTACTGTGGGGGTTTTGATGAGTGCGTTGGTATGTGCATCTATACTACAGCGTGTAAGTCCCTAGCCTTCGGACCTTACGGGGAACACTTTAGATGTGTCATCGTCAACACCGCGCTCCCGACCCTCCGGTATGAGCTTGGGTACTATTTTTACACTCGCGCTTCTCCCCGTTGAGAGATTTCTGGTAAAGATGGAATATAATTTTCTGTCAATTTTTTAAGGATATAATTTGTGAAAGTTTTCTGTCATATTGTACAAGTCCCCTGAAGCTGAAAAAGACTGTTCTTTATGCTTAATGATGACACCGTTATTTAATTTCTTTCGCAACGAACACCGTCATTTAATTTGTGATGTATCATTTTCTCTCATTTGTTTTGTATTGTATTGTAAACTGGACCCCTCGTAGAACAGCTGTGCAGAACTGGCACAGCTAAGCTGGGCGATCCATCCAATGTTATTTTCTCATGTTACCATGTATATCGCTAATTGTATTTTTAAAGCATGTATTGGTAAATCAAATCAATTCAAATCAAACCGTAATAATTTCGTGATTAGTTAGGGGTTACATTCATTCCACTGAAACCGGTCCTATTCACTATAGGTCACAACCCGCCGTGCGTCTTTTTGCACACGCTTGCCAGGAGATGCGAACGGGTGGTAGGCAGCCAACCCCTTCGATTCGTACACCCTTCGTAAGATCCATCGTGGGTGCCTAGCTTACATCTTTTTCACAAACGTATTTTTTTTTAGAGGTGAGGTAAACTCACAAACCACGGTGCAGCTGGCCTGGAACTATACCGTGCGTGGCGTGCGTTGTCTTACCGCCCGTATGCTACGCCATGTGACTTCGTAGACCACCGCGAGTACGACGTGCGATGCTCTCAAGATGTACAACGGCTAGTAGCACGTGTCAAGTGCGATCATCAAAATGTAGCCAAACGCAGAGGTTATAGGACATGTCTTTTTTAAAAAAATCCTGCATGCGTTTGCGTGGCCGTCTGGGTGCCTTCACAAATCGTGGAGACCCGTGGTCATCACAACCGCGGCCGTGCACCAAGAAAATATTTGTGTCGGACGCACGGGTCTGCGCGTTTTATAAAGGCACACCGAACGCGCTAGCGCCTGCAGGAAGTTTTTCGAAATGTACAATCTTTGCGTGTGGCTACGTGTTTTTCTTTTTTAATGATGGCGTGTACACTTGCATCAGTTGTACTTTTTTGCAAACCTCGCAAGGGCTTCTTGCGAGCACTGCACGGGCTACTTGGCGTGGTCTACGGAGCCGCATGACGCAGTGTACATCAATACCATACAGCCGAAGAAACCTGCAGAGAGTTCATCTCAAGGATTCTTGCAGGTAAGGGGCGGGGAATTGATTTTTAAAGAGAGTTCTAGCACACACCGGACTTATGCTGAAAAGGGGGAGGGGGTGCTGGAACACGCATATGCGTACCCTAAATAACACTGAGTGGGGGGGGGGGGTTGTAAGAAGTACGTGCTGGAACACGCATATGCGTACCCTAAATAACACTGAGTGGGGGGGGGGTCGTAAGAAGTACGTGCGAATTTTAGAAGTTGGCCTTCCACCCGGGCTTCCACCCGACGGCAGCTGCGCAAACGCACGACGGGTTGTGACCAAAGCATTAAGCTCGTCGCAAACGAGGCGTCATTATAGGGACTTTTAGATTTGCACGACGAAAACGTGGACTGGCAGTGCCCGGCAGTGCCTTAAAAGGACGTCACATTGCCATAAAAGGATGTCACACATAGCAGACACGTTCTCGTCGTGGAAATCTAAAAGTCCCTATTTCCTGACGTACGACTACGTCAGCGACTGGCGCGGTCTTTGACGCACTGTGTGAGTTTGACGTCATATATACTGTGAATGCAAAATGGAAAGTGCAAATATTCTTTTGTTCGTAACTTCGTACCAATTCCCTGATCGATTCGCGTTAAGACAAAACGCAGTCAACTATAGACGCCTCGTTTGCAAAGTGCAAAAGGGTAATAAGCCCATACTTCAGAAGTTTTTGCGTACATACCAATGCATAAGTTTGTAATGTGCAGATTGAAGATTGAAAATATTAAAATTATGATTTACTTTCAGTCTTTGTAACGTTTTTGCTTAGTAGGACTATGCTAATTTTTTTCTTTTCGTATTAATGTGTAGATTAAAAATCTTAAATTTCATATTGTAATATATTTTTAGTCTCTATAACATCTTTGCTTTATAGGGCTATGCTCATTTTGTTCTTTTCGCACGTTTTAAATAGTTAATATTATACCATCTTAAAATAAGTTTGTCGAGTGTTATGTTCCAGTAGTCGTTTTCTGCTCTGAAGAGATTCATTTCCAATCATTATTCTTAATGGGAAGCTCTTTTTTAATATATGCCGATGTATAATGACATTAAAATGTGTTTATGGAAGTGTTTATCTAGATGCAATGTATTGCTGTTATAACAAGCGGATAATCAATTTTAATCAATTATTAAATATGAAAGTTACAAGGAAATCACCTACGTTAAAATGTTGCTAAAGGAGCAGTTTTTCATTTTTATAACACATGTCTGTCATCCCCAAACTCTTTATTGTTCACTTTCAATCTTTTAATTGTAAATACACTTTTTAAAATCTGATTATCTAACCATTTTTTTTTCTTACCAGACGAGTAATATGTTGAACTTTCATTATTAATTATTTCGTAAAAATAGGTCTATTGATACCTCACTTATATTATTTTGATAGTGATAGCCGTGTAAAACAAAAATGTAGAATATAATGTAAGCGTGTGTTTTTCTGTAAAAAAATCAAAAGATACAGCCCATAGGACTTGTATAAAACATTATGTAGACAGCTTAAACATATATTTTTTGTAATCTATGAAACACGGGATCGATACAATGGCATCATCCAATAAATTTGATTTGATATTTCTGAATAAATTATATCAACAAACAAAAAATCCAATGAATAGTATACCAATAGGGTTTTTCTTCATATATTTTGTTTCTTCGCAATCAATTTTCTGTGGTTGGATCTTGTTCCTTGTCCTTACTGTAGAATTAATGTACATTTAAATATCTCATATTATAATCCCAAATCTCATGGTGATTTTATTAAAAGGAATGTAAGTCTTGTAGATTTTGAGATGAAAAGAAGGATTACAGTGCACATTAATACTTTGTTTGTTAAAGCATATATGGGGCAAGGTAGGCTTGCAAATATACTAATATTTTGTTTATTCCTAGAAGATATCAAGATTACAAATCATGCGATCATGCTTTGAGAGCATTTTGCGCTGATTAAATTATAAATAGTTGATTTGGTTTGGTTACCAGTGACTGCTAAGAAAGCATGTGTATGCTTCTTTCCTTCTCTCTCTCTCTCTCTCTCTCTACACCTCTTTTTCTCTGACTTTCTTTTCTATTTCTCTTTGCCGTCCTTCCCCCTCTTTCTCTCTCTCTCTCTCTCCACCCCTTTTGCTATGTCTTTCTTTTCTCTTTCTCTGTGCCGTCTTCCCCTCTCTCTTTTTCTTTCGTTCTGTCACCCCCCCCCCCTCTCTCTCTCTCTCTCTCTTTACCATTTCTACCGTCCGATGGGCCCTATATATAGTTATCAAAATACATACCTTATAAACTGTATTAGATGAGGCACTATTTTATCTGAAAATACATGCATGTTTAGGTCTTTTTGGCACTTAGCTGTAGTATTTTCCCCGTAGCATTCAACGGTTCAATGCACTGTTCACGATTGCTTTGACGATACTTCCTCCTTTTCAGCATTAGCGCCATCTTGTGACACAAC
Source organism: Strongylocentrotus purpuratus (assembly GCF_000002235.5). Taxonomy (NCBI): domain Eukaryota; kingdom Metazoa; phylum Echinodermata; class Echinoidea; order Camarodonta; family Strongylocentrotidae; genus Strongylocentrotus; species Strongylocentrotus purpuratus. Next base: position 23,461,849 of record NW_022145601.1, on the reverse strand, counting down.
GTTTCGTAATGTTATCCCTAACTACGTTGTACGTTGCTCGCTGTTTTGTCACATTGACATTACCACTGTCATCAAGTTGTTTTACCTTAACCTCCTCCAACTGCTTGTTTCCCCCTTCTCATTTGCATATACAGTATTGCCATTTAAAATAACTATTAGAGTTGCTTTATTTTCATTTTACTGTTTTCATATTTCTCATAATAAGAAGTACTTCATCCCATGACCGAGTGTCTCGTTCAGGTTCTCGTTCACTCTTTCTTTTCTTTTTTGATTAATCGTTATGCCTACTCCATAATAGTCGCAAACTACTTTCCAAAGGAAAGCAAATCAACCTAAAGCAATTCAAATAACCTTATGACCAACAAAATCTATAGGTAAAATGGATATCGATTATTTGAATCAGCCCTCGCGTTGATATTCCTCGAGAGTCTTTGCGATCGTGATTTGAGAGCACTTTGCGCTGGATAGATTGTAAATGGTTGGAATGGTACGGTTCATCAGTGACTGCTAATAAAACATGTGCATGCTTTTCAGCAAGCTACCAAGTGACCGACCGCATAAATGTCATATTCGAAATTGTTAACTTAATCTTCGGTGTTATGAGCGCTATTTCATTTTCGGTAATACGAACCTTCGGAATTAAGAACCTTCGGAATAACGAATCCTCGGAATTATGAATCGGAAAAAAGACATGTAATTGGCTCTGTGACCGAAAATAACCATTTGAAGAATGACTCACTCCAGATGTAAACCAGACAAGTTGAAGTCCGAATGGTCATTCAACACCAGACGTTAATCGGTCAAGCGAAACTGACCAAAGAAACATGACCCGATTATCATGTTTAGAACAATACAAGATCATGCATGGCGTTCGGGGATCAATTTATTTATGAGGTTTACTTCAAAGAGTGAAATTTGAGATTTGTTTCTCTTTTTGTTTTACTAGTAGTTTAGGCTTAAATAATGGCTGTATACAAGTTTGCATATTCTTTCCGAATGTTTCTATGAGAAAATGCTTATACTTATTTGGTAGTCGTCTTATAGCATCCTAGCATGTGTCAAATAAATGAAATATTAAATTATTTTTGATTTAGGTTTAAATCGGCAAATATTCATTTATATTAGCAACACACTAAACGATACACACTATATTAGTAACTTTGTTTCCCGAAAACAATATGGTTAAACTGATTAAACTTGAATTAAGTTTGTTTTTAATAATACATCGCCTACGCATCCTAATGAACCCTTGTTCTACAAAACTTTGTTTAGTTTAGAAATGACGATAGCGTGTAATGCTATCACAATGTTATTATTAGATTTCTATGCGAGAAAGCAAACTCACACCTCAACCTGTGACTACCGGTCTAGTCAAAACATAGCAGATAAACAATCATTGATTATAGCTATTTGGAAAAGATATCTTTTCCTGACTTTATTTAAAATGATGTCTGTGTCTCGGCAGTCATTTCGCGACCTAGTGTCCTTTGCGCTTCCCTTTTAGATCGTATATGCGATAAGGATAATTGTCTCTGATTTCCTATAGATAAACGATTGTAATACGCTAGTTATTATGAGAATAATTGTTTGAAGGTTGGTTTTCATAATAAAGGTATAATTATATCCACATATTTAGTTCCTGGTACCAAATTAAAGTGAAGTATGTGTGTTTGTTCTCAGCTTCGCTTGTATTTCATTAATGTCACTCTATCATTATCCTCGCCCCCCCCCCCTCCTCCTCCTCCTCCTCCTCCTCTTCCCTTTGATGTTCTCCGCTTGATGTTGTTGTTGTTTTTTACATTCACTTCTTAATTTCTGCTATTTCTGCTACAATCTTTTGCAAGGATAGAAAAGAGAAAGGGACAAAAGAAAAAAGGAAAGGTGATGTGAGAAAAGAGTGAAAACAGTATCCTCAATGCGAAAGGAAAGAAAAGAAAGATATGAGATGCAGGAGAAGTGAAATATTTGAAAAAATGAAGAAAACGAGGAAGATGAATATGCAAAGGTAAAGAGGAAGATAGTGAAGTGGAAGACAAACATGACACAATTGGTGGAGGAAAAGAAGAATGAGAAGATGATAAGTGAAAGAGAAGGACGAAGTATATTAGAACAGAAAGAATCGGAAGGGAAAAGAAGAAGGAGAAGAAGGAGATGATGAAAATGATGAAGATGATGATGATGATGATGATGATGATGATGATGATGAAGTTGATGAAAAAGATCGTCATGAGGAGGAGGAGATGAGGAAGATGATAGTGAAATGATGCAGACAAGGGAAATAGATAGTTCAAAAGAAGAAAGAGCAAATGCATAATAAAAATATAAATGGACAAAGAAAGAAAAATGAAAAGAATAATGAAATCACAAACAATAGATAACAATTTAAAAAAATATGTCATCAAATTCTAAGTGGGTAAAACTAGACAGAAGTATAGAAAGAGTACAAAATGTCAAGCCCAACCTGAAAATGTATGTACACAGTACCAACGTGTCGAACGGAAAACGAAATGTTTTGCAAAGGTTGGTATAATATCTCCGTTTGAATTTTAGATTGATTTTCCAAGATACACCAACAAATGTAAAGTACAGTGCAGTGTCATCTCCCTTTCAAAAATTCCACTCCTAATCCAAACTGGTGTGAAATTTAAAAGGACTATGATAATAGTTTTTATAGATAATCGTGACTATTGATCCTTGCTTTCATATTTTATTTTGTAAACATTTCAATTTAAATTAGTTACACCCATCAAATAAGGATAAGTAAGGATTGATCCTTGTTATGATATATTATAGCCCGCTATCATTTTTTGGTAGACATTTCGATTTAAATTACTTACACTTGTCAAATCTGAATAAATGATAAATGGTTCTGTCCGATATCACACCTACCTGCATTATGTTTTAGATTGCCAATTTTATTTCGCTTTACTCAGAGATTGCTTTATGGTGACCTTGTCAAAAACTTGATTTTCTTTCTTTATCTTTAAACAAAATTGGAGGCATGTTTCATAACAAGTTTTGCAATGTGTATTGGTAGGTATGTGACATGGCTAAGGCTGAGGTGTGGTGTTATAGTGGTTCATTCACTTGACTCTCAATCCAAGGGTTGAGGGTTCGAATCCTAGCACAGCACTAACGTCCTTTGGCAATACATTAATATAGAGCTGTATACATAGCCAACATTATTGTTTGTTTGTTTGTTTGTTTTTATTTATTTCCGAAATCCATATATACATACAAGTTTAAAAAACAAACATATAAAACACATTTCAAACGATAAGAAAGTGTGTATTGGTAGGTATGTGACATGGCTAAAGCTTATAATTATTATAAGTAGTCATTTTACCGCCCCCCTCCTCCGATTAAAAAAAGGCTCTTCTTATCTTCGTGTTCACCATGTCTGTTATGCCAGTTTCATCTCCTCTTTCGCTTTATCTTCTTCTCTCTACCCCCTCTCTCTCTTTCTCTCTCTCTCTCTCTCTCTCTATCTATCTCTATCTCTCTCTTCTTCTAAATTCTTTGTAGAATAACAAGAGAAACTAAATTTTAAAATATAATATATTACACCCTTCATCATTTTTTAAATGAAAAAGTATGATAGTACATTGAGCATAAATAGGGTCCTTTAAAAAAACAATCTCACTAGGTAAACTATTTTGACATTGTCCTAATAGTCCGATTTTCTTGAGGGTAATACAAAGTTTGGGTATGGGGTCATGAATTTGATTCAAATGAATATATTGGAGCATATTACGATCCTACAATATTCAGTGATCGTCGTCGCGGTCGAAATCGACTCTAAAGTTATGAAATTGTAAATAATAAACATTTTATGTTGAATAGCTCCCTCTCAAGGTCAAGATATTAATTAAGCTATAAAATAATGCTTATTTACTAAAATCGACCGATTAGCTATTGTCGTTCGGAAATTATATACCACAACTGCATACTCTGAGATTTTCATGGTCGCATTGTACGGCCGTAGGAGCTATTTGAAATTTATCAAAATTTACCGGGAGCACCGGTAAATCTTTATATTCAATTTTTCTCGAAAGCAGAAGTGTTTTAGGGGCTAATTTTTTGTGTGTTTTTAATACATCCACAGGGGCACCCAAATATATCAAAATTGTAAAGAATCACTGTCCACCCATTTTTCAAAATTTCCCAAAACTTTGTAATACCTTTAACAATGTTGCACGTGCCCCTACAATGCCATAGGGCTTGACCGCTCAATGATTTATAGACGATTAACAATATTTTGAATGAGATTCTTTGACGGACTGGCAACCAGTGGAGTTCTCTCAGAAGAGGTGCGGTTGAAGTGAATTTCGACCGACGATAGACAAGTCTTGCACATGCATTTTGTACTCTTTGTAACTTAGCTATCAGAGAATCAGGCATTCCAAACAGCAACCCGTTACAATAATCAAGCTTACTTGTGATAAGAGCGTGTACAACCAATTTCATACTTTCTTGATCAAAATATTTGCGGATACGTCTGAGATTGTACAGAAGATAGTATGTTGATTTGCATATATTTTTAACATGTGTTTCCATGGTTAAATTAGTATCAAAGTATACTCCTAAATTCCTTGCTGTAACAGAGGGTATCACATTGGAGGATCCAACTCTTACACCGTCAATGCTTATTTTTGAGATCTGTTGTGGAGTTCCTATAACCAAAAATTCACTCTTACTATCGTTTAGCTTAAGATTATTGTTAAGCATCCATCTATGAATAAAATTAACACATTTTTCCAACATTGAAACACTTGCATCTTGAGTACTAGTGGATGGTCTAAAGGATAAAAATAATTGTGTGTCGTCTGCATAACAGTGACAGGAGACTTCAGGAAAATTATCCTGAGTGCTCTTGATTAGATTACTCGTGTATAACATAAAAAGCAAAGGGCCGAGCCGAGAGCCCTGTGGCACACCAAAGGGCACCTGGAAAGAGTCAGAGACAATGCCATCAATTTTAACTTTTTGATGTCGATCAGACAAGTATGACTCGATCCAGCCGAGAGCAACACCGTCGATACCGCAGCATATCTTCAAAATATCTAGTAATCTGGAATGCTCAATAGTGTCAAAGGCACTACTCAAGTCAAGTAATAACAGGAGAGTGATTTTCTGTCTGTCCATTGCAATCAGAATATCACTCTTGATCCTGAGTAGTGCCGTTTCTGTACTATGAAACTGTCTATATGCAGACTGATTGGATGGAAGGAGTGAATTACTGTTAAGAAACTGTAAAATCTGTTGTGTGGCTGCACCTTCTACCAATTTAGAAATGTATTGTAGGTTACTTATGGGTCTAAGATTACCAAATTCAACATCAAGCCCTGGTTTTTTCAACAATGGTGAAACAAGTGAGACTTTCCATTCTTTAGGAAAGTGGCCCGTAGACAAGGAGACATTGATCATGGATGTAAACACAGGTAGTATAACATCAATATATTGCAAGAGAATCTTTGTTGGAATCGGATCAGCAGAACAAGACTTCTTGCTGAGCTTCATCACAAGTTTCCCTACTTCCTGTTCAGATAAAAGTTTAAACTTATCAAGCTTGATACCATCAGGTACTGGAATAAGACTTGATGAATCAGTATCAATTCTATCCATCGAACCTATGCTAGTTTGAATGTCACTGTGAATGTTTAGAACCTTGTCATGAAAGAATTTTCCTAAGTCGTTCACAAAAATCTTCTTATCAATGTTACATGGCATCACTGGTTGTTTGTTTGAAACATCAAGCAGAGATTTGATGACAGTGAACAAGCTCTTTGAGTCATCTTTGTTATGTGTTACTAAATCTTTATGATAAGTTCTGTGAGCAGCATTCAAAACATACAATGCTGCATTGCGAGCTTTCTTGTACTCATTCAGATCGTGATCAGATCGTGTTCTAGACCATCGTTTCTGTGCTTTTCTTCTTTGCTTCTTGTTGATGAACAAAGGGGCGTGTTTTGATTTGTAAAACATTGTAGAACTTTGCCCAACATGAAGGTAATTATATGGCCTCCAACCCTGGTCAATTACATATGCTCAACTTACAGGTTTTATACTTAATTTGCAGTACATGTTGATGATCGTGATTGAGAAAAACAAGACCCATGTTGGGCACACAAGGGCTTAGGTTTGGCGTGATTAATTATAATATCCCTAATGTAAAGCAATGTTTCACCCGTTATTTTTAAGAGTGTTTTGTAATTTGTATGCATGCCAACGTTAGTAGCTCTTATACATGTATCATACAGGTTGAAAGTGGGAAATGCTTCTGCAATATTAAGCAATCTAGAGACCGACTACTGCATTTATTAGTCAATATTTTCCGACATGCATGCAGGAGGGGAAACCTGGCTCCGCCCTAAATGATGGATACGCCACTGACTGTTATCACGGTTATCTATCACGATAGCAGTTCTTTCATCACATTTTACTTTTTTTAGGGAAACAATTGCGGTCTCGATCGTCTAGACGAGGTCCTTTTTGCAAAAGTTTTTAAGATTTATTGTTTTTCTTCTATCTATCTTCTGCTAAAGATTTATCCATCTGATAATTGCTTTTGATGCGATGTTTCATCTTTTGGGGGTTTGAAGTTAATTGGAACCGATAAAAATCTTCCTCTTTTGCCAGCTCGTAGTCTGTCAAGCTTCAACTTGATGAACAAGAGAGAATGCACCGACCTCCATATATATGGGCATCATTCCTTGCATAACGGCTGACGTCACTTCCCTGAAGATTTTTACATTTTGCAAGACAACAAAGATTTTGACTCTTTATTAAAGTGATAATATTAATTTGTCTTCAAAATAATACTAGGTGAGACACAAATTCATCTGCCCCAGTTATGTAATAATTTAAAATCACTAGCTATGATATTTTCTGAATAGGGCATATTGTTTGAGTTTGACCTCATATTCAATTTATATCATTTGTTACATGTTGTCGAGCAACCATATCATGATGATCCTCCTTCTTTACCATCCACAACCCTCGACTACATTTTTCAAAAATTGTATACATTTCTTTGCAATACTTTAACATGTTTTACCTTCAACTTCTTTGCATTGGTGGCTACAGCATCTGTAGCGATGATCATGTCTACCCTACAGAAATGTAATTATTACTACCATTATTCGCCATCAAACCAACTGTTGCCTAGCAACCGCGCCATCTTCCATTCCTTAACCTCCCACCATCACGTCATCATGTTTATCACCATTTATTCATTCATGCTTTTCATTTGCACTCTTCTCCCTTTGTTTACAATACCCCATAAAGGCTCTGTTTGTGGTAGAAGGGGAGTTTGTTTGTCAGTCCAAGCTCTCTCGACTCAGGACTCCAGGAATAGCCCCCAGACTGGGTGGGGGGGGGGGGGGGAGAGTAGGCTGGACTTGAGAGACCCCGATGAGTCAGCGTTGTGCTATGCGGGCTGGAGGATCACTGTGACCCTTTGTTTAGCTCCCGAAATCCACGGATAAACAATTTTACAGACCACTCTCTTCTCTTTTTGGCAACTTTAAAGGCAGAATCAAGTTTTGATGAACATAAAATGACAAAGAGATGGATTATTTTCATCAAACCAATTCCCAACTTCCTTTTATCTTATGTTGATAATGAACAAATATGTATATACTTTTTATGTTTTTAAAAGAGAGTGAAATAAAAGAAATGAAATGAAATGAAAATGAATTTTCAAAATGTTTGATTCCCTGTAGCTAAATCTCAACACCTTGAGATTTGAGGGGCAGCATCCTACTGGTTCATAGATAATTTTGGAACGGGTTAGGGGGTCTTTCAGATCGACAGGTTCGAAGACCTTTCTCCGCTTATTGACGAACGGCTTTTCATCAGTCGTCTTCGAATTTCAGGCTGTCTATTCAACAAGCTTTCATGAAATCCGTCTATTAATTAACTCAATCAAAGTAACAGTAACACATTTCGCTTGTGAACTTGATGAACATCTAATAAGTTCAATGTATTCGGATGTAAAGAAAGGAAAATAATAATGGGTACGATAATGAGAGAGAGAGAGAGAGAGAGAGAGAGAGAGAGAGGTAGGGAAAGAGGGTAAAGAGGAAAGAATAGAAGAGGGTGTGGTAGAGAGGGGATTAAGGGAGGGAGAGGAAGAGAGTGGGGGAAGAAAGAGGGAAGGGGAGAGAGAGAGAGAGAGAGAGAGAGAGAGATGAGACAGATGGAGGATAAATAGAGAGGGGGTGGGAGAAAGATAGCGATGGAAGAAAGAGACATGGGGGAGATACAGACAGACGAATGGAAAGAGTGGAAGAGATATATCATACCAGGGATATCATACAGAGATGGAGAGGGGAGGAAGAATATAAAAGATAATGAGTAGAAAGAGAGATAGGAGTCGAAGGGGGAGAAGACAGACAGAAAACAATCACATGAAAACATACATAATCATCAAACATAGACGACAATGATGACCGTAGGCCAACATCGTGGAAGGAAACGATGACAAGAATGTCTGGCAGTCGGTCGCGACCACGGACAGAGGGAGATGCTATCTTAGTATCTGGCTCTGACGTCGATTCACCTGTTCCACGAGCAAGCAGTCCCAGCGGGATTCGAAGGGTTAATAGAGTTGATCTCCAGGCCAACAAGGGAGCTAACACTACACAAACCAGTCTCATTGATGATGGCCTTTCAGGAAGACCAGGGACCCGCTTCACAAAGCCCTTTTCAATGACAAATGACAAATACCAGTGACAAATCTGCTGATAACCAATCAGAAGCAAGGATTTCAGTAGCTTATAACAAAAACTGTCATTTGTCACTGATGACAAGTTTTGTGAGACGGGGCCCAGGAAGATCGGGAGTGCTAACCTTTCTGATGTAGAGCAAGATGAGAATAAATGAGAAAGTATCATATTTGGCAGAGTTAGGAAAGAAATGTGCAATATGTCATGAGAAATTTGCTACTGGAATTATGACGCTGGTAGATTCGGGGAGGGGGGGGGGCACAAGCACCCTCTTTCATTTCTCTGGTTACATACCTAAAGTCATTCCTTTCAATCGTTGTTCAAGATGCACTAGATAATGCGCCTTGTCAGTTTCTTTTAGTAAATTAAAACCTTTAAAAAATGTGATAATCTGATAATTAACACTCGTTTTTATTTACAATGTCGATGTTGCCCGCCCCCCCCCCCTTACCTGATAATGACGCGCGTTTGATTCTAATGAATTACACTGAGAAATATCAGCATACGAAATCATCGCCAAATGTGTCAACAGACTAATTTACCGCATTGTCACAGGTTTTCCTGAATATGCAGTGATCATAACAGTATATACCACAATTTTATATTATTAAATACAATACAATGTAATTATTCGTAAATTCGAATGCACATTTAGTCTAGTTTTATTGTACAACATACCTCATGCAGAAATATGATTACGAGCCTAGAATTAAAGACCATTTCACAGTGGAATATTATATTTGAATTTCGAGACAACGCGTTCAAATCAATCTGGCATTTAAAGAGAAATTATAGAATGTTTGTTTTATCCTACTTCAAAGTGAGAGCTCACCCCCAGGATATAGGCTACATATTCTTGACTAGTTTATTCAGTGCAAACCATTTAAATTCTGATGTTGTCACTATGATAATACAGACTGGCAGGAAATAATAACAAACTGTCAACACAGATCATTTTCGTCTAAATATGAATGATCAGATCGGTTATCGAATTGACAACTATTATGAAGATAAATATAGACCAACATTTTACGACCGATTGAAAGTCAAATGAATTGTTCGCGTCTTTTCATACATCAATTATCAATCGTTATACCTCAAACCGAATTTACCATTGATGAATCGAAAACTGATCATTGGAATTTATTCTAATAATACAGCTTAGAGCCTGTTTGCCAAAGAATAGGGTGATCATTCGTTTTTTGAAAAGTGATAATATTACACTTTATTCTATTTGATTGCAACTGATTGAGATTTCAAAATTATTTTGAAGTCATGTCAATTTGTCGTTCAGATTATGACACAATAGTTTTAAAGATTAAGGCACATTTAGTACATATCGTTATGGCTAATGCTTTTGGATAGGAAAATACATATAACGATGCTACTCGATCAATGAGGCATCTTTCACCCATTTTTAAAAAAAAACAGTGGCAATATTTGCACCTTTAAAATAAGTGGAAGAAAGGCCGTTCGGCATGAATCCAGTCTAAGCCTTTGGTTCAGACCCACGCGGTAGATTCGATGTTAGTTTACAGATGCTAAGGGGTCAATCCAATGCTTATTTACTTCTTATTCGGCGGCTTTCTCCGAGCTTGAAAGATCTCTTCTCACCCACAAGGGACTGTGTCATCATGAACCTAGTACTAGTAGGTCCATGGTGTCATCCTTTTATTGCTACCAGTCTGGACTCTCTGGAGGAACCAACGCAGGGGCGGATCTAGCTCTTTGCCAGGGGTGGGGGGGGGGGGGGGGGGGGGGGGGTTGACCCAGTGGCGGATCCAGGATTTTCCAAAAATCGCGCTGTTACTGTTTTACTTTTTCTTCTTCTTTTCCCCTCCCCCATTTCCCCCCATTTTTCTTCACTTGGCCGCCCAAGGGGAGAGGGGGGGGGGGGGGGGGTTAAACCGCCGAAACCCCCCTAGATCCGCCCCTGCAACGAACTATTCTCTTCTCCCTTTTTTTTTCTTCTATATTTCTCTCCCACTCTCTCTCTCTCTCTCTCTCTCAAAAAATAGTAGGGGGTGGAATGTCACTATGCAGACAGGATCAGTGAGCTCAACATTTGACTACTCCTTCATCTACAACTTTATATTCAGAAGAAAAATAATTCTAAAAGACTAAAGGGAAACAATGGCACAAAATATTAAATGAACTTCAAATCAATTAAGAATTTTACATCTTAAGAGTCATAAGTGTGGGTGGTTTACTGTTCAGAAGCAAATACATGTACATATAGTCCTCTATACAGAAAAAACTGCCAAAAGTGATTATGTAGAAAAAATCGGATAACTTTAATTAATTCAGATATCAGGTCATGATAAAGTGACGCAATTGAGAGCTACGATCAAAACCGTCGAAAGATTCCTAGGAAATTTACAAAAGATAGGGTTGTAATGTAGAAGACAACATTTGGTCTGAATTTATTCATTGATTCTGCATTATATCTTACAAGCATATAATAATAATACGAACAATTTACATAGCGCTTGTGACATAAAAGTTTCAAAGCGTTGTACACAAATCAAGATTACTTAAAGAAAAATCAACATTTCTAATGGAATTAACATTACTTAAATTACCAAGAAAACAAAATATTACTTTTCAAATAGTAGGAACAAACTTACATCATACACTAAGTAGGTTCACATATTTGTATAATTGTGTCGATGTCATGAACCTAAGCCTATAACAATCCTTTCTGTTTAAATACTTTGACTCCCACGAGTCGTAAATTGGTTCAAGTTATATTATTGTATATACGCAAGTCGCTATAGACATAATATGATATAAAGACATTTTCGCGATTATAACAAAAATAACACAGACTAGAAGTTGAGGAAAATATTCAGACAAATGACATGAATACTAAGTGGATGAAGATAATTAATGATTAACATGAAATGCAACTACAATCTGCTTTCAAGTAAATACAGATATATGATTTGATCTCATTTAAACATGTGATAAGTGCTTGTTATTAAATATTTATGTATGATGTTATCCATGATTTTGTATCTGAATAAAGATTTATTTCAAACAAAACAAAAAACAAAAAACAAAAAAAATCGCCTGGTGCATGAGTCACGTTGTTATTGGATGGAACTATTATTTGCTTATACCTTGACATCTTTATATAGATGATCACAGGTGGGGTTGCGGTTTCATCAGATCCACCAAGACCACCACTCACTGCGACTACTGCCACCTGCACGCAACCACAATATTAACCACCCCTTCTTCTACTATTTGAAGACGCTTGGAGATAGCGTCATGTATTTGCAGATGATTAGTATAATCCGACTGCGCACTTGTAAAGAGTTCGAAAAACACGACTTAATTACATTCAATTTAAAGAGACGTTTTACATATCCTTCACTTAAAAATACGGAAGACAAACGATTTCTTTAGTACAACATGTATAAGAATGAGCGGTAAATAAAACCGTTCTAGTATTCTTAATTTGAATTTAGATTGTAACAAATAGGATAACTGTAGTTTCAAATATTACATTGTACATGACTGTATATGATTTCATTATAAAAACTAGTCGACATGTTTTTATTTGGATTTTTAGTTCTGTAATAGGTTTGGTCAACCCAATTCTGGCGTTTCTGGAGCTATTTACCCCCCCCCCCCCCCCCCCAGATACATACAAGCATCGGACGCGACCACCGCTAGGTTTAGAAGAAAAAACAACTTTATGACATAAAATTGTATGAGGAAATTTGCTGTCAACATATAGGTCCATGTTGTGATTGTAATCAGGTGTTAACATGGTATGTAACGACTTGCCTTCATTAACTGTATTTCATTTCAAGATTTTTAAAAAAAAATCGATGGCATTATAGATAATAGTTTTTGGTCAGATATCCCGTCGCCCACGTGTTTAGAAATTCTGACAACAACATTTATCTTGGCAGATAAACCACCATTTAAATACGTAAAAGATAAAGAAATAAATAAATAACGAAACCAACACACGGGTGCTATCAGCTGACAAACAAAAATCCTTGATTTGTGTTGAATAATTGTAGTTTTGTTTCTCACAATTGAATTAGAATCGCATATGTACACCCTGGTGCTTTGTTTATGATGGTCTTATCAATATTCGTGTCGAAGACTCTGTTTTTGATGTTACCATGTCAGAGCTACGGTCAGCTACCCCCTGGTCAATCTTTAGGTCTATTTTTTTTTGAATGGAGCGATAAAAATGCTTTTGTTTCTGAATATAAATATACATTTACTACGTGACTGTAAAAGTGGCGTATACAGTAATTAGTTAACAGAGGGCGTAACATCTTTGTAAATCAGTCACACTGCCCCCGCTTCAAACCGACCGATTCTTGGCCATATACGGGGCAATGTCATGTTATGTGTTTGGTCTCGTGTCGGCCTGGTGGCGGCCTGATGTTGGCATGGTGTCGGTCTCGTTGATATATATGGGGCATACTATTAGGTAGCCTCTATTACTGTAGACCAATTGCAAGTTGTAGTGATTTCCTCCTTTGCCTTCAAAAGGGCGGGGAGGGGCTACCCCGACTTCACCGTATGGCGGATACGCCACTGGTGAACACACTGTTGAAAAAAATATTTGGGTCAATTTTGCTCATGTTAGGTAAAAAAGGAACATGCGTGTTTGTAAGGTATTATCTAACACCAATTTTGGTAATATGTACTTAATGCTGGGTAAACTTTCACCCAAATTTATCTAAAGTGCATGAGATTACAGCGATTTCATTTTCTCTAAATAGTGACCTTCCTATTTAAATATCCTTTTGATCATGTTAATCGTGTTGATTATTTAGGTTTGCGTGCTAGCACACTCTTTTCCGTTTCTATTTTCATAATGTTTTTATCCTCTTCCTCTAAAATATCCCCTCATGATCTATAATAATGAAAGGATGATGAGTCATGATTCTTTTCATGTAAACTTGGTGATCCAACTGTCTGGTATGCTACACCCCCAGAATTTGTCCTTTTTTTTTTGGTGTATCGTCCTGATTTTTTTCGTCGAAATTGATGATGTGATGGAAATTCAAGTTTTTGAAATAATTTCTAATCAGCTGGATCCACAAGACCCTGGTCTGCAGTATTTTTAAAAAGGGACTGTAATTTCATTTTAACAACATTTTCAAACTATGTTTCTTCTCGTATTTTGATAACATTTGCATCCTCTTGTTAGGACGTTGTAAACTAGAAACTTTACAAGATCTTTGGGCACCCTCGCATAAAAAAAAATCTATCTTGATCTAATTGTCTGATTCTGAAACTGGTTTATATTTGTCTAAACCCTAAACATAACCCTAAACCTAATTCTATGGTTCTAAACGTCTGATTTTAAAATTGGTTAATATTTGTCTAACCCTAAACATAACGCTAACCATATCCCTAAGGGCCCTAACCCTAACCTTATGGCTCTAATCGTTGGATTCTTAAATTGGTTTATATTTTTTAACCCTAACCCTAACCCTAATCCTAACCCCAACTCTAACCCTAACCCCAAACCCAATCCCAATCCCAACCCTAAACAGAAACTTAACATTAAAACAAATCAATCGCAATCCTAAGTATAACCATAGCTTTTATGATAAAACCTACGGGGTCACATCGCTGAATCAGATGTGAGGTCTGCTTTATTTTACACCTCTGTATTGTTGACAGGTCAACGCCCTCTCTAACATTTTTGTTGGGGGAGGGGGGGGGGGGGCGGCGGCGGCGGCGGCGGGGTATAAGAGGGAGTTTTATTTTCTCTCATAAGACGCTTCCCGGAAGGTACATCAAAGAACATTCATCAAAGGGTTGTAATTTACGATTAAACCATTGAATGACATCTCTTATCGACCGCTTCATCGATCGGACAACATAGATGTGCAAAATCCTTGATATGAGTTGACACCCCTTAATGTATTCTACAGTAAATGCCATTCAAACAGACTCCCACTTATCTGCTGTTGGTCTGTACTTATGAGGCTCAAACGTGGTATCTGAGGTTTTGCTAAAGTAAATGGAGAAGAATGAAAGAGAGAGAGAGAGAGGGAGGAGAGAGAGAGAGAGAGAGAGAGAGAGAGAGAGAGGGGGAGAGAGGGAGGGAGAGAGAGAGAGAGAGAAAGAGAAAGAGAGAAATATAGGGTCTCTTTGGATTGTTCTTTTAAAGAAAATATACGGTCCTTGTTTTAAATTTAATGAACTATTAATGACACAGTTAGCCTATGTTTTACATTCAGATTCAGATTTTTTCTTCTTCATACTTTCTGTAATAATATCGGTAATACCTTTGTTTCTCTTTCTGTTGGAAATGAAATGAATACGAATTGAATTGAATTAAATAAGGGTTTGTTCAAAATAACGTTCTTGCAGCCGAAGCTGAATTGCATGGTCATTTACGAAGTAAAATACGTCATAATGGTTAAAATACAGCATTATACATGTAAACGTCAAATATAAATTACATATAAAAGGATAAATATATTAGGTACATTCATAGGTATAGGCAGCAGGAGGCGCGATAGCTGGTAGAGTAGTGGTCTCGTAATCAGGTGACCGGGTTCGAAACCAAGTGGATGCGCTAGTGCCCTTTGGTAAGGCATTAATCCTCATTATCAGGTCCTTCGGAGAGGACTTAAAGCCGTCGGCCGTCTGGTTGCTTACTTTCAAGCATTTATTTATGCTTTCTTAGCAGTCAGGTAAAATAACCACCAATAACCAATGCATGCGCATCATTAAACATCATAAAAATTAAAAATATACAACATGCATGAAAGTTACTTGTTTGGTGTGACTGCCCTTTCCCCCACAGTGGGGGGAGCGACTCCCCTTGCTACGAGGGTTGATTTCAACTGAAGATGTATTTACGGAGAACATTGGAATCTTGTGGAGAACTCTTGTACAACATAGTATGAGGTGAACATCGTTTTGTCGTTTCAACGCATCATAGGGCCCTTTTAGAGTACATTTATGCTCAATTTTGAAGGCAGAATGAGCGATTCGAAACGCTCATCGTAATCGCAGTTCCACGGTGTACTGTTTA
The DNA here is from genome assembly GCF_000002235.5 of Strongylocentrotus purpuratus. Lineage (NCBI taxonomy): Eukaryota > Metazoa > Echinodermata > Echinoidea > Camarodonta > Strongylocentrotidae > Strongylocentrotus > Strongylocentrotus purpuratus. Next base: position 23,446,090 of record NW_022145601.1, on the reverse strand, counting down.
TGCTCACTTCTCTGGCTCCTCCAGACATGATTTTGAGCCAGAGAAGTGCAGTCACAATGAATATGACGGACAAAGAAACAGGACAAAATATACATTCCTCAGGGAAACAAAGGAACATCCCTTCACTGCTATTATGTAAAAATGTGTAGATCAGGTGAATATGCATGCGACACATTTTTACATAATAGCAGTGAATGGATGTTTCTTTGTTTACCTGCGGAACTGTTAATTTTGTCCTCTTTCTTTGTCCGTCATTTTCATAGTGAGTGCAGGTTCCACTGTAGTATTTATTATCCCGGGCCTTTAGTTGGGGACGTACAGCGGCGTATACTGCATAATAATATTAATAATAATAATCTTTTAAAGTCCACTCCAAATTTTATTAAGTTAAACCGAAAATGGAAATTCTTTTTGCCCTATTGATCGTGAGCCCGGCAACTCCCGTATTTTAACGTCTTTTGGTATGACGCGGCCGGGGTTCGAACCCACGACCTCCCGGTTGTGAGGCCGACGCTCTACTGACTAAGCCAACATAATGGACAAGATTGCGAGAGTACAAATTATCTTCGCCCGGGAACTAAATTGCCAAAGTGATCACTCGAGTGTGTTTCCCTACACAAGGGAATTTATTAAAAGGCGGGCGAAGCAGATCAATAAACTAGTTTACATTCCCAGACGATAAGCTGAACGGTCGATCGCTAAAGCGATTAAGTTATCGAACGGTTCGATCGGGGAATGTCGCTTTTTGCTTTGATATCGGATTACGCTTCGTTATAATGTTCTTTCTTTCTTCATTTAGTCACGTTCTGTTGGTTCTCTCTTTAAACTTAATCAACAACCGGAAATCGGCCCCTTTCTTTTTTTTAAAGGGATTGTTTCATCTAATCCTCTCAAACTTTCTTTGAAAGTCGAAATTGGATAAAGACAGTAACAATCCCATCAGAAGCAAAATAAGATGTTAAACCTATGGAATGACAAACGGTCAAATACATTTTGTAGATTTGGCATAAATATTCAAAATTAAATTACAAGAGCCGTAAAAACCCCAAACAATAACAACAACACCAGCAGCAATAACAACAGCAACATCAGCAACAACAACAACAGCTGCAGCAACAACGACAACACTTGAGACCCCATTTAGCCTCTTTTAAACATTTTTTCAAATGAGCGTTGTCAACGGAAAGGGGCACTCCAATCATGGACCTACTATAGATATTGTGAGGATTAATTTGTCGGCATTGATCGACATTTTATGAAGTTGTGATCCTACTTTTAAATCTAGTCCAGTATTTTTCAGCATCATTATGCGCTTTCGTTCCCGCCCCCCCTCCAAATACTCAGTAACGCTATTGTAAATAACCATTTTCTCCCTTGTTGCTATGTCGGGTATTGCCTGGAACAAATTATACACCTTACAGAGGCTCTTAAAAGAATCGAAACATGTATAAAATGGTGACTAACAATGTCGAAGATCTGATGATTCTTTCCCGCAAGCTTTAAGTTTGATCTCGGAAATACGCTGCTCATTGTAGTTGATTAATAGCGTTCACCTATATAATTTCGCTCATGTTATCAGCTAATTTGTTATAATCAATCACTTTGCCCAATTCGTTATCATTGTTAAGCTAGCTTAGTTATGTGCGCTGATATAATCTTTAAAGAAATTAATAATTCCATTATTAACACGTTGATGTGAAAGAGTATATAGTTTGAATTGTAGAGCTGTCATCAAATTCAATTTTCTTTGTTTACTTGGCGTGTTAATCGAATTGCGAGGAATAACTTTACTAATAGAATTCAATCAGGAAAGATAAAAGAAAATGACAAATTGCCGGATATTGTCAAAATGTCGTTAGGTCATTGATTAACGTTGTCGGACAAATATAGCTCTATTTTCGAAAGAACAAATAGACGAGGCATAAAAAATGAAAATGCATAACATTTCTGATAATTATTTCATTCATCAATCTTACATTTTGCTGATTTTATAGCTTATTAAATTGTCCACTTCGAGGGACTGTTGATATAAAGGAACCATAAATCATATCAAGTAACACGGGGTAGCGTACAAATGGTGATGACTCATTCTTTATCAAAATAAAGGTAAGATATATTATTTCCGTGAAGTAGGCCTGCTTTCAGCAAGTTAAGGCTTATATATGTCATTTTCATCCCAAGATTTCAAGATTTATTTTCAGAAGAGAAAGCTTTTTATAAACTTCATAATAAGACACATTTTCGGGAGTAATATCTATATCTACATTAGTATAGCCTTTATCATATTCAAATGGGACAACATAGTGGAGAGGCGGGGGGGGGGGGGGGGAGAGGGAAAGAAAGAAAGGAAGGAAGGAAGATTCAAGAAAATTTGTCTGATTTAAAAAATACAGAAACTCGTCCTCCACTGGCGAGTGACATACAAGCAACATAAACATATTCATTCGAGGATACAAAGAAAATACAACAAGAATAATAATAGAGAGATAGAGAGAGAGAGAGAGAGAGAGAGAGAGAGAGAGAGAGAGAGAGGGGGGGGGGGAGAATTGGATTGTTTGACCGGGGCTCTTGTTTTCCTCAAACATCTTTAAAGACACAAATATCGCTTGAATCTGATTTGGACAAAATAAAAGTCGTCTCTTGAAATAACAAGTGTTTGCAAACTTTGCTAAACTTTGTACCGCTGTTATCAAGGGATTGACTACAAAATTGACGCTTGTGTACACACATGCCAGCATGGGTAACAAAAAGGTCATTTGTTTACTCCGATTGAATCCTGTGGAGAATTTATTTTTCATAGTAGGGTAACTTTTGTATAATGTTGAAAGAGACGACAAAATTATGTGTAAAAGTGTTTTATCATAGTAAAGAATAATCAAATGTATTAAGTATAAGATAATTAGATTTAATATAAAATAAAAACAAAATCAAATTAAGAACAAAAAGTGTAAATTAGATATTACGACGATGTTTCGCTTTGTAATAGAGTATCTCAACCCCCGTTTAGCAATCGAATAGTCCAAACTTTACCAAGAGCCCGAGACTGGAGTGGAGTCAGATTGCATGTGTACATGTCTGTAAAATCTAAGCGGCTCACACGTGCACTAGCTCTGGGAGAGCTTTGGGAGCAAAGACTGGGCGTTCCATGGTGCATTTCTACTTCCAATTTTCGTCCCAAAATAAACGGGATTAGAGTTTTGGGATTTCGTCTGTGAATTCATGCCTTGCAAGGGTGGTCAAGAAATAGTCCGTCTACTCTTCATCCTGTTTCTTTGACGTAAAGGGTAATTCGGAGCTCATTTACTCTTGAAGTTCCAGCCGGTTTTGACTACCAAGTACCTCACCGTCTGCTGTCGTGCTCTGGTCTTGGAATCTGAAATAGGAATTTGGAGAGAGATCTTTCACCGAATTTCGAGAGGAACATCCATATCGAATTGTGGGAGGAAAACACCTCGTGGTCTGACCAAACGTGTCATCATCCAGCTCCAATGCGGCTCATTTTTCGAGTGGAATCCCTGAAATAATTCCGAGGCAACAGGTTTACTCCGTAATCCAATCTAACCCTGCTTGAACTTCGCTACTGGAACGCGGCCAAAAGCAGACGCCGGATAACATGGGGGCGATGAAAGCATCGACCCGCCTCGGTCGCCAAGCGGCCACGGCCTGCCTGTTCGTTTCGATACTCCATGGATTGCTTGTTTCTGCCGCTGTGGTAAGTTTTCAAACATTTTCAGCTATTTACATTTAAAGTACTGTAAGGTGGGCGAGAAAAGTTGCAAGACCATTACAAAAATGTGATCAATATGTGATCTTGTAGTTCTGGAAGTAGTGTGTCAGAGTCTTTGTATTATATATCAGTTATGTTCTGTGAACTCGTGCAAAATGGAAAAGGACATCAAGGCACCATGTCCATGTGTATTCAATTGTTTTACCAAGTTCATGGCTGAATGAAAGATCATGATCTGGAAATTTGCCATGCAATGCAATTGGTTGTGCAATGTAGCAGTGTTGATGATTGCTGAATCTGATGATGAAAGTGCTGTTAGGCATGTGCTGGGGGGGGGGGGGGGGGGGGGAGGGATAGTTGATGGCAATATTATGCTTGGACTCCTTGGAGTCTAATTTTATATATCACATTATCTCCTCTGTATTTAAAATTGATTATATTACAAAACATGTATATTTGGCTCAAATGTTACTTTGAAAAGAAAACCCAGCAATTCCATGATGTGCTCAATATATACTGTATTTATTTGTCAATGTTTGAATGTACTGTATGTTTTTCACAAGTGTACTAAAGAAAGAAAGAGAGAGAGAGAGAGAGAGAAAGGGGGGCCGGGGGAGGAAGATTGAAATATATATTTAAAAGTTGCGATCTAAGTTGGTCATGATTGGTAAAGACCTCTTGAACCAATAAGATAGAAGGAAAAAGAACAACGTAATAATGCTCTGCACTGCAAAAGAAATGATGCTCGGATTCGGAAGCTGGACCCTGTTTCATAAAACTTGATATCAGTAACAAGTTTCAAGCTACTGTTAGAAGCTACTGATATCATGGCATCTGATTGGCTGAGAGCAAATTTGTGGTAGAAATTATTTAAATTAAGCATTTGTTATAGATAACAAGTTTTATGAAACAGGCCCCAGATAAGTACCGGTACTGGACAGAGTCAAAAGTCATATCAGGTGCAAAGGTGCTCAGGATATAGAAGTACCCATCTAAACGCTATTCAGCAAAAGAAATGGTGTTTCATCAGGTGCAAATTGAAAAAGATGCTCAGAGTAGATAAGTACTCAGAGAGTCAAGGAGTTATCAGGTGTAAAGGTGCTGGGATAAAGCAGTACTCTTATAAAAGTCAAAGGGTCATCCTCTCTTCAAAGTGGGATGTAGGGGATTAAAAAGGGATCTATGGGATTAAAAAGGGATCTATGACCCCATTCATCCGCCCTTCTCAAGCTGTGACAGCTAACCCCCCTTTGAAAGGGGATCAACTTCTAGAACTTCTCCCACAAACAATTTGGAGGTGTATCTTTGGATGAGGGGATTTCCTCAACCACCATTCTTTCAAAGTGCCAACAAGGTTTAGACTGTGTGGGGCTGATGAACCAAAGGGGTTATAGAGGCATGAGAAGGATTTATAGAGTATGTACAAACAGCCAGGGAGTACAAAGGCTGGATTATTGTTAAAGAAAATAAAAGAGGTGTACTCCTTGCTTGTTAATACCTGAGCGATATATGCCTTGTGGAGTGTACAGCCTTACATCAGCCTTACATCAGCTATAATCTTTTTGGTTGAGGGTCAATAGTGTAATTTGTAGATGACTTTTGAAGTACCGGTATTATGTTGAAGCAAACTCAAGGAAGAGACATATTCTTTGTTGATATTGTCATGATTTCAATTCATACATTTACATGTACATGTACATCTATTAAACATCTAGCTGAGATAGCTCATGCTCATTATGAACTAAAGTTAGGCATTTTCTCTTCACCAATCCTGAATTAAATGTTCAAGCTTGATTTGTTAGTGAGTGGATCATAGTTTCCAATCTGAATCATCAACCCTCCAAATCACATTTTGAAGAACCTTTACAACAAAATAATATTTCTCATTTCAGTAAATGGAATTTTTAGGTGACCTTTAAATGACACCTGTCTCAACAAAACGTAATAGTTATTGAAGAAGATGCTCCTTTGTAAATTGTGTTTGTACATGTACATATACAATGTATCAACTTAATTAAACTGTAAATGTGAATTAAGCTGCTTCACTCAAACGCAATCGAGCAGGTCGCGATGAAGTTATCAAATATTGTTCAAATACAATGTGAGGCTGAGCTTTCATCTTGGATAAAAGGCGGCTAGGGTATGGGGTTCTGCTTGAATACGGCTCTCATATGCTCTACTGGGTTTTGTCTGTGGTGTGATCAATACTATCTTTAAGATCTGTCAATAGATTCTTTATGTCGTGCGGCTACCAGCAGAAGGAGGGAGGGTCTGAGACTCTGAGTGAAAGAACATCGATGTGTGTGTAACTGAGCCGGGTGAATGCCCTCCCTGGAGGCCTGTCCTCATCAGCTCAAGTTTGCCAAATAATCGGCTATTTTCAGACTCAGATATTATCCCGAAGCTCGAAATTGCGTCTTCACCAGACCGATAGGCTCTCATCACAAACTACAGTAGCTCGGACAGGCGGGCGCAAATTAGCCCGCTATTTCCTAAATAGCGGGATATTTTGGAAACAAGACCATATTTCTTAGGATATTTTTTCTTCCAAATATCCCGCTAATTGCAACTGCGGGCTGATGAAGATGCAGATTAACTGGTTAATTTACGATCGGGATAGTTAAAATAAGCGGGTTATTTGGGAAACTCGAGCTGATGAGGACAGGCCGTTAGAGTCCCTTTAGATGTCTTTGCCTCTTCAACATACATGTTGGCCTGCATATCACGACCATTTCCTCACTTTTTGTTATACATGTACAATATCAAACTAGAAACTCCTGTGACAGTGATAGTGTACTTAATAAGGGCCATTTAATTTCTGCCATTTTTTCTTTGGGTCTCAGCAGATGAAATCTGATGCGATTAGTGTGACCAGTATGAAGCTTTCTTACATGTAAAATTATAAATTTTGTCCACTTTTTCATCTTTCTCTCAAAAAATACCATGCATGCAATGATGCAGGTGTGAGATGTTTCTTTATTTACAGTATTTCTGTAATGAGTAGTATCATCCCATGTTTACAATGCCTCCTTCCCTATTAAGGCCTACATGGAAATATGTAGTATTGGTATACTTTGTGAGAATAGCATTTAACTGCAGTCTCCTAAACAGACTTCGTGCATTGAATATGAAATATACGTACATGTATATGTAACTGTCAAAACAATTATTAAATGTGAATCAAAATAATTTGAAACACAAGTACAGTGGATGCAGAAACTTTAACTCAAATCAAAGGATAAGAAAAAAGTTTTAATAAGACGTTTGAGGTACTTGTAGATAGTTCATTTGCCTCTTGAGATATTTTTGGAAGTATTTGGTGGGTAGCCGCACTCGAAATGTCTGTTTTTGATCACAATATGCAGCCTACATTAATCCATGCCATATGAGTGCACCTTGCAAGTGAACTTTTGTCATAACGATAGCCTCTTTCCATACTCTAGTCGATCTTCTGTGAGTATTATGGAATGGAATATATTGAAGTCTATGAAGCACTCAGATCACAGAGCGTATAATTCCTCCATGGATGGAACATATTTCAGCCTACATTGTCATCTACATTAACATCCATCTAAATTTAAATCAAGGCTTGCAGGTCTTTCGCAAATGTTGTTAGAATGTTACCCAACTCTGCCAACCAAAAAGACAATGTCTGAAAAAGGGGTAGCCATCTGAATTAAGGCTAAATGTAGAGACTCCCAATTAGCCTGTGGTGCTAACCTTTGTAAGAACCCCATCACATACTTTTCAAGATATTTTTCCTTGAGTCAAGTTTAAGTGAGTACAACAAATGTAGAATAGTCTGAGACTGCAAGCTCTTGAACTTAACATGCATGTGTCTGGTACAATGTACATGTAGGACACAAAATAGGGAAGATGGACGTTCACTGGAAGGGTTTGAGTGCAACTCCTAGACGTCTTAAAAAAAGAACAGATATATGAGCATGTAGGTTTTCTTCTTTCTGCCAGGTTTACTAATTTCTTGTCATCTATACTGTGTATGAACACATTTTAGTCACTTCTTTAAATGTTCATGATAACCACATCTTTAATGTTTCACCCTGAAGCTTGCCTCAAGCTTCTATTTCTCTCATGTATAAAACCATGTATGCAAGTAATCGCAGATACTTGTATTTGTAATTAATTGTTAATGCCTGCCATTTGAATGGTATGAAGCAGCAACTGGCAAAGTTTAAGTAATGTGATTAATTAATTTTGTGGTATGAAGCCTTCAAGGATCTGGGCTATTTGTGAATTTGCGATAACTCTGTTTTTTTAGTATTCCAGAAAATGAGTAAAGACCCAAACAATATTATATTGTACAGTAGTAGCAGAGGACTCTAACGGATAATGTGTTGAGATCTAGGTTCATTTGCCACAAGGTTCATTGCATGAGCCGTGTTGTAGTACTGCAAGTGTGAGGGTCTGGGTCTGAGGGCGAGACCAGAGGATATCCTGGGGTCCTTTGGGGATGTCCCAACAGGGAGTCCAAAGACCTCCTAAGGAGCCTATCCTGCACCTGTGAAACACACGTCTTCTCTTCCCCGATCAATGTGGTGTGGGCGTTGGTTACGTACACGTCCATTACTCAACCAGAAGGAGGGAGGCCGGGCCCAGACAAGGATCCAGCTTGAGTCTACTTCCTCCCCTTCTTTACATTATTTTGCCCCCTCCTTCTCTTTCCTGATGTGGTGTGGGCTTTGGTTGGTTACGTACGTCCATTACTCAACCAGTCACAGAAGGGGGAGGCCCGGCCTAGACTTGTGCCCGGCCAGACTTGTGCCAAGACTTTGTCAGCATTTGAAGGATCCAGCTTGAGTCTACCCCCTCCCCTTCCTTCATTGCATTATTTTGCCCCCTCCTTTGAAATGTGGTTATGTACATGTCCTTTACTCAACCAGAAGGGGAAGGCCCGGCCCAGACTTTGTCAGCATTTGAAGGATCTAGCTTGAGTCTACCCCTCCCCTCCCCTTCCTTACATTATTTCCCCGCTCCTTCTCTTCCCCGATGTGGTGTGGGCGTTGGTTACGTACGTGTCCATTACTCAACCAGAAGAGGGACCAGCCGGCCCAGACTTTTGCCCAGACTTTGTCAGCATTTGAAGGATCCAGCTTGAGTCTACCCCCTCTCCTTCCTTACATTATTTGCCCCCTCCTTCTCTTCCCGATGTGGTGTGCGCGTTGGTTACGTCATGTCCATTACCCAACCAGAAGGGGGAGGCCTGGCCCAGACTTTGTCAGCATTTGAATGAAGGATCGAGCTTGAGTCTACCTACATGTGCCCCTTCCCCCTCATTACATTATTTTGCCCCCTCCTTTGAGATGTGGAAGTAAATCAAGGAGTTATAAATAATGTGTGTATTGAGGGGATCTGACATCGTTGGTAAACCTTGGTGCGAGCTGTGTTTTCAATGAATTTCTTCTCTTGTCCATTGTGGTGTAGGCATTACCGGTACCTAAGTGTCCATTCTTTAACCAGCGAGGAGTTAGGAGAAGGCCCGGGCAAGACTTTGCCGGCATTTGCAGGCTACCCCTTCTCCTTCCCCATTTATTAACATTTTACCCCTCCTCCCCTCCTTTGCTTTGAAGTTCGTCATGTAGTTCCATGTTGGCAAGATTTAACTTCTGAGTACTGTAAAGCATGGAGTGAGTTGTGTTGACAAAGAGTTTCTTTTGTTGCCCATTGTGGTGGGACCATGGGGGTGTTACACATACACAAACAAAAATACTTTTCCATTACTCAATCAGCGAGGGGGAGGCCCGGCCCAGCCCAGACTTTGCCAGCGTTTGAAGGTTCCAGCTAGAGTTTACCCCCTCCTCTTCTTTACATTATTTTGCCCCCCTCCTCTCCTTTGCAAGATGGGAGAGATCTCCCTGGTTCAAGTAAACCGCAGAGTTATGCATGTATTGTCGAGATCTAACTGCACAAGTAAATCATGGTGTGATTTGATTCAACTGAGTTCACTGCTCACTGTGAATTTCAATGACATGTCAATGTCATGCATACCGCTAATACATTTTGAAAGGAACATACATTTCATGTAATGGTGTACATGTATGTATGATCAGTCACTGTCTTGTCGAAGGTGTCTTCTGTCTTGGTATAGTGGTTCATTCATTTGACTGAAGTTGATTCTCAGTTCAAGGGTTGAGGGTTTGCAGCCCCCCGCCCCTGCACTTTCTTAGACAAAATAAATTGATACAGCTCAACGTGAAATGTACATTGTAGTCTCTTGTTTTCTGGTACTTTGGTAGTACATTTAGCTGCAGCTACTACATTATGTACATTGAAAAGAGAAATAAAGACATAAATCTATTTGACCCTTTGGCCATGTTCTGTGACCACCCCTATCAACAGCTGAATATAGTTTAGCCTGCTTTTTGCCCATTTAGTTGTAAACTTTTCACCCTTGACCCATGAGTCATCTCTTTCCCCCTTCTAACAGACGAATATAGGCTCATTTAGACACCCCAAAACACTATTTTGAAAACTAAACAGAATTTTTTTGCACTACAGTGTAACATTTACACCATTGGAAAAAACCCATACAAAAAGCGCCAGTGTTGGCTCATTCTGATATTTTAGTCAGTATAGTGCGCATTCCTGACTTGAAGTGAGAAGAGTCAATGTAATCATTCACAGATGTTTGGAGAGGACGCATTTACACTTCAAAAATGAGTGAAATCTTTGACAGTGTTATTGAATCTTGATGATAAAGAAAAAATGATATAATAAAAAGAACAATATGCATACAAAAGTAAATTGCTTTATTTGAAACACCATTTCATTCACAATCAAGCCTTTGTAATAGTATGCGCTGTGTAATGAAAGTAAAATACCGTGCCAGTAATGGAGAAATATTGATGGTTTGCTATACATAATAATAAATCTGTCTACTTCAGAAATGACTAGTTGGGTATTTCCTGTACAATAAATGGTCCTGAAGTTTTTATGGGTAGGTTGTAAGTTTTTTTTATGGGTTACGGTAGTTGTAAGGGGCAAGGTTGACAAGGACAGAACGATTTGAAGATTGAAAAGGGGGTCGGTCACTCACTCTGCATGCTGCCAGATTGAATCAGGGTTGTAAAATAAAAGGGACATCCGACATTACATGTAGGCCTGTTTTCATCAGCTCAGTTTGCCCAATAACCCGCTATTTACAGACTCAGGATATTATCTTAAAGCTCAAAATTGCGTCTTCACCAGACCGATACGCTCATCACAAACTAGTTCGGACGGGCGCAAATTTGCCCGCTATTTTCCAAATACTGTAGTGGGATACAGTATATTGGAAACGACCAAGATTTCTTGGGATATTTTCTCGACCAAATATCCTGCTAATTGTAACTGTGGGCTGATGGAGACGCAAATGAACTGGCCAATTTGTGAGTGGGATAGTTAAAAAAGAGGTTTATTTGGCAAACTCGAGCTGATTAAAACAGACCTTTAGAAATGTTAGAGTAGTATACATTTTTAATTTCTATTATATTGTGTGTAAAGTTATTATTTCTGTATCAAGTAAAACCAAGAAGGTGCTTGCCTTGTAACTCATTGGTAAAGCAAGCTTGAACGGTTATTGTTTGTTAAAATTGTTATTTAAATCAGTTGAGTAATTCATTCATCAGATAATGTTATCAACAAATCTGATTTTACAGATATTATACAATACTGAATTCCAATTAATTTGAATTCATTGTAAGCCCAAAGAATTCATAAAAAGAAGAAGTCAAAAAGTGCAGATGAGGATAGTAAAATCTGAAAAGACTTTTTTGAATAGTATAAAACCGAGAAAGATCATAATCTCTTTATAATTACAAAAAAAAGTTACAGTAGCTGATTTTTGATACAATAATTTGTCATCCCTTTTTGAGTGGACAATACCCCCCTTGATCAGCCCTTTGTTAAGAGAGGAAGTCCTCATAGCAGTATACTAGCCATAGGAAGTGGTCAGAAAAAGCTGCTACTTTGTATCTCATGGTCAAAATTAGGCCATTAATTATACCTTTTCATATTTTGCTTAGTCTAGTTCATGATATCCACGCAGACCACTTTCTGTTAAACTAACTGTTTAGAAATTAACACAAATAGTAATAATAAGAGCTACGTTTATACTGGTTATGCACTATCCATCCTACATGTAAATTATGCTCAGGGCAGCTAAGTAATTTGATAACCTGGCTTTGCCTTTAGCCCCGCTGCCCTAAGGCACAGAAAGCATTCAAGGAATAAAATCCTCCCCGGCACCCATTTACAACACCTGGGTGGAGAGTGGCAAATACAAATGAGGTTGAGGAGAGGTGTTGCATGTCGCCTATGGGTTTACTGTATGTTAAAAGTTCAGTGATTGATCTGTAATGGCTATATACCAAGTACCCCCCCCCTTCACAAATTATGAATACTGACATTGAAATCACATAAATGAAATGTGAGCTGTCAATTTATTTTTAAAGCCATGAACTGTCATTTGGAATCCCATCTCACTCTGCAATGCACGCAATTGGCCTGGCCCGCAGCTTGCTCAAATTCGTTTGTCTCTTTCATCCAATCTGTCAATCGGTGTTTGCGGTTCAAGACTACCATAGAAGCACATGTCCATCAACAAACCACAGATGTGAGAATTTTTAATTTCTACCAGGCCCATTATAATGGTTCCTCTGAAGCCCATTAACCATGAACTGTGTGAAGATATTTTCATCAACTTGTCCATATCGAGGCTAGCTGATTGCTAATAAAATCAGAAAATTACCCTTTTAGATTGGCAGAGATGTCTGGTGACATTTAATTGCACTGAATTAATTTATGTTTATTTGTATCAACATGTGTATCCCTAGATGTAAATGTATATCTATACTAATTCTATACCATGGTTTTTCATCATTCGCTTATTATTAATACAATACAAAAGAAATGTACATAATGTAAATGTCTTTTAATTGACATCATGGTTTTTTCTGTAAATCTATTTATACTGGTTGCCAGCTGATCAACCTAGAAGATTGTTTAGGTTGGCAATTACAAATGTTGTCATTCATACCTACTGCATACAAATTTCATTTAAACTAAATAAAATGAAAGTTAATAAACATTGGTGCTTTTCATCCGCCACCCTGATCAACAAAGGCAGGACATAGAAGTTGGCCCAGTAGAATTTTACAATGAATGTTTTAAATAGGGCCAACACATATTTGTAATTAAAGGCAAGAAAGGCTCTTTAAAACTGTGCACCGAACATGTAAAATGACAGAGCTACATGTACATGTAATTAAAGGTAAAGACCAGTTATGGTCGTGCGATTGCATTGTGAAAGAAACGTTGTGGTATCGATCAGAAAAGGTTGATCATCTAGCATCTAGCATCTGCAAGGTTCTGGAATCATCAAAATGATAAGAAATTTGGCCCATTCTTCGTAAAGTTACAAGCACTATACACAGAAAGATGTATATGGGACTACCCTATATCTCTCACAGACCATGAGAGAAACAAATTTACCAAATATATGAATTAGTAGGCGGTTTCCCCAGCAAATTTTTTATCATCATGTATTAGTCAAAACATGTTCTTTCACATGATTGGTAATGAGAGCTTCCATTTCATTTTTTGAAATTGGGGCGTTTCCAATACTGGTCTTTACCTTTAATGCCCTTCTGGCATTCAGCAGACAAATTACGGTATGATATATTGGTGCCTTGCCATGGAAAACGAACATTGTTGATGTTGTTGCCCCTCCATGAAATCAAACTTAAAACCTAGTATGCTTCTGCTACTGCTGCGCTGGGGAATAGCAAAGAACACCAGCTAGACTTTATTTATTGCAATGACGATCTTCGTCATTGCCTTGTTTTCGTTCACATTCTGCCCCATTAATATTCTCCTTTTCCTTTTCCTTATCCTTATCCTTATCCTTATCGTCAGGAAATCGCATTCGTTTTGCACGTAGTGTTTGTGATTCCTAGTTAGGTGCTTTTCTCATGTCCTTTTCCTTTCAAATTTCATAGGCATAGTCTCTAACATCTCATCAAGGTCACTACATTCTTCGATTTTGGAAATCACTCATGCATGACCGTCCAGGCGCCATTTTGTCCGTTTCTGGTCCATTTTAACGCCTTTATATCTTCCTTCCTATCTCCACTATCCTAGATCCTACAAACTTCTAACAAATTCCTCTAGATAGTCTGAGAGATGTTCTTTCATCTGCGACATATGACTTGACCTTCAAAATGCCATCTTCATACTCGAAATTCAAATCTAAAACCGACTCCGTCAAAAATCTCTCAAGTTCTTGAAAAATGGACCCCTAAATAATCTAAAACTGCCATAACTTTCTCATATAAATTCCGTTTTGTATTTAAATCTTACAGTATCTTTATCTCATAATTGCACAGAGCCATGCCAAATTTCACGCTCCAATGGCTTTGCACAACATAAATAGCGCCCTCTAAAGTTCTGGGAATTGGCTTTCTCTCTGTGGCCGTATCTCCATAATGGCTTGGCAAACCCGTACCCTTTTTTGGATTTAGATACTTGAAGATATGCCCTTTCCAGCCATATACAAAATTATATACCCTAACACTGACCAAATTTGAGAAAAATGCCCTCCAAATTCGCCATTTTCGAGGAAATTCCAAAATAACTTCAACTTGCTCTAAAATGGCGATCTCTATACCTATTTCAATGAAACTTTGCAGATATATGTATCCATATACGTGACAACTGTCTGCCAAGTTAAGTAAAATTCGAATATGTCAGCGCAAAGTTATCGTCAAAAATGATGAATTTACTATGCATTATGTAATAGCGCGTTTAATGCGTGCAATACATTCCGCGCGGATGGCAATGGTGTCAAACTGACCGCAATGAAGTGCCTTTTCGAATGATACCAAGTATGGTATATGTTCATACAGAAAATTGTGAGTAAATCGCATTTGAACAAGGGTCACTTTACGAATTCCGCCGAGTTTCCGCCCAAATCTAACACGTATCGGCTATGACGTCATTTTTTCAGACTGCTTTTCGCCCCTTAAACGTCCTTTTTTTTCCTTGAAAATTTGCAGTGACATGCCGAGTTCCAATACGCAGGGCACCTCTTGGCCAGATTTTTGAAATTGGTCAAGGGGGCCATTTAAGACGCCATTTTGTCCTATAAATCTATTTTACACCACGTGTTTCGATAGGATTATCATAGAAAAAAAGAGAGTGGTTTACAATAACAACCATGAAATTCTCTTTCTAATGATACCAAATACGGCCCATAAAGAGACGTAAAGAGAGAGAGAAAAAACAATTTAACTCCGGTCATAATACAGATCCTGCACGTTTTCCGCCCATTCATTACACGCATTGTCTATGGGGCATATCGGGTTCACGCTTTTGGCCCCCAGAACGATCTTGATTGCAATGTCAAACATGCACCAAATCCCATTGGTTTGTGCACGCAGTGCTTGCGAGCCCTTTCTAGGTTCTTTCCCCTATCCCAATTTATTTCAAACTTCGTAGGCATAGTCACTACCATCCCATCAAGGTCACTGTTGATGCCTTTCTTTCGCCCTACCTATCTCCAATATCACAGAAGCTACAGACTTCGTGCAAATTGCTCTGGATAGTCCGAGAGAAGCTCTTTCGTTTGACACGTAGAAACATGGCGTCATTGCACGCACATCGTTCTGACACGATTGCATTTCTAGTTCTGTTGTGTGCTTGTTACAGGGAACCAGTGAATGCCTTGTGATAATATTACATGTACATGCAGCTATGTTCACTTGGTACCGTTGGAGTTATAAACCTAAAGTTTGCGAAACCTGGAAGTTATTAAACAACGACCCTCAAGCCACAACAAGGGTGCACATGGGACCACAGCATCAAGTATTCAAAGTTAACTACAACTACTTTACAAGCTGGCGTAAGCTCCAAGTTGATCGCGTTGTCTCTCCACATAATTTGGAGCTAGAACACCCCCCCCCCCCCTAGCTTCTTTGTTAACGCACTTTTGAGGTTTATACATGTAACTTCAAGTTAAATTGAAGTTTGGTAACCACGAGTGCATCCTAGCGGTTCCTAACTCCAAAATAAACTTGAAGTTCATAACCGCAAACTTAGATGTACTTGTAACATCAAGTTAAAGCCTATCTGCACTAGTTTGGCCAGGAGGATTAGACCTCCCTGCATGCTCACTGACATGTGCTTATCTCATCAAATCAGCTCTCAATTAACATACGAAAAATGGGACCATGGGGGACCAATGGTCACCACTTTGGCACTGTTTGCTACATAGAGGGCGCAAGTAGCTATAAGGAGTGCAGTGGGGCTTTAAAGGACAGTCGTGTGAACATTGCTTTTGTCGAAGAAAATGTTTGGGAATCCATGAACCCCACTGAGACGGGTATTACTTGGGCAAATGTCTGGGACTTTGTGAGGGTGGTGTGATATGTAAATATTATCACAGCTAGTGACAATTGAACAAGATACAAAAGTGCAACTTAGTCTTCAGCAAAAAGACACTTTCTTACTCCTAAAGCACGTTGTAGCATAATTTATAAAAGGGGGAAGTGTACATATGCCTTCTATACAAATATTGTCTTTTAATGTCTGGATATATAGGTCTGTAGACAAGCACGTATTGAAATATATTATTGTATGAGGGGAATAGTGTTGAAAAGAGCAAATATTTAAATCAACCAGACATTGATTGGCCATTCTGTATTACTTTAGATTTTTGTTTTAAAGATAAGATTTATGATGTTTGCAAGAGGGGAGTCTGGAAATGGAGTCTACAACTCAAGATCAGAGGTTAAAGAGGCAGATGCCTAATCAGTTAATGTTGGTATAATTACTGAATGTGATTAGATTATTTGTTTGCGTGTGATTTCTTTGGTAATTTAGGCTTTGTATCAATCTTGATCTTCAGCAGTGCTTACATTGTATATGGTCGTGAGGTGACTTTGAGTACAAGGTCACAGTTCATGTACAAATGTAGGCCCACTCTGTTTGTGTATGATGGGGAGCCCTACATGTATGTCTGCACAGTGCACATTTGACTTAAAACTTACAAGGATTTTCTGTAAAAATAAAAAACAAAATACAATGGTCATAACGATATACCTCAGATTATCATTGAACTCCAAATGTGCTTGAGATAGGAAAACTTTGCAAATCTTTTATAGTTTGGTATTCTAAGAAGAAGAAGTACAATATTTATCTCCATTCCAGGAGTCATAATGAGGGTTCAACAAAAGGTCATCATCTAAATGTAGTTTTATTGCTTCTCACGATATAAGAATTACTTTGATAGTGTGAAATCTAAAATAGGATCGGTGTTGTTGAGGGTGAAATTGAAGAAAATATAAAGAGTTTTTCGGCTCGTTAACCTGAGATAGGTGTCATAAACATGTACGCCCTAATGTAAACACCATGATGATTTTCCAATTTTTCACCCCAAACTTCTTGAGAAAAGTGCAAATTTCTTAAATGCGTAATGATTAAATTAAGGTGATGGCAATAGCAGGACCTCCAAAGTACAGCATGAATAAATGATTTGTTCCTTCTCGTAAAATTTCGCAATAAGCAGCGCGTGTTATGACTGTTGTTCCACTGCCAAAATAACTTGTGACCTTCTGCAAGTGTGACATGACTGTTGTACTTAAAACCCTTGACTACCATCTAATCTTGTATGCATAAAGACATGGATTACTCTGATTTTAATGGTTTCTCATGACATTACATTAAGAATAGATACAAATAAACAAACAAGGAAACAAACAAATAAATTTTCTAAATTATCAATCTTACTTCTTTGTGTTAATGATATTTTGTTTGAGGAATTCCATGTCTAAGATAAAAAAAAATTCTTTGTAAGGTCTATCTATTTGTCTGAAATATTGATTTAGTTATTACTGTACAATATGAAGATACCTCTCAATTCCATGTGAAGTTTACTCGATTTTCTTGAACATAAATTGTTCATTTAATAGATTGTGATGATAAATGAAAAAAAAAGACTTAACTTTTTTAATTCCTTGTGAGAAATATACAGCAGACTATACTCAGTCAGTAGAAACAATCATACAGACTTCGTAAATCAACCTGGAACAATTTTGATAGCCCTGTCCAATATTCAAATTTGTGAAAATTACAGTGACATTATACTGATGTAAGATAATGGTTTCGTAATCCCAACTTGATTTCAATTGGATATCTTGAAATTCTCCTTGGTTGTTTTTTCAAAATTAGTTGCGGTCGTGGTCAATATACAAATGCATGTACATTGTAAGCTGTTGGACCTTACCATCTAAACAAGATCTGGACGTACCGGTATTGTGTGAGCGGATGTGCATACCAATCACACAACATTTCCGTGACAGAGGAGGAAAAGCTCTCTAATGCACTAAGCAGTTGCCTGCCTGCCTGCAATTATCTTCATCCAGATAATGAGGGGTTCGTCAACCTCCTGCGCTGGTTATCAATCAAAATACCTTTGTATCCAGTCGGCATAACATTATCCTACAGGAACTGAATGTAGCATACCGGTAAACAAAGTATTTCAGAGAGTCCAGAGGCTTTCTTGAGTTTGGTCGTGGACATACACAACCCATATACTACATTTGTAGAAGCAGCGAGTTGGAATGGAACTCCCTGTTACAAGTAAAGAGATTTATATACATGTAGGTAGCACTGAACTTTATCTAGAAATGTTAGTTTGCTTATGTTATGTTTTTACTTTTTATACAATTCAAACTTGCACTAATTGCAATTTGAGTTCTGAATATTTGTCAGACTTTGGATGATTTTGTGATTTTTTTTCTTGGTTCAAAACCTCAGAATTATTAAATTAACTCTTTTTAATTTAATAGTGAAGATAAACTTCTGCCTACTGGTAGCCTTCATGTACATGTATGTAGGTTACCAATAGTGCAAGGATACAGTATGTGAAAATTTTCTCTTATGAAACCTTGCAGTTCTTCTTTAACATAGTGAAGACGAGTTTTGCATTTAACCATGTACATGTAGGTTAGTAATAAATTAACATAAAGTTGTGCTTCTTTTTTTAAAAGTTTTGTTGTTGTCTTGAGAGAAAATTGATGTGAAAGAGAAGGTCCATTCCTGTGCCTTTCAGTCGTCCTACTGTACACGCCGGCATCCTTCTTCCCAACTCTGTTCTACCCAACCAACGGATCACAACTCTAGAGTCATATGTTCCGTCATGCTGTCAATGGACTCGGATAGAGGTTTGACAGGCATCTGCGTACCAATACCACAGCTTGTCAAGTGCCTTTACTCACAACATATGTAGGGCTGGATTTATAACCTGTTCACACCCGCTGAAATTTATGTGTTTAGAAATATTGTTGAAAGAAATTCGTTTTTTGAGGTCGGTCAACATGACAGTGAGCAAATCATCAATGTACTCAAGATAAGCCTATACATCAGATGAGGGCCCTGATTTTTTATTGAATTTTCATTTGAAATAAATAATTTGAAACAATGTTCAAACCTCCTTTTTGCTATTTGGCGCTTCATTATTCAAGTTTATACAAGACAAAAATAGATCAGATGTCTTAAAGCTGTACAGTTGTTGTATAGCTAGGGGTCCACACAGTAGACAAACAGCTGAAAGAAAGAAATTCACAAGGGAAGATGTTGATCTCTTCCGCCGTTGGTTTAGTATATGCTAAAAAAAAGTGGACTCTTCTAATAGTCTGAACAGGGTGGTAGAGAGTTAATGCTGGTTGTACTTTTGACCCACAGCTCACTCACTCGCTGCTGGGTTTGTTGAAGTTAGCGTTCTGGTAGCGATGGAACCAAGCATAGGTGGTACATGTAGGCCCATTGAGATGTCAAATAGTCTGGAGTTGTTCTGAAATAAATGGAAGGGAAGCATTATGAATGCTGGCATATTGCAAGGAACAAGCATGCAAGTGTACCAAATCCCAAACTAATGTATAATCTTTAATCCTTTTTGAAGAGCATACATGAATTTAGGCATAGGAAAAGGACAGAGGCACCTCATAAATCATAACTTTGATGAAGCTGTAACTGTAAGCTATTCATTTTCCTTTTTTCAATAGATATCACAAAAGTATTTTTGTCTTAAAAAATTTTAAAATATATCTGTGTTTTAATACAGTAAATTATGTTTCCATGAAGATTAGTTCTTACTTTTTAGTTTTATTTTGTAGCAGGAACCCGTAAATCATGGGCATCACTCACATCTTTTCATTAACTCTTTAAACTTTCATCCTTTAGAAACTGGCGATTATATATGTACATCTAAAGCTAACACTGATTTTCACTTTGACGACCATTCCTTATCCAATACACCAGTTCTATCATCTGTTTTTCTCTCTCTGTACCAACTGTCTTGAAATGGAATTCAATTGGAAGAATCACTCTTCTGGAATGCTTTCCAAATGTACCAACAACCCATGATCTGTGTGCTTTTAGGCTTTTTTCTGGAAGTTTAGCTCTTAAGAATTGAATAGAAAGGAAGTAAGAAAACAAAGAAAGTGTAAATAATTCCCCATTAAAGTCTTAATGGCATGCTTCAAGTATTTAATTAAGCAGATTTGGGCAATGGAGGGCAGAATGCAGAGAAGAGGAAGAGAAATGGCAAGATTTGCAGGAAGAGAAGAGAGCGAGATAATCTTTAGAGATCCAGAATGGAACTAATTTATTAAAACATTTTTTGATTTATCATTTAAGCCCTTTTTACTTCTCAGCAGACAGATAAGATAATAGCATGGGCGTCAATTCTTACATAATACCTATTGTTCAGGGGGGATGAATGAATAGATCGTCCCCCCTGAACAATAGGTATCAATTACAGATTTACGCCCATGGATAATAGTATTCTATTCTTGGATCACATTATGATATAACGTTGTTTTGTGCTTCTAAGGGACTTTGGATATCATTACATCAGCTTTTGTTCTGGCAATCACAGCGCTCGGTGCATTCTAGGAATAAATCCTACCAGGTACCTGCATGTATGTACTACACCTGGGTATAGTGTGGCAAATGTAGATTGATGCCTTGGCAAAGGACATCACTTCCGTGGCAGGGATTGTGGTTCATGCATGTTCAGAGACTTATCCACTAGACCACACTGTTCATGTATATTACTGAAGCATGAAAGCCGAGGAGAATTACAAGAAGGAGGTTGCATAATCACAATTAAAGAAGGAAAAGCTGGAAAAGCAGGAAAAGCAGGAATACAAGATGTGCCAGTTGATTGGTCATAAGAGGCCGCTGCTGTAAATGAATATTGGCAGACAACAAAAGATTAACAGTCGATTCAGCCAATCACAAATCCCCACTTTCTAATTTTTTGTGGCTCAGTCAGGCATTGGAGGGCTTTAATTTCTTAAAAGGGCAAAAGGGGAAACGTTAAAGATTTGTGATTGTTGCTTACGCTTCACGTGAGCTAAATCAAGCCCCAATATGCCGAGTAGTAGTGCATATTGCACAGGCTTCAGCAGTTTGGGTACCGGTAATAGAATTGCATTTCTTGAGAAAGCAGGCTCAAATATATTCTGCATCATTAATCACACAAAAGATAGATTTATTGAACCTGCAACATTTTATGTTTAAAAGAACTTGTCAGGATAGGAGGCATTTGGAAAAGGATCGATATTTAGCTCATAAGAATTGTTGTAGGCCTATAATGTGAGGGTTTGGACTTTAGAATTGATAAGAAATGGACTCGGTCTTGTCGAAAGTTACATATTCATTAGACAGAAATAACCATCTTGTATGCGAAATTCTTTAGTCAAACTGACATTTATCCTTACGAGGACAGAACAAGAAAGTTTACAATTATTTGTCAACTTTACCATAACTTGAGATTGCGTTCAAATCGATCCCTTCAGATGCTTCTTAGACGCACTGCCATGGCTTCGGACCAGTTCGGAGTGTAAGCAGCTTTGTGGGTTTGAAACTGAGCCAAGGTTCACTGAGATGGCACCGTTCATGTTCCCTCCGATGTTTGACAACTCGCTAGGTCATGTGACCTATGTCATTCATGTGAGAAGTGCCACTTGATCACCTGACACTTCAGTCTGGGAACATGATACATGCTATGACTGGCCCGACCATGGTCTCAGATTTCAGACCCCATGAATTGCAGAAGTAAATGTTTCCTTGTTGATGTTGCTCCTTATTTTTCTTGACTGCTCTGAAATCAAGTACTTGTAGGCCTACATGTTGTCAGGTATTTTCCTGTAGTTTTTAAGGAACCAGTAGTGTGGACTTTCAGCTTTTAGTCCTATCTGAGAGACTTGGTTGTTCTTGATACAATTCATTGTGAAATTATTTTTTTGTTTAATTTAAAAAAAAAAAGCAGAATCACATCAAGTTGACTTGGTTTTGAACCTGAAACCGTCCAGTAGATTAGACCATTGTGAAGCCATAGCACCCTTTGCTGTTATACATTTTAATCTGAAAATTTGTCATAAATTTGGCCCACATTGTCTGTTTGGAGCCAGAAGGGCATTAATTCACATAATTCTAAACAGATTTAACGCCCTTCTGGCTCCACACAGAGGAGTCGTGCATTTTGGTGGTGAACCAGGGGACCTATGGCTTCAATGTTTTTCAAGGGGTTAGTTAAGGTACTGTAGGATCCAAGCGTTACCCAGGGAGTAACTGATAGTGTTCTTGAACTTGGCTTTCAGCCCAGGGGGGGGGGGGGGGGGGGGGGGGCGTTTCACATAACTTGTCATGATCAGTGACAAATGACAGTTTTTGTTACAAGCTACTGAAATCCTTGCTTCTGATTGGCTATCAGCAGATTTGCCATTGATTTTTGTCATTTGTCATTGAAAAAAGTCTTTGTGAAACGGGTCCCTGATCTTCAAGTTGAAAGACCACTGTCTGCACCTCTACATCTTTGTGAGACAGTCTTTGTCTTTGTTTACCAAGAGAATCCTGACCCTGTGACCGACTTCAATGTCAAGAGGTTCTGTTTTCATTAGACCAAGATTTCAAAATTGCCTTTCTATATGAACCGATCACAGTAGGCTCAGCAGTAGAGAATCAATTGAAGAAATACATGTATTTTGCTGCTACAGTTTTTGCATTAGTTACTATCCCAACTCCCAAGCAAACTAGGGTTTAATTGTCAGTGAATTAACCCAACTTCTAGGCCAGTCAGTGGGCTTATATGCCAGGGAAGATGCACCTAAATTATAATTTGGATGGTCATGTTCTTTACTTCTTGGAGCTCAGTTTGGGCTCATGAAAACAGGAAAGTTAGGAGAAACTTCCACCTGGGACTATTTTCCTGTGAAGCACCGATAATGTGCAGTGCTCCACTGCTCCTTGTGTGACATCTACATGTGCAATATATTTGTTCCATCTAGAAGAAGAAAAACATTCTTGATATTGCCATTTCATGATGATCCTTTCTCAAGTCACTTCTTATCAACCAATTTTCATATCAGGATATTTTCTATTTTTTGATGAAACTTATAAAATGGATGAAAACCATACAGTGTATACATGTACCGTACATTTCGTATAAGAAAAAAAGCACCACATCACCCTATCAGTCCACTGCCCTTTACATGTCAGCTCAAGCTTGCTAGGGATAATAGGAAGACACCTTTGGAGGGTGAATATTATGGGAAGAAACTTTGTACTTGATTGTAATCCTTTTGTCAGATCAATATTTCTGATCTGTCAGACTGTCTGTCTTGATCAAATAGACACACTCTGTTCAAGTTGTGTACATTGTGCATTCGAGCAAATACCGACCTGTTTTTTGCAATTAACATGATTGATAATCTCTTGTTGAAAATCTGTTATTGGTATATAATGTAAAGTGCGATATGTGTCTTCGTGAATGTACTGTATGATGTAGTTTTGATGATTATTAACATTTTCATTCTTAACTTGATTTCAATAAGAAGACCATGTAGATAAATTACTTATGTAATGTCTTTGTACGCATTTTACAAGTATCAGATATTTCTTTTTTAGGGTTTGCACATTTTAGGTATTGTTAAAGCTACATTATAGTTAAATTGTTCTCCAAGTGATACAACATTATTTATACTAAAATATATTGAAGACTTCTCGTTTCATGTTTTAGAGGTGAGGGCTATTAAACCAAGATCTTATGGGAAAGGTGGCCGGAGGTTCTTACAG
Source organism: Strongylocentrotus purpuratus (assembly GCF_000002235.5). NCBI lineage: Eukaryota > Metazoa > Echinodermata > Echinoidea > Camarodonta > Strongylocentrotidae > Strongylocentrotus > Strongylocentrotus purpuratus. The sequence continues at coordinate 23,422,227 of NW_022145601.1, read as the reverse complement.
TAGTTGTTGTTGTTATTGTTGAGAAACATAAAACATGAAGATGTTCTCAAAGTGATGCAACACATAATTGAATTGAATTAAAATCAACAATTAAATTTCTGTTTTATTGTAACATTAGACTATAGTGTATAGACCTAACTACATGTACATGTACATGTAATGGGTCAGTTGCTATTGCATTCCAAGTTATTTGGTCAATGCATGGTCAGTGTTCTGACCTATTCAACTTGAATAGGTAATTCTGTACATGTACCATGGTCCTGGAAGGGCTTATAAAGCAGTATTACCCTCTGTGACATTCAGAGAATCGGTTTGCTGAGCCACTTTGATTTGTTTGTTATTTGTTTTAGGGATAAGACCTTTTTATTGCACTTGACCATCTCCCTATTTGCATTGGTTTTTGTTTGATGGTTAGGGGTAGTGGGAGGTTATCAGACCCAAAATGGCCTTTATTGCACCGCTTGGAAGTGATTGGGTATGTGAGGAACAAAGCTGATAGAAATAATAGGGAGATTGAATGAAGAGTGTAGACAGGGAGAGAAGCAGTGAGGCTGAGTGAAGTTGCGAAGATTACATACACTTACTATGGAATGTTAGACAGACTGACGCAGAAAGAGAGAGAGAGAGACAGATAGAGAAGAAGTGATCGAGGAAGATTGAGAGATTACAAGAAAGAAAAATAGTAAGAGAGAGAGAAAAAAAGGGGGAGGGGAGAGAGAGGAAAGAAAAGAAGCAACAAAGGGATGGAGGGAAATGTATATAGAGAGATTGAGATATAGAGACAGACAAGTACTGATGTGATTGCTTGGAAGTAGACATTAAAGGCTTAGAGGTGAAAAGTCGAGATAAATTATCTGTCTTGCGGGAGTTCCCTGATATCTGTTTTCAATTTGTCCCTCTTCATGTCTACACCACAGTAACAAAGAACACAGTACTGCCGCCTTTCAATACTGGTATAACACTCATAATAGAGGGTAGGTGCTCTCACTAGGTTCTATAATCTTCCTTTTATGGAAGAATTAAAGATTTATTTTATGTTGTCTGGAACTGTCACAATCTGGTCTGTATGAATTCAACAATCTGTCTACTCTGGGGCAAACTACATGTTTAATGTCCTCTAAGCATTTGTATACAAGTATAGCAAATAATAATCCTGTTTCTACATGTTAGTGCTAAAGAATTATCGGATTAGGTTTAGTGTTAGGTATTCTGTTCTGTCTAGGGTTGATGCCCGAACGTGCTTTGCAGAACTTTCAAAGCTTGTCACAAAAATTAGACCTCTTTGGAAATCAGCTGTTAGCTGACAAGAGCAATCCAGCTTATTAGTGGTGAACAAATAAATAAAATTCAACTCAAATCAAATCATTTTGAGGCAGATTATTACCACAGAGCAGTTGTTGCTGGAACGTGCTTGGCATTTTGCAGAACTTCCAAAGCTTGTTATAAAATTGCCCATCCCACTCCCAGCAGTATGTGTTAGCTAAGAGGTCAATGAACACTGTTTTGTTGCATGTTGAGGGTGTCAAAAGTCCCAGGGAATGGGGTGTGGGGGTGTGTAGGGGTAATACGATACCCCTAACCTGTACTGACTCCCTGGATTACACTGGTATACAAGGATTGGAGGGGTGCGCACACAAAGGGGTGCAATGTGATCTGCTGTCACCCTGGGCTTTCTGAGGGACAAGCTAAGAAGCGCACCAGACTGTTATAAAACCTCTGAACTTTTTGACCCCCCTTTCAGACTATGTGTATTTAAACTTATCGTACAGACATTCTAAAATTGTATTACTCTATGTTCATGAGTAATTGATTACTTTGTGTGAACAATCGTTTCGCAAAATGTTGTATGATTAAGCTCGTGTTTGAGCATTGCTTTCATCAAAAACTTGATGAAGAAGCAGGGTCCCCTTCTCATCTGAACATCATATTGTATGAAAACTGTTTAAAATTAACTGGCCGGTGGGGCTCATCATGGAACACGCATTAATATTTGGCCAGGTGTCTTGTCAACTGACTGCTTCAAAACAATTTTCTTATGTCTCTGTTAATAATGTTATCTATTAATGTGAATGCCCCTTTTGCTTTACAATGATTCATTATATGATGTTTCTTTAAATGAGTTTTGTACAAATTCCCCTTGTCTGAACTGGCTGTCAGAAAGCACCAGACTGTTGTAAAACCTCATGAGTTTCTATTAATTCAAATAATTGGCTAACACAGTGCGGGGTCACCGCGGGTCATATGGCATGGAGAGGGTGTAGCAGCACCATGGGGAAATCAGTGTGAATCTGAGCGGAGAAGATTGTTGAAAATCTTATAATGCCCTTGAGTTCATGAGTATGTGATTTCAACATTGTCTGGAGCTGAATTGTATTACCTTGATGCCTTGAAGAATAGGACTTTTACTATGCATTTATACTTTTAAAAGATAAAGTTGAGTTCTGGTCATGTGCTTGCATTGTGAAAGGAACGGTGTGGAATCGGCCAGAAAAAATTGATCATGAAGCATATAAGTATTGGTGTGTTCCACAAGGTTCTGGTGTCATCAAAATGATAAGAAATTTGGCCAAGTCTTGATAAAGTAACAAGCACTGTACACAGATAGATGTATATGGGACTACGCGAACATGTGGCATAAAATCGGGCCTCATTTTAAAGCTTTTACTTGTCATATTTAGAATATGAAGGCATTTGAAGAGCCATGATTTTCAGGGAATATTTTTGTCTCTGATGTTTTTCCACACTCACAAAAATAATGAAAATGCTCAGAACTCAACATCCTCTTTGAATACTATTGTTCAAGCTTAAAATAAAAGTGACTTACTTTACAAAAGTAAAAGGAAAATACATTTATTCAATTTGTATTTTATGATTGGAGTGGTGAAGCAATAGGCAAGAATGCAGTAAAAATATCTTGTACTCCATTCACAGAGCGGATTGTCTGCTTCATCTCATATGAATATTACCTTTGATAAACTAGGCATCACAAACTTCTCTAACCCAATGGGGAACTCTACCATCTAGTTTAGGCTGTTTGGATAATACTCCTACATCAACATCTTAACTGGATCATAATGTTGCCCTTGGTGGTAGCGAGGGGCTACTTGCAGTACAGTAGGTTCTTTGTATTGCATCCCTTACATCATGGAGAAAACCTTGCTTCTGGGGAGTCCTAAGGCTAATTAATCTTGATTCTACTTATTTTTTTCTTGAAGTAGGTAATATTTATATTTAACGAGAATAGAAGAATGGTATCCTATCTATTCCAGGGATACATGGTATAATAACATGGTACATACAATGTGATGCTGTGTGTCTTCAAGTCCTTCATCTGTTATCCTTTGGGTATTCGTGAGGAGAAACTTTTGGCAGATATGGTCTAAATTTGACTACTTAAGTTCCAACTCTGTACAGCAATAAACATTTATATACCGGGAACATATCTTTTTATTGGGTGACAGTTTTACAGAAATATTGCAGGAAAGAAACAAGCAAACACTGTCTTGCTTTGATGTGAGATGAATTAAAGGGAGAAAAAGATAATATGAAAAATGACAGGGAGTAGGAAAAAGAATATTAGATATGAAAGAGAAAAGAAGAAAAGAAAATTGAAGAGAGGATAGAAGGGAAGAGAAAGAGAGAGAGAGAGAGAGAGAGAGAGAGAGAGAGAGAGAGAGGGGAGGGGGTGGAGAAGAAGAGAGGCATGGAGGGGGGGGGGGGGTTATAGGACGGAGACAGAATGACAAAGAAAGAAAGATTCCTTTATTGGAAGGGGCAGGAGGATAATTGGCCTTTAACACAGACAGGTAAGCAAAGAGGATTAAGCTTATCCCAGGGGGTTGAACAAAGGGATTAAAATGTTCTGTAAAAGGGATATTTACCTTGGTATTTAGAGTTTACAAAAACCTCAAGGGATGAGTGAGTTCTATGTAAGCACCTTGAAGAATGAGTAATTCTTGCTCTCTTGAGAAACATGAATGTATTTCATGGGAACATTGTTAGAAACCATGTTTACCCCAGGGATTTGGATTTGCACAAATCTCCAGGTGCTGGTTTTTTCCTTTTGTCAACATTGTTATGCACTCAAATGCTGCCACTTGTAACCACTTAGATGTCTTCAATGCTATAATTTCCAAGAGTTTTATAAAAATGTACCCTCAGTAACTTGCTAAGTGGTGATCCCAAAAGGGCCAAAAGTAGTATGTAAAGTAGTTATTTTTGTTTGGAAGAGCATAAATGCAATTTATGTCAACTTACCAATTTCAGGCTGCCAATTCTCAAACAGAGGTAAATGTAAACTCAGGAATGAATGAGTAAATCCCCCTTGAGTACTGTACAACATACACGTAGTCAAAATTTCTCTTCTGCCGTGTCCCATAACAAAAAAGTTCCTGAACTTGATATCTCCAAGGGACCAAAAGTAATACATTTTTGTTTTCTTATGCGAGCACATGAATGGTTTGTTATATCAACGGTATTTGGAGTATCGGGTTCCTAATTTCTGGGTAGTATTTCTAATAAGTCACCTGAGTTTTCTCGTAGGTTGTTTTTCCTATAAAACTTTAAAAAAAGTTTCTCCAACAAAGTTTCTTAAATAAGATATCCCAGATGGCCAGGTTTAGAAGTGCGTGTGTAAATGTACTTAATTTTCACATGATTGAGTTTGGAGCCTTGTATATCATCATGATTGGGACCAGGTTCATGAACCAAAACAACACAGGGTTCATGATGTTTAGGTTCAATATTCCGAATACTGCTGTCTCAAATGTTACAGCCGTTTCACACACAGCTAAAATTCATCATATCTAGAGATGATTAGCATGTTTAACTCAACAGTTTTAAACAGCTTTAAAGAAAATTTTCCCTGTGTGAACATCGTTTACGATGTTTGGATAGTGTTTGTGAAAAGGATTGTTAGTGATTCAAATCAAGGCTCTACTCAAGCAGCTGAGCAGTAAACAAACATGAGTCTCCAAATTCTAGCTCTTGACCCCTACATTAAAAAAAGAAAAGAATGTAAATTATTTTCTGCTTTCCCTCGATACGTACTTTACATAATTAGAAGCAGGCAGAGATCATCTTGTAAACTTAAAACTAAAAAAAGAGGAATATATACAGAAGAACCTCATGGAGGTAAATCAAATAGACGACATTAATTACATATCACTTAGGATCCTATGGCTAACAACACAATAGAGCTCTCCTGAAGGGCATTACAAAAGAACCTGAGAGCGGTCACCACATAACTCTCCATTTAGATTGAATTCTCTCTGAATTTGGGCTTCTTGGAAGCTTGTAACATAGATTCTTATGCAACCATGTACAAACTCCAAAACCAGATCAAGATACATGTAAGTCACCATTCAAGATTCAGGACACCATGTAAAGGTTAGTATGGACCCCCTGCCTACCAAGTCTTGGGGCCTGTAAGTTACCAGTTGCCTAGATCACTACATGTACAAGTATGCATGGGAAGGTCCATGGACAAGGAACAACATGCATGCCTTTGCATTGCCTTTGTCGGTCACTCACATAATCATCTCGCTTGACCGTGTAAAGTGGACATTGCCAATAGGGTGTTCACTCACCGTGGCCCATGTGTGAATTCCTTGCCCCCAGCTGTCAATGACAACTTTACTCACCAACCCTGCAGTGCCGTTCAGACTTGACTCTCTTATCTTCAGAAGATGTTAAGTCATTAAGTGCAGATGTCCTTCCCATAAAGTTTCTGTATCTTTAAACTGTCAAGATTTTATATATTCCTTTGCATTACTTTGTTAAGACATGTATCTAAATACTTAGGTACAAGAATGCAATCTCAAGCTGAATCATGAGTATTAAATCTTGGAGCAATATTTTTTGTGATATATATGCCAATATTTCTGTGACAACAATGCAATGCATTACTCTTTAAAGTACAGAATTCACTTTTAAATTTAAAGAAAACATTATCTGGTGTTGATGACTAAAATATTTCATCATTTGTTAATTTAAAGTGAAAGCATCCTAATTATTATTTGCCATATCTGGCCAGGCTTCTAGTAATAAACTAAATCTACATTATTACCTAATTGTAGACTCAATTTCTGACTGCAGCATGTGATGTAAAAGTTATGGGGTGTAAACTGTTCTCTCTTGTCCAATTGGTATGTAATTGGTAAGTGCTTGAAGACACTGATGTGAACCAAGCCAGGTCATATTTTCTCCGACAACAATGCGAAGATGAAGTTAGCTTGAGAAGATGGTCTTGTATTTGTCTAACTCCAAGCCTGTAAATCCCGAACGAAAATACGCAAACACTGACCTTAGCACCCTCCTACATGTGTACCCGCATCAAAAACACGTTTTAGGAATCTAAGAGGTCTTATCGGGAGTAGAAATTGTGGAAAAGACTGCTGGAGCTGTGAGTATATTGGGACTACATGTATGTGGGATACAACAAAAAAGGCATGCTATATTGCTTTGTTTTTAAATATAAAGCTACTGTAAAACAAAACACAAGAAGAAGAACATGAACACCACATACAAAATGAAACGTACAAACAACATCGAAGAACACTTGCATGACCCATGGCCAAGATGAATTGTTTTCAAAAGGTACATGTATTATAAACATTGTACTTCAGTCGCGTTGCCAAATGAAAATGTTGCCAATCTTCATGTAGGCCTGTCTAAAAAATGGCAAAAGTCTAATGCATTTGGAAGCTTCTGATTTTGTTCTACTTTATCTCTTTGTATTGATGAATGACAATATATCCTTGTCATTAGAGATTGTGCATTTATAACCTTCTTGATTTATGAATTAGTGTGGGAAAATTGGAAGAAGCATGTACATGTACATGTAGCTCTTTGAGAAAAATATCTGAAACTCCAAAATTGAGACAGGAATGAAGTATTTAAACAGCAATTTGGCAAATAATGCTGGTGACTTTCCTCATATGTCGGCCATGCAAATAATACAAAAATATGGCGATATTTAGACTGCTTATATATTGACTTGGGTGGACTTTGTGTTTTGGTCATCCTAATCTCATAAGGGAATCTAAAAGCATATATTATATTTATTCTTAGTTTTCAGGAATTTATGTTTGAGTGAGTTATACTGACTTGTTCCAGCTAATATTGATTTGGCTAGAAAGTATAGAATCCTTATCAACTTAACTCTAGCGTTTATTTTTTATATGACTTATACAGCAAGTAGGGCAGTCATCAATATTTACATGTACTTTGAAGAATAACTACCCTGATGAGTATTTTTCCAGTCTTGTTTGAACAAGTGCAAAATCTGAGTTGATGCATGCAGGTTGTCTCCACTCAATTTCAATATACCGGTATATGCTTTGCAGTGGGGTAAAATCCCATTGCCATACCTTGGATTACTAAATAAATCAAACTTTTAATTCCAAGGAAGTAAAGAGGTAATCTCTCCTTTTCCCATTTTCCTCTTTTCTAGACAGTGTTTTAGGGATGAAAATTGATTTATTTTTAATTTTTATGGCTGCCATCTTATATAAATAACAGTACTGATAGAGATTTTCCAGTGCCCAGCAAGTTTTTATTAGGTCTAATTTGTCTATGTTTTGCTTGTTAAAACAATCTATCTAATTCTCCTCCATGATAAGTGAGTCAGAATTCGTTTAAACAATCTATTCCAGAAATGCAGTTCCATTGCCAGAACTCGAGATTAAACAAAACACATCTTGATAAAGCAATGCAGTTGAAAAGTTCATATACACTAGGCCCGATACCAAGGAAGGCGAAGGTTCTCTCATTGCTAGTTACAGACATAATATTTATCTGACCCCATTGCCAAAAGAGATAAGGATATCTTTTATTGTTTCCTAAATTGTCCTTTTAATACACCTTTATTGACTTGGTACCTTTATGTTGAAGTGCTGCTTGAGATAGATTTGATAGCGTGCAATATGAAGACCGATTGTTAGAAAATGATACCTTTGAGAATTGTCTTTTTTAGGTATAACACATGTACACTCACTACACTGTAGCTTAGACCAAGACAACTCTTGCCATGTAGAGGTGTTGTGGTTGAGTGGATTAGTGTCTGGCCTGTGAACCACAAGGTTTGGGGTTCAAATCCCTGTCACATCACTAAGACATTAATCTACATTTGCCACACCCGACCCAGGTGTAGTAAATGGGTATCTGGTATTAGATATATTTATTTATTAGATTTATTCCTTAAATGCACTGAGTGCTAAAGTAGCGGGAGCCAAAGGGAGGGGGGGGGGTTATCATATTGAGACTTCCAAAGTCCTTCAGGGAAAAAATTAAGAAAAACATTTCGGGGGCTACTTTTCAACTTTCAAGCTTGCTCGCATGCAAATAACACTCTTTAATTTGTTTTGCATTGAACTCTACGCAAATTTTGGAGGCTCTTTTTTAAACTTTTGGGGGCTCTTTTGGGCATTTCAGGGGCTAATTCGCCCTGAGCCCCGGTGTATTTTTTTCCCCGAGTCCTGTGAAAACGTACATTTATAATTATACAGAAGTCTATGAACATGTACCTGTAGTTCCTTTAAATATGGGCACTTGTTCCTTATGCACACATACAGAGGATTCTCTTATTCCCTGGTCCAGCCCACTTGCCAGACATCGAGACAGGTAGCTCGTTTCCTATCTGGTGTTGTCTTTAAGGAATCCAGTAATGTTTATTGCTATACCCTGGACACAGTGACAAAAGATCTGGATAGCTCCTCTGATGGTCTATTCAGACCAGAAGAAATACACAAGTGTATACACAAGTGGTATAAAGGGACAGTGTATAAAAAAGTATCACAAAGAATCATCATTATAGTAGAATGGGCGACACCCATGAAAAATGGTAGCATATTGTATAAAGAAACATTGAGTTAAGTAACTAGTTTTGACGAGCTAAGTTGATTGACAGTTGGTCATTAGTCTGTGCACACTTATAATATATCCAACCCAGATTTAGGTTTTACGTAGGATTTGCAGTCCCAATGAGAATGAGATTCAGATTCTTAGCAACGGGGCTCGGACATGTGTTTTGCCATACAATGTTTTGGTATACAGATTTGTTGTCATGGAAGGTTTTCTTGGATGACATTTCGTTAAATGAAGTTTTGACCGAAAAGCCCTAACTTCACTCAAGTGAAAAATCAATTACTTATGGTATAGCTGTACAGTTTTTGTCTTGTTATACGATGAGTTTTGTTAGTCTAAACAGGGGCTGAATGGTTTCCAGCTCCCTGGAAAGCTCTTCCTCCTTTGGCTTCCCTTCCTTCCTGAGAAGTGTTCACACATAATGGTTTATTGTTTTTTATGAACTATGATACATTCTCCTTCGACAATTGCTTAATTGCTCAGCTTCTTACCATTTCAACCAGATTCCTAGCCCTAATTCTGTACTCAACACTTTTGGACTTGTCGCAGATCAGCCTTCTGCCTTGTGCTAAACAACTTATCAAGTAACTACTACGACTACTACTCCTTCTACACCTAATCCTAACCCTGAACTTAAACCTAACTTGAAACCAAATTGCAAGCCTACATAAACCCTTTATCTTATGGGATTTTTCAGCAGTGTAAATGGCAGTCCAAAAATTCAGTGGTTTTTCAAAATGGTGTTTAGGTTGTTTAAATGGGCCTCGTGTAAGTAAAGCCTCATCATTTGCCACCAAAACGAAGGATCAGTGAAATCAGACTATGATTGAACCTCTAAAACCTGTCCCAATGTCGGTCAAGGGTCCCTCATTATCCATCGAAACAAACCGCCTCTGTCCTGTACACCCAGGAATCCTAGCAATGCAACTGACTGACTGGATGAAAAGGGTTGGCCACCATCAGTCAATGGGCCGAATTAGAGCCAATTTGAGGAGTGTTCGCACGCATCCATAGTGTCGATTTTGTAACAAAAATGCACTAGATGATACTCTTAATGTGCGCCGGAGGATGGCCATCTTCAGTACAGTTTACACTGAAAGCTATGTTTATCTTGTAGGTACATGTAGTTATGGTCATAAAAAGCAAACAGGAAGATGTTAGCAAGACTTCAAGAATGAGGGTCTACTTGGCTGAACTTTCCAATTTTCCATTATCCTTTAAAGAGGAGTTTGAGATAATTTAAGCTTAATATATCCACTTACATTTTCTATTCATAAAGTTAAGTAAAATTTACAATTTTAATCAGATTCAATCTAGATACAATTTAGCCTCCATCCCTTATCTATGTATCTTCATGATGCCACAAGAATTCTGTAAAATATATCGGGAATTTTCATCTTTTGGAAGGCATAGGTTCACCGGTGTGAATTGGTTCTCTTGTCAACGTCCTCCAATGCTTTCCCAAGTATCCGGCCGTCAATTGTGTGGGTTGCAGAAGCAATGACTGCTTAATACGGTTACCAAATTTGGGACAATTAGATTAAAAAGGTTTCCCCCGTCGTTGTTCCGCTGAATTCGACCGACGACGAATTTATCCTAGCCGCCTTGGACTTTGGGAGGGTTCATCTGGCCACCTCTGAATTACAGACCAATTGGGCTGCCTCATTGAGTTACCTAGAGCTGCTCGGATGTGAAACAATTGAAACGTTGAAGGGAACGTCCTCTGAAGCAAGCGTATGTCACTGATGAAGACCTGAACTCACATCATCAGCTGTTACACTCGCATTTCGTCAGAGTAATTCCAACAAATTTGCCTGATATTTTAACCATTCGTTCCTGCTATATCCTTTCCGTTTTTCAGCCAATTTTTCAAAGTGCATTTCCAAATGATAATTGGACCCAGTTACCCAGAGCTGCTCGGATGTGAAACAATTGAATTGTGAAGGGAACGTCCTATGAAGCAAGCATGTCACTGATGAAGACATGAACCCTCATATCAGCTGTTACATCCGCATTTCGTCAGAGTAATTGCAATGAATTTGCTTGATATTTTAACCATTCGTTCCAACTATCCTTTCCATTTTCAGCAAATTTACCGAAGTGCATTTCCAAATGAAAATTTGATTTCACAATAATGTTCATTGTCTCAGTCATCAATGCTTTAATTGGCGAAATGGCTTAGCTGACATTTGAAAGTGCTTTTAAAGTTTAAATGTTAAGGTGTTCCCTGTGAAATACCTTCATGAGTGGGCAGAGTATAATTGAACAGCTTATTTCCCAAAGGCTACCGCCCGCCCGGTGCTGCCGAAAATTTTCCAACCAGGAATGTTTAGAAATGACATTCAGTGGGAGAGCATGAATGCAAATGTGAGATATGTTTCACAAGTGGGTGGACAGATTCCTCAGGTTCTACAATGGCATACTATTTTAGGGTACTGCTACTTAGCTCCCCAAAGCTTGTCTCAGGCTAATCGCCAGTTTCCACTTTTTTTAATGGCTATCCTTTTGAGCTAGAAATATAATATTTGAGGCCAATATCCAACTTCCTTACCTGAAACACAAATCCTCAAATCTATGTTAGAACAAACAAATTGAACTATTTTTGTACTGCTGCAGATGTTTTTGAGAAGGTCAAATTGTTATTATATGACATAAATAGGTTCCTGAAATATCAGTATTTAAGCACTTTTCTGCTCCAAGACTGCAGTCATAGATATCTTCAGCCGAAATGTTTCAAACTTGTTTAGACCATCTCCCTGTCTAGACTCTAGACCATAAAGATGCACCAAGAAAAAAAAAACCTACAACTTTTGAAAATAAATCTTAGGCCTTGACAACTAATGTACGGTGGTTGACCACTCACCAGGCTTTGACATTGATTGAAATGGCTACTGTTTAGTTTGAAATCAATAACTAAACCACATGTTGTTCAGATTTTCAAGGAAGCCATTGAACAGGGCAGGTCTTTATGGGGGTATATCCCCGGGACAGGTGAGATACATGAGTCAGGCTGGAAATATGTCAAGCTTTCTCGTGTCTGGCAAATCCTAATCAAATTTGTTGTCTGGAGAAAAGTGACATCTTGGTACTTTGCCAGAGTTATTTATGAATGATGTATGACGAGCAATAATTATTTTAAAGAATGAATTTATCAGATTTGTGACGAATCACTGGAGTAATCCCCCAAAGAGATGTGAAATAATAGGACACAAAACAATTTTTTTTTTTTTTTTTGGGGGGGGGGGGGGGCAAGGGGGGCTGTAGATTTTTTTTCATTAATCATGCTATGATTTTTGTTTTGTCAGGATTGTGATTATTCAATGTTTTATTTCAATAACAGAATGTACAATTGAAATTATGTTGCACAAGTAAGTAGACCAAAGAAAATTCTCAGTTATTAATTAATGCATATAATGCTGAAGTATATATTGAAAAAGAAAAGCATTTGCACAGTGAAGGTTTTACGAAAGTGATATAAGTTGTCTTCTTAGTGGGAGGCGAAAGGCAAGGAGAGGTTCTTCTAAAATTAAGTAAGTTTGAAAAGTGCTACCGTACATGCTTTGAAGGTTGGAGTGGTAACTTTAGACCAGTAGGTAAATTGTTTTGGCAAGTTAATTTGTATGAGCTCAAGTTAGCAAAGCCCTAACTTCTGAGTCATAAAAAAGTTTTATGAGTCATACATGGGGAATTCCTTCCTTCTCTTTATAAATTTCTAAATGTAATCCATAAATAGATTTGATATCTTTGACAAAAAGCCACCTTTCTGAGGAATGAATTTGATGTCTGGAATATCTTGTTTGGTTTCATATGCCACCAATCACTCATCGATATATTTTATCATGCCATTGATGTGACAAAAAAAATGTATTTTTGTAGCAGAATGTCTCACTGCTTGAGTGGGTATGACAAACAGGTTGATATTCAAGCCATGACTTATTCCAACCATTCCATACTTGCGCAGTGTTTGGTATTTGCCTTTCAAAGCTGTCAAGACATTTGAATGAGGGCTGTTTTGAGTAGTATGGGAAAATACTTGAATATTGCAGGCTTGGGTCCAGGCTCCTGAATATTTTATATCAAGATTACTTACCTGTACTTAGTGTTAGAATACTGTGAATAATATGAATCATTTTCATTAATATTTTATTTGGAGGCAAAAGGGATTAAATAACTTTCTTGCTCCAAGCAGACAATTTGATTTTGTATACCTTAGTGTCTATGTGTATGTTGTGTTCATGTTATGGCTTTTAAAAAATACTTTTGACATGACATAACAAAGGCAAATGTTCTAAATGGCAATTAATAGTAGTATGCAGAAAATAAGCATAATCTGTTGATGTTGGAAAAAGATTTAGGACATATATAATTATAGAAAATTAAAAGATTAGTAGAGATGAGATAACAAAGAGAATGAAATATAATAGCCATATCTGTAGATGTTGGCAGAAATATGGAATATTAGCACAGAAATATGGATAGATAAGTAGAGGAAAAGATGACAAAGGATAAGAGAAATTATGTTAGAATAAAAAGGTAAAGAGACAATAATTGAAAGGAACTTAATGGACCACCCTGTATTAATAAAGATGATGTTTTAAATGTGCCCTTTACAGATTTGATTGTAGAAAACTTTGACCTTTTATGAGTATCACTATCAGAATGTAATATCTGGGTTGCAGTTCATGATTTAAATGAATTGGACACAAATGGGCCCCCACTGATATTGACCCTGAAATAAAGATTGGGATCAAGAAACAGTTAATAATTCTACTGAACTCTGGTAGTTTGCAAGGGGCCCCATTCACACAAGATGGAAAGAAAGTTATTATTTCTTTAGAATTAAAAAATAATTAATAAGAAATAAAATTCTAAATCAAGAAGATGGATAGAAGGAGGAGGAAAGGGAGGAGGAGGAGGAGAAGAAAGAAAAAAGAAGAAGAGGAGGAGGAGGAACTAAGAGGTTGAAGAAGGAGGAGAAGGAGAAGGAGAAGGAAAAGGAGAAGGAGAAGGAGAAGGAGAAGGAGAAGGAGAAGAAGGAAAGGGAGGAGGAAGAGGAGAAAAAAAATAATAAGAAGAAAGAAGATGAAAGAAGGTAGAGGAAAGAAGACGAGGAGGAGGAGAGGTTGAAGAAGGAAATGAAGAAGATGGAGAAGAAGGAGAAGATTGCATCAGTATTAAATGTATTTTGCAAGCAAACTAATAATTGAATAGAGGTTAAACATTTGACCATGTCAAGGAAGTATATTGAGTTTCTTTAGGACGTGACATTCAAATCTGACCTTCATACTGCAACATATCAGCCTTGCAGCTCCCTGAATTAACAGGGCAATCGTAGGGAGTCTGCCCAGGGCGTAGGTGGTTCTTGGTTCTAGACCTGGTCTACGGAACCCCAGGTACCCCATTCTTATTTACCCCCTGCCCAGGCCTAGTCTGGATTCCTGGTAGGTCTCATTATATATGTTCCTACTCTGCTGGCAGGCCTAGCTAGACCAACCCTTCGTTCACTCCTGTAGAAAACGATGTAAAATCAAGGGGTGTTCCCATTTGAGTTGCAACGAGAGAGATATCTGTGACTTTTGCAAAAAGTTGTTGCAGATCAAAAATTAAGGGTCCTGTTCGAGTCTGAATGAAATCGTATGATTTGAAAATCGTATATTGGAGGCACGATAGCTCAGTCGGTAGAGCAGTGGTCTCATAATCGGGTTCGAACCGGGTTCGAAACCAAGGCGATGCGCTAGTGTCCTTTGGTAAGGCAATAATCCTCATTACCAGGTCCCTCGGAGAGGACCTAAAGTCGTTGGCCGTCTGGTTGCTTACTTGCAAGCATTTATGCTTTCTTAGCAGTCATGTAAAATAACCAACATCATTCATAACTGGGCAGGGCTTATCGTGAATGTGAACTCAAGCTGATGATCGGTCAGCCATTATGTAAACTGACCTCATCAAAACAAGTTTCTTTGTATGACATTTCTTTATACAATGTTCTATAGTGTGTATGCTCCTTGTTATACAATGATTCTTTATACAATGTTTCTTTATATGAGATTGGTATAGATTTTCTATAGTCTAAGAACATTTTCACTCACTGGGGGAAGCCATAAGAATTGGTAACACCATCCATCTTGGGGATGACTCATGCACCCCCTCTAAACTTTTCTCTTTTTTTGGCTCTGCCTCACTCGAAGCAAGGAAGCCTGTTTCATGAATGACTTATTCAATTGTTGAAAGTTTTCCCTCTTTAACAAATGTTTTGTTCCCAGATAATTGTCGGACTTTCACCTTTCATGTCGACTTGGAAAGGTTTCTATTGTATTTGCACATAGTGAATCAGAGTTGAAGTAAATTTCCCTGATTAAAAAAAGAAGTTTTGTTGCAATCATTGAATAGTTTTTTTTCACCAGAAAGGGCAAAAGACCTTGCCAAAGGTCTGTAATTTACAGCACTTGGAAGTATTTAAGTGGCCTTTTTTCAGGATAAAAGAAACATTAAAAGCATTAACCTCCACTGCATGAGGACAGGGTTATTTTGCCACAACATCAGTGTTAGCATATGATCAATCACAATTTTGAAGAAGGAGCAATGAAATGCCTACCATCAATGAGTTTATAAATGGGATAAATACAGATTGCAGTGTATACTTTTAATGAAAGATATGATTTTGGGACCTCCAAAATAAAGTTTGATGACCACTTACCATTTTGATAGCTTGGTGACAAAAGTCTGTAAATAGTAAGTTTTTTGTCACTTGCTTAGTGAATGCACATGTACATGTACGTACAGTATGTCCTGCATAGTACTTAAGCCTACAACTGTACAGGTATGCATGTATGTGTACATTGATTTACGCAAAGGTAGAGAGACCTTTATTGTGGATCGACTTCAAGACAAATTTTCTTAAAGAAGGGTTTCTTTGGCAGGTGGATTTATGAATAACAGGTGAAAGATTCAAGGGGCTTTACCAATCTGGGGCAGAACATGAATGATGTGACCCAATTGCCTAATATAGCAAGGCTTTCTGAGCGACATCAAATGCTATATTATGAATGAATAAGTGAATTGATGTAGAGCGTTCCCTGCTATGGGTGGTTTATCTGCTTATGATGAACACATCCTCCAGGCTTGAAGGCCTTGGTCCTGTAACATAAACATCTTGGATTCTTTTTTTTTCTACAGAGAACTTTTTTGTCATTATGATTATCGTTATCACTGCTATGTGATCAGCCCTTTACTTTGTTGAAGAAACTTTTGCATGGTTAGGACGTTCCAATCGGGGTTATGATCGGGATTTATGGGAGTCAGGAAAAGGTACAGCTTTAGGTCATGATCACGGTTGAAGTTTGAATTCAGTTTAGTGTTAGAAATTGACTGCAGAGCAATTGTGCTTGGGTACATGTTGTAGAACCTGTCTTCTTGGTCCAGACTCCATAGAGAATTCTTGCGGGCAAATTAATTCCCCATGTTAAAAAGAAAACATAAATTCTTCTTCAAATTTGTTTTCCTTTCCGTAAATGATAAGGCACAGACAGATAAACCATGGGTTAACACAGTAAACACTATACCAACCAATGAAGTTTCAGCATGATAACCTTCGGGAATCACCATGGAAACCAGCCTGAGTTCCTCAGGGGGACACCCATAAAGCCCTCTTGTTTTGATGATGTCATCAGGCTGGAATGTGGCGATTCAGACCATAGCAGACATCAAATTTGTGAAATGACTGAAAATCCCTTGTTCTCTGGCAATCCTGAATAGGTCAGAGATATGAAAAAAAAATGATGTATGGAGCCAAGCAGACAAATACAGAAAGCTACCATTTGATGATGGATTGGGGGAAATGACTTGGACTTGGTCTCTGAAAACTTGACACTCAGGGTTCTATATATCTTAAGTTCAAACTGGTTTTATGGAATCCACCGATTTATGAAGGGTCAACCTTTTTTAAGCTGTGGGCAAATTGATGTAATTTTGTAACAAAATGAACTTTAAAAATGAAACCTGTCAAGAAATGAAAATAAGAAATCATACATGTATTTGTTTGTTCTATTTAGTTTCAACATATACCCTGTGCAAGTGTGCATCCCCTTTTTAATAAGAATCTGCTTTTGCATCTTGGAGATATATGTACAGTACAATCACAAGCATTACAATAACATTCATAAAGCTTTATATATACATTTGCTTGTACTTTTCAGGAATTGCTCATTATAGCCATTTTCAGAGTAATATCTTTCTAAACCTGCAAAATAAGTCCATGCTGTCATTCATGTACTATGCAGCATAAAACTCTGTGAATATCACCACTCCCAATATGCACAATAAAGTTTTGTGCAAATTCAAATTTATGATTTTACAGTGTCAAAATTGCATTGGAGAGAACTTATGGAAATGTTTACAGCTATGTTTTATGTACAGATTTTTCAAAGGTAACCCAATACAATGTATTTGTTGATTGTTTGTGTGAAACAGTGGGAATTCAATGCAGGCTACATGCAGAGTGCAATGTTGACTGGTTCCATCAGAGAATATATTTGGCACCAACTCCCACTCCCGCCGTAGGTCATCCAGCGATCATTTGATTCAGATCATTCATGGCTTGTGTCCCATCTTCCGCAGCGATGAGCCCGAAGAACGAGCTCGTTCGGGGGTAGCCAAGCGAGGGCCGTATTTCCCTCTCTTTTCAGCCCATCCGCGTGACTTTTGTCAAGTTCTTATTGATCTAGGGTTGGAAAATTGGGCTTTGTTTGTTGAAAAAAAGATCCCTAGTGTAAGGTATTTGTGAATCAGTTTATGAATGGAGTATATTGGACAACAGGTAGATGATAACTATCTGGATAGATCGGGATTCCTTTTGATAACCTATACATTTTTGTAAATTGTTTTTGTAAGATCTCTAGTTAGATAACATTGTTATTTTTTAATGACTTTTGTAATTTCATTGGTCAAATGATTTAATTCAGAAATACAAATTAATACCTCCTTTGTGTAAAATTCAGTGATGGCAGTTAAGGTTTTCAGTTGATGGTTTGTTTTCTGATTTATCATCATCACATTACTCTGTGGGATCATATATTGAAAAACAAAAAAGAGCAGACCAAATTTAACTACAACCTGTCTTTCCTGTGTACTTGTATTAAACTTCATTTCATTTACCATGAACAACAACAAACAATCAAACAACAAATACTTTTGTGATATGCTTCCAAATAGATGAAATTAAAGAATAATGGCAGTTGCAATTTTTCTTCATCAAGGTTGATTCAATTTCTTATAATTTGTTTGGATGATTGCAAAACCCTCACAATACCTGTATACACAAATTTACATGTCAAATTATCAACCTTTCCTAATTGCTTCAACACACTTTCTTTTTCTTAGTAGATGAATAGTGGTTAGTTATTTTCTCAAATGAGAATAAAGGCCACTTTCAATATCTACATATACTGTACCTACATATGCATGTACAATTTTGGATCATTGCTGGCATGCACAAAATGTCCAAAACAAATAGACTTCATTTAATAGGTTACTGCTGTTGATATCCTTTTTATTATTGAGAATTGCTGACAGTGATTTCAATATCAAGGTGAATGATCACATAAATCCAAGGAAAGGGATCCAACTCTAAATCACCTTTCACATGTGCGTGCATTTGTATATTTTTATTTGTCCATCTGTATTTATGCATGCCCTATATGATCAGTTTGTCAAAATACTGTAAACAGTAATGATGTTACAGTATGCGAAGGTGCAGCCACACTTCAGATTGTATTTCTTCTTAAATAAGGTTTCTGTTTAAAGTTTCGAAATATTTGTTGTTGTCATGAAGGCTCTGTTTAGAATTTCTGCAGAACATTGAATTCCCTTAGAGTTGATAATTATGTCTGTTACTATAAATAAATAATAAATAATAATTAGATTGTTTATATACTCTTTGCCTCCACCCTGAGGTCTCCACAACTGTGTACATATTTGGTTTTCAGATGATTTGAGGGTTTGATGGTTTATTTTACCTGACTGCTAAGAAAGCATGTTTATGTTTGTAAGTAAGCAACCAGGTAACTGACAGCTTTAAGTCCTCTCTGAGAGACTTGGTAATGAGGATTAATGCTTTACCAAAGGGCACTAGCGCATCGACTTTGTTTCGAACCCGGGACCTCCCCATTATGAGGCCACTGCTCTACCGCTGAGCCATATCGCGTCTCCTCTTACTCTGCTCCTCACAAACAAAGTTCCAGAAAACTATGATCGAGAACTTTCTTTCAGTGTGAACACACCTCATGTCTGCCATGTTTTATTATGACAGGATCTGATTTGCCAGCTATTAATCTCACCTATGTTTGGATGTGTCTAACCTTGTTCCTTCCGTAATAGCAGGTTATTTCCCCTCGATTCCGACATAACCTGATCTTCTTCTGTGACAGGTTGTCTATCCATTACGTTTACATGTAGGCCTGGTTACATGTATGTACAGGACTGGCTGTATGTATGAGAATATAATATGAAGCAGTAGATTATTTTGTGCAGGGGTATAGTGTAATGTGTCTTGCTTAATTAATGCTATGTCCCTTTCTTATGAATAGTTTTGAATTATTCCAATCAATTGCTAATTGATATAAATTTCATCTCTGTCCCAGAGAGTTTGCAAGTTGCGATTGATTAGATGATTTGAGATCATTCTACCTGTAGATCAATCTCAGTAACTCTTTTATGCAACAGGGCCCTGGATTTTTTGTTGTCTTGAATCGTAGATGCGTCGTAGTTGAGTTGTTTGAGCATTTGACTAGAGTGGCAAAAGTTGTGGGTTTGAACCCTGACATGGCACCAATGTCCTTTTGCAAGGCATTAATCTATATTTACCACTCGATACCCAGAAGAGAAATGGGGAGCTGCATACACTGTATTAGGGTTCAGCTACAACCTACACAATTCCTTGTCTGTATTAGTTGATTAACAGGGCATCTAGTAAGATTCCATTTTTACTCTTGAGAACTTATCTACTAAACAAAATGATGCTGATATCTTTCAGAGCTAACTTTCGTCTCTTGTAGCGAGGGGATTCAAGATGGTACTATACATTTATCTAGTGCACTTTCATTGAGGTGAGAATGGGCCAAGTCTATGATGGTAGGCAGAGTTTATAAGACATGAATTAAAGAGCTAGCTTTTGTCTTATGTAGCAAGGGGATTCAAGATGGTACTATACATTTATCTAGTCCACTTTCTTGGAGGTGAGAATGCATGGGCTAAGGTAGAGTTTGCGGTGAAGACATGGATTAAGGATGCTATTCCCTGGTGTGCTCCTTACTGAGTCTTGTGGTTGTGGTTTATGACGATCCACATGTAATATATAAATAGGATATAACCTGAAGATGACCCAAGTCTGCTTCCATTATCAAAAATAAACAATACCAGGTAGATCATGTCTAGACTATGTAACTATAAAAACATAATGTCTTGTCAGTCAATAATGTGTTTACATAGTGTTTTTAATGTTTCCCTCTTTTGTGAATGTACTTTATACCTTATGTTGACTGTTCAGATGCGTCTCTTTATATTCCTTTATTTATTTATCTGTTTATAACATTATCTAACGAGAGCCGGGAAGACAGTACATGTATGATAAACAGTATGAATTAATGCCTTTCTGGCATTCAGCAGATGACATATGTTAACATGAGTATATGTGTGGGCTTCTAGAACTTATAAAGGCCATCTACGACTAGAGAAAATATATTATATACATGTATGTTTACATAGCCTAATATTCACTCTAAAAATGGTACTGTGCTTCTTATCTTGAAAAACAAATAGTGTTGTCTCTTAAGTTTACTCCTAAGTGAAATTTAAGACTTATTGATATAAAAAGAGTATAAATGTATACAGTCAACTTTGCAAAAGTTGACTTAGGAAGCTAAATAACCCAGTGTTTTGCATAGTTTGGTCCCAAAAATTGAATTGGAAATTTGAAATGTGCAACTTTGAGTTATGCATAGTTAATGGTATATTGAAATAATTAAATTGATATAAATGATTGAGTGAATCGATAACAACAAAATGTCATTACTCTTGCTGAAGAACTAATTGGACCATTGGACAAATTTGATTGAGTTTGCCGCTCATTGTATATAAACTCCAGCTAGGGTTATCTCTGCTTAGTATATTCAACAGGTGAATGAATATCCTTTCTGTTTATACAAGTATCTGAATATTCTAAAATATAGTGTATTTCACTTGAATGCAAGTAATCTATACAAGTATGAATGAAAACAGATTGTATGTTAAATTGTTTAGAACAATTTTTGAGATATTGTTTCTTTGCTGTACTGTCCTTAACATCATTGGCATACAGAATTGAAAACTAAAGGAAGAAATTAAAAAAAAGTGACCCAGTTCTGCCAATACAACCACATCACCTGTTTCATCACAATTTTTCAGAACCACAAAATACAGTTTACTGTCAAAGATCTCTGCTTTCTCTTGTCATTTTATTGATGCCTTACAACTTTCACCAGATCTATTTCTGAATTCTGCCTGCTAAAATTCCTCGCCGGTATGCCAGAGCATGTACGCAGTGAAAGTTTTGCCCTGAAATTTTATCTGGGATTATTATATCCCTCCAAATATTCCAATTTTGGGGCCACCGCATTAGGCTCATCTAGAGAGGTTTCGGAAGGGTTTTGATTTAATCCACCGGTTGCAATACCGATCACATATTTGGGATATGATTGAAACACAATGCTCAAGATATGGGATACTTGATCATGCACATGTAACACAAGTTGGAGGGGAAGAGCTGATGGAGTGAAAGTTAGAGGGAAAGAGAAAGTTAGAGAGAGAGAGAGAGAGAGAGAGAAAGAGAGAGAGAGAGATGAAGAGAAAGATAGATAAATAGAAAGGGAGAGGGAAAGTGAGAGGGGGAGGGAGGGAGAGAAAGAGAGATAGAGATAGAGATAGAGATAGAGATAGAGATAGAGATAGAGATAGAGAGATAGAGAGATAGAGAGAGAGAGAGAGATAGAGATAGAGATAGAGATAGAGATAGAGATAGAGATAGAGATAGAGATAGAAAGAGATATAGAGGAAGAGAGAGATGGAAAAAAATTAATAAGAAAGAAGAGATGTTGATGCCGTACATTTGGTGAAGAAGATGATAATAAGAAGTGGTAAGCACTAAAACAATCTTCAAACATAATGATCTTTAAAAAAATCATAGTAGCTAAATAATTATTGCAAGGGATCGGGGGTAAAGCAATTGGGCCTACACATCATATTGACGTTGGTCAAGTAAAAATCTTTCAAGAAAGATCCATCTACTAAATGTTAGTATTTGAAAGTTGCCATTGCCATGCCTGGGTAGAGACAGACAAATGTATGACAACTTTCAAACTTCTATTCCAAGTGTCTTATTCAGTGTATTTGTAATGACGATGGTCACTATATGATTGAGGCTGATGATGATGGTAATACGTGTATTTGTGATTATGATGGCAATGACGAATCTTAAGGAAATGATAAGAATATATTTCTTTGTTGTTTTAATATTCCAGTAGTTAGAGTTACTCTTAAGGACTAATTCTATATTGTCCACTCTTGTAATATATATCACTGAAAACCTCCTGAAATCACTACCATGTGAAATTATGAAATTAAATTTCTTACCATATGGTAACCAGCATGCACCCCTAAGCTTCCTCATCCAGTCAATTATGGGGTGATAAGGTCCAGATGTGGGTGCAAATTACCCCCTTTTTCGCCATGAACCCATGGTCAGAGTTTAAAGCACTATCTGGGTGGGTGGGGGGGGGGGGGCAAGTTGCTGTGTTGGTCTCTGACCATTCTATGTGGTGGTGATACTATTGATTTGTATAGAATTTTCTTGAAATAAGTCTTGAATTTGTTCCCCTCATAAACCATTCACCATCATCATCATGATCTTCATCACTATCACCACCATCACCACCACCATCATCATCATCATCATCATCATCATCATCATCATCATCATCATCATCTGCCTCATTGTCATCTCCCCTAATAATCATTATCATCATCCTTATCATGGGTATGAAATGTATGTATATAAAAATTAAATATTATTATATAGTATTAATGACTGCTTTGAGAGAAATAGTTGTTTTATTACGCTCAAGGGAAGGTTAGAATTGTGCTATTCCCCGAGGCTTGCCGAGGGGAATAGCCCAATTGTAACCTTCCCGAGAGCGTATGAAAACAACTATTTCTCGAATATTAAAGCAGTCATTAATACTTTTATATGCCGAAAAAAAATAGACTAAAAATGAAAAATTAAAAATATTTAACATTTAGTCGAAGACGGGATTCGAACCCTTGCGTACAACAAGAGGTGTACCGAAAACCAACGCTTAGACCACTCGGCTATGGCCCGCCGTTAACATGCTTGGCAGTTTTCTCCAATATATACATTAAAATGGATTGAAACCGGCTTCGCGTGTGATGAATGCTTCGCAAAAGCTCCATATACGGACTCTTCTTTTACTTTTGCAATGCATATTGGCACGAACTTAGATCAAGATCTATCGGCAGATGTTGTTTTTTTGTTTTTGGAAGTTTATTTTCGTCTTCATGTCAACAATGCAAGATAAAATTGTCGGTAAGATCGATCGAGATTCAATTGTATTGAAATTACCGACCAATCCTTCGCACACATACGGCATCCTCCATCGCTCAACATCGTTTAACATGTAAACCTATGGGGTAACCAAGGAGGCTGACCAACTGTTTTTAATAACCATGGTTATTAAAAATATTGAAATGTTTTATGCATGGTTACCGAGAATTTTACAGGAACAGTTGAAGTTTATGAATGCAATTCGACCAATCAGATGGCTGGATTTCTTAAGTGAGGTATATAATTATTATTATTATGTTATATATTGTCACAGCCTCATGCTATATTTCAATTTGTAGCATTTCAATATTGTCAATAATTAATTTGTTTTCTTTCTTCTCTTTCCTTTCCATGCTCCCCCTTTATATTCCTGCCACTTCTGTAAACAGGTAAGAGATGCTTTTTTTCTATTGTCAAAAACATTTGTTATTCCTCTGCAGTTATCTACATAATTATACTGTATGTAGTTCAACCCCTGATGTAAAAGTCAACTACTTGCCCTTGCAAAGTTGAAGGAGGGTGCAGTTATATTAGGCCTACTGGTATTTGCAGAGCTGATGGTATCAAAATATGTGATTATTATTATCATTTATGGCAATATCGAAAACACATATAAATGCAGAAACAGAAAATTGAGCAAGTACAGATAAAAGATAATTCAACCACTCGCCAGGGACAGAAAAGGTTAACCTAATAATTGTGGTAAAAAAGCCTTCTGTCCCAGTTTCAGTGGTTGTAAACATAAAGTATGTAGCAAATGAATAAGGTACAACTCAGTAACACACTATCAATTTTGCCCAAGTACACATATAAGGGTAACACAGTTAATGACATGACTTTGTATCCAAAATGATGATGACATTTGTCAGTAGTCTGGTATAGTTTGTGTTCTCAAAAATGATGCTATTGATAATCAGGAACATCAATGCACTGTAGTTAACTTTTTATTGGTACAAAACAACAATTTGTCTTTAAACTAATTCATATGAATTTCATATTCTCAGTATGCTGTAGCAATTATTCTTCGAGTAGTCGATGTCTGTGAGCTGTAATCTTTTCAGTGGTTTAATTGGAGATAAAGTCCCTGTTTTGTGCAGTTGTAACAAATTAAGCCACAAAACATATCATTTCAGTAAAAAAGAAAAACTGCTAATGACTGCTTACATGC
Organism: Strongylocentrotus purpuratus; assembly: GCF_000002235.5. Taxonomy (NCBI): domain Eukaryota; kingdom Metazoa; phylum Echinodermata; class Echinoidea; order Camarodonta; family Strongylocentrotidae; genus Strongylocentrotus; species Strongylocentrotus purpuratus. The sequence goes on along the minus strand of NW_022145601.1, from coordinate 23,397,547 downwards.
TTGGCTAGTGTTGCATGTCTCCTAGGCCCAGACTGTGATAATACAGTGATAAAGATAGTCTAAGATTTCAGACCTTCCGAATTAAAGATCTGATGCCATTTGAAATAGGTAGGCCTAATGACTTTGATTTAGTTGACAATTTTTTTGTTGAAGATTACTATCAGCAGGTCAACCTGAAAACCAATGGTTATTTTAATTTGTATTCATATGCGAAGACTAGATTTCTGTGCTCATGGCTAGACACTTATAGGAGCCGGGGACTCATGTGCCCCCAAGTTGTAACTTAAATCCCCCAATTTTTAATAGGGAGCTCAGCCTTGCGGAACCCTAAAAATGTTTCAGAATGATCCCTCCCCCCTCCTCCTACAAAAACATAATAAGTAACCCTAATGTAGGCTTGCAGATAAACCCCTCTGAGAGACAGTTGTACCTTTTCACAATTGTAATATATTTGTTTTGCTTTACAAATATCTCAACAATTGCCTCTCCAAGATACACGTATTCACAATTTATAATGGTTTGAATTGTATCTCTTTGCTTGTCGGTAAAGAAAAGAACTATTGTGATCCCACTTCCACATTATCCCTCTTGTAACAAAGCAAATGGCTTTACATTTTGGTTTCCAACATAAAAGTGCATTATGTGGGACTGTAGTACTTCCTTTTGGTGGTAATTTGTTTGGGAGAAAAATAGGGTTTTTTGATAGAAGTGGGGCTTGTTTGAATGTGTGATTTATGTCTGGGCATTCTACCAAGAAACCAATTTCCCCCTCTTACAATGCCCCCATCCCGTAACAATTGTTAGCCCCAATTCATCAATCTCCGCAAATAAGCTACCCATGTCACACAAATTATCCCAAGGAAATAAATTGGGGTGATGTTAAAAAACTACAATGGGCGTAGACAAATACATCCAGAATACATTAGAAATACACAAAAGATGATCAAAGCTTCCAAATAGCATTTGAAGATAATGCTGCACTGTTTATAATTAGCTACAAATAATTCTAAATCACAAATATCATAAGAGGAGTAATGATAAGAGTGCCAAAATCACAGTTGTCAACAACTTAAGTATAGTTTTGCTTCCTATAACCTTTTGGATTAATTTCTTGACACATATTTTACGATAAAGTTAACTGAACCCTTTAAGTTGGATTTGAAGCCATGAGAATAATTAACCAGGCTCTATAAATACACAAGCCGCCAGCTAGCTGTCACTCAAGGTTCATACAGGGTTTTATGAAGGCTTGCATCCATTCATGCTGGGTGTAGGATAGCTGCTCAAAAACTTCACTCAAACACTTTTCAAATCCGGTTTAAATCCGGACCTAGTCTGGACCTAGTCTGGGCCCACAAGCTACTTTGAATATTATCAGCATCTCTGGATCCACATATCGTCTGTTCAGAGTCAGAAGGGTTTTATAGTTAACAAAAGTTGTTGACAGCATAGTAAGGCCATGTTTACAATTATCTGTTCTGGAGGGGAAGGCCGGGTGCCGTTGTTTACCGTGCTTATACTATATTACATTAATATAGCTAGTCGACCTTGACTAAACATTACCTGGTGAAGCAATGCTTAATTTGCTGTTTTGCTATAGGCCTTCATGTACATGACGTATTGCTCATTCACACAAAGACAGTAGCCCTACATTAAATAACAAAGTCAATATGCTCATTTGATTTCAAATCTCACTTGCTGAATAATGATAGAATTTTTAAAGCACATGAGCTATTATTTAACCTTACAGAAATGCTGTATTTAAAAAAATGAAATTGAAATATATTTAAAAATACACAATTAATGCTGTTGGTGATTTTGCTTATGAATTAAGATAGAAAATTGAGGTCAAACAATCAAAAAAATATTTCATTTGACTACTGTAAAGTTGAGCCATGATAGTGAAACAGAACTTGTTTCATAAAAAGGACCAGTTTCAAACAAAGTTCCCATCTGTACGAGACGGGAGTTTCGAGCTGTTGGAATTGATTAATACAGCTGTCTACACCTGAATTAGTCCCCTATGTTCAGGTCAGTTGTTGACCTTATTAGGGCTGCTATAGGAGCCATCTGTAGCTTCCGTGTGTGAGAGAGAGAGAAAGGAAATATTCTTTCTATTTCAGGATGGATGTAAGCATCTTTATTTTTCTGATGGAACATTAGTACATTTTAAATGAATGAAATACCAAAGGATAGAAGAAATAAGTTGGATTTAATTGTTGCTATCAAACTTAGGGTGAAGATTTAGATTAAATTAGTTGAATGGACCCTTATCAAACACACACATACATCATCAACAAAAATTGTGAAGGGGATAGAAAAATTGTAAACATTGCTTTCAACCAAAACTTAAGTTAGTACCTCTCCCCCTTTAAAAAGAATTACCCGAAATCAAGAAAGGAACACATGTCTTTGTGTTTTGAATGCAAAAGATAATATATGTTAGGTGTTTTATAATGAAATAGGCTTAAAAAAAGAGGGGCACTATTATTCATGATTGTTTGAATAATGTTTAAATGTGTATGAAATGTTATGGTCATCACAAACGCTACACTTATAAGCATTCAAATATTACTGCAGTCGTTTTTAACATCAATCTGTTGTTGAAATAACCTCTAATTGGTTAAAATCTAATCTTGTTACCTCATTATATATGCACTGCATTTGTGCGGCGGTACCCTTTGTCATTTTAAACACTAAATACACAAACTTAACCAACGTCACAAGAAAGTAATCATGCGGCTTGTAAGGTGCGTTGAACTTTGAGCCATTTCTTACATGGCGGTCCCGTAATCTTCCACTTTCTCCCAAAACGAAAGAGTGTCCATCCCCTCTGCTATCCCCATCATCCTTCATCATCCCCACGCCACTTTGACCCCGACAGACAACCCCGACCCTGTTCTCTATTGTTCCCCCTCCTCTCATCAGATTAATTGGTTAAATTGATCAGATAGGATATGGGGATGTACTTGGCTAAATTTCCGCCATTGACAGTTCCGAACGCCTCCGTCTCGCCTCCCTCTCCCTCGTGGAGTGATGAGATCCAAAGGTGTGGAGGAGAACTTTTTGTTCCACCGTTACTCATCTTGTGGGCTTTGTATGGTTCCATATTACAGAAAGGTCTTGCAAGATGTCCCTTCTTGACCTGTTGAAGACAGTTTCACTTTCATGGAAGCCTTTTTCCCACATGAGGTAGTAAATAACTATGATCACACAGTACCATCATAATTACAGACTTTTTGAAGTTGTAATCAATAAATAACATATTGGCAACTCTGTGAAATACTGAGGTCAGAAGATAGGTACCCCTATATAGGAAGTGTTAATTGGCATTTCCGGTTAATTAGTTAATCCTTCCGGTTAATTAGTTAATCCTTCCGGTGACTTCCGGTAAACAATAGGGGAGTGTTAATGAGTTAATTGGGGTGTCCTTCCGGCGGAAGTTACGTAATGAGGGTACATCCCCTGGAGGAAGTTCTTTTGTTTACATCATTCATTCATTCATGGAGAGGTGGAGGATGGACGTGTGTAGGGTACGAGGGACAAGGACCAAATGACCAAACAATGGGCCACCCGGCATGTATGTTGAATGTGTGTGTTACCGACCAATGAGAATGCGAGGATTTTTTTAGAAAGGAAGTGACCCAAAGTTGGTACTTGTTTGTGATTGGACGAGAGAAAATGGTGAACCTATGGGCAAGTATCATATGACATCTAACTGTCGTTGAGTCAACATCGCTTTGTTTTTGTTGTAATACTGGCCAGATTCTATAATGTACCATGATTTCTACATGTGATTTAATGCACAAGCTTCGGGCATGTACATGCCTGGAAGAAGTATCGAGTTTTCGTGAGGAATATTATGAAGACCTTGAACCAGAACAACATGCTTTGGTATTTGCAAGGTCATCCTACTTTTTGAGTTTGCAGGACTTGGAAGATGGTAAGTGCTAATCATATTTATTTATTTATTTTCATATTCATAATTGAATAATTTTGTAGTGTTACCATATCGGGTTTGCATCTGGAATTCAAGAAGGAGATTAAGCATCGAAAATCCATAATAGGCAACGATGTGACATAATGAGTGTTTTTTTTTGTTCAATGCAAATTAAATAATGATTGATATCTCCATTTGAAACATAAACTCACGTGTAAGCAAAAAAAAAAAGAAGATTTATAAAGTATTATAAAGTATACGTTCAAATTATAAATTTAATTAAATTATTCAATTATACTTGTAGGGATTACCGATGATGATTTAGTGGATGTGTTCGTCGAGAACCAACAGCCCCCTCTCCCCCTAGCAACGCAGCACCAGCAAGGTCTTCCACATGACGCAGCTACTCCATGGCAACCAAATTTTGATGACGGTTAGTGTATACTTCATTTATATATACATCAATGCAAAGGATCATTGGATGAATGTTCATTTTTTTTTTTTCATGTATGAAGACAACACAATACATTGTAGCGGTTGAATGAAACTTTTTATCCGTTCTTATATATCTTTTTTTTTTTTTATTTTTTTTTTTTTTATCTCATAGGCATTTCCGATGACCATTTAATGGAGATGGACATCAATACAAATAAGCCATGTGACGCAACATCAGTACCTGGCCCCTCTAACCGCCAACCAGCAGCAACAGCAGTGGCTGGACCCTCCCGCCATCCAGCATCAGCAGTGGCCGGACCCTCCCGACAACCACCAGCAGTGGCTGGACCTTCCCGTCAACCAAGAGCAGTGGCCGGACCCTCCCGACAACCACCATCAGTAGCCGGACCCTCCCACAGTCAACCAAGAGCAGCAGCAGTAGCCGGACCCTCGTCTTTTCATGTTGGGGGATCTAAGAAACGTGTTGTAGATGCACCGCCTGCAAGAGAACCCAATCTCCCTACTCATCACGTGACCAAAGTGAGTCAAAAACATGTACGCAAATACAATGCTAATGTAACTGATTACACCGTTTCTTTCCAACCCATAGAAAATAACGGTCCCATGATAGAAATGATGCCACGCGTAAATGAGATGTTTGAAAATATCATTGAAGAGATGGTTGAGGGGGTAAATGATAGAGATTTTGTTAGGATTGTTTTCAATTCCCCACAATTAGATAGACCCGTTAGTATGCCAATTTGTAAGGAGGGATCAAATGAATCACGAAGCATTTGCAACCAAACTTGAGAATACTATTCAATCGAATGATAAGGTAAGCTTGGACGAAACAGTCTCTTTCAACATATTACACATGGCTATGCCAAATGGTGGTGGTTCCAATGTGAAGTGCTTAACCATCGAAGAGACATTGTCCAGAAAAAGATGCATCATCAGGATGAAGAATAAAGATAACATGTGTTGTCCAAGGGCTATCGTAACTGGCATTGCCCGGATTGAAAAACACCCTAATTTTGAGTCGATCAAACGTGGTTACAAACAGCAAAGGGAATATGCCATTGAGCTGTATAAACAGGCCAAACTTCCAGAAAATACCAAATGTAGCATCGAAGAGATTAAACTCTTCGAAAAGACGGAATTCATGGCCGGTTTCAGGGTGGTGGTTGTTTCAAAAGAGCACTTAAACTTCATTACGTATGCTGGCCCCGAAGACAGGCAGCATACCATTTATCTGTATGTTCATGACAATCACTTTGATCTCATTACATCAATGGCCGCCTTCTACAACAAGTCATATTTTTGCCACGAGTGTTTGGTAGGATACGACAAGAAACTCAGACACGACTGCATTTTCCGCTGCAAACTTTGCAAGGGAGATGACTGCCCCGCCTCCAATGACCCCGATTCCTACAAATGCATTAGCACCTGACTTGATGTACAAAGAGCATTAGCGCCTTTACACCTTCTTATTTTGTTTTCTTTAAACAAAAAAACTTTTTTATCATTACGTTTTTTCTTTTTTCTTTTAAAAGTTTCATAATATTATTATTTTTTTTTATTTTTTTATTTTTTTTTGGTAGATCATTTTGCACGAACCGATCATTTTTTTTGTCCACTTTGAAGACTTGATTCTTTAAAGATGTCATTTCTTTTTCTTTAAAAAAGGTGTATAACATTTTCTTTATTAGATAATTTTGCACGAACCGATCTTTTTTGTTTCCACTTTGAAGACTTGATGCAAACAAAAAAGTGTTTACGCCTGTACGCTTTTTTTCTTAATTTATATTAACATTTTTTTTTGTGTGTGTGTGTGTGTTAACTTTCTGTCAAGATGATATTTCTTTATCTTTAAAAAAAGTTTTATAACTTTTTCTTTACTGATAAGTTTGCACGAACCGATCTTTTTTTCCACTTTAAAGACTTGATGCAAAAAAGTCTTAACGCCTGTACGCTTTTTTAATTTGTTTTAACATTTGTTTTTTGTTTTTTGTTTAAATTTCTGTCAAGATGTTATTTCTTTATCTTTAAAAAAGTTTTAAAACTTTTTCTTTAAAAGATAATTTTGCACGAACCGATCTTTTTTTTTTCCACTTTGAAGACTTCATGCAAAAAGATGTTAACGCCTGTACGCTTTTTTAATTTGTTTTAACATTTCATTTTTTTTTGTGGTTGGTCATTTTGCACGAACGGATCATTTTTTTTTCCACTTTGATTCTCTCAAGACGTTATTTCTTTTTCTTTTAAATAAGTTTTATACTTTTTTTTTTTTTTTAAAGATCATTGTTGCACGAACCAATCTTTTTTTTTCCTTCCACTTTGAAGATTAGATAGAAAAAAAAAGTGTTAACGCCTGTACGCTTTTTTACAAATTTGTTTTAAATTGTTTTGATTTAACTTTCTGTCAAGACGTTATTTCTTTTTCTTTATAAGATTATTTTGCAAAACTCGATCATTCCCCCCCCCCACCCCTTTGAAGACTTGATGTACAAAAAAGCATCAACGTCTGTACACTTTCTTTATTCTTATTTTTATTTTTTTAAACTTTCTGTCATTACGTTATTCTTTTCTTTAACATTTTGTATAATTTGTTGGATCATTTTGTACGAATCGATATGTTTAACCCTATTTAAAGACTTGATGCAAAAAAGTATTAATACCTGTACATTTTCTTACTTTATTTAATTTTTTTTTACTTTACGTCAAGGGCGTTATTCCTTGTTTCTATACAGACTCGACATGAATTTTTCTCTCGTAATAATGTACAAGTTCCGACAAGATTGAGAACAACTTTTATATGGTTGCATGTTTAAGAAACGATTTGTATATATATATTTTTTTTTGTCAATTTTTTTTTTAATGCACTGGACGGCCCTTTCAATATCGAATAATGATCTTCCAAGGGGGCCCTGTCTTTATAGTTCAAATGCATTTATAATGAAAAAAACATATTATATAAATTATAATACAATAGAAACAAGAATAAAGTACAAAAACAGTCAAAACTAAGATTTAGAACAATGACACAGCATAACTCCCCAAAAAAGGTTTACAAAATATGACAATACTGTCATACAATATCAATATAAATATGAATCAAAAGACAGAAATCGTTTCTCAGAGGGCATTCACAATACTTATCTGTTCATATTACATCTTCAATGATAATAAAGATAATTTACTTGTACGTAAATCAGGCGATAGGGTACTCCACATGAGTGAACCTTAGTAGTGAAGGGATCTTGTAAAACAATCAGTTGTAGGTCTTGTGATTAAGAGTAGGGAATGTTCCGCATGTCTCGTATAAATGAACACTGGTACAAAATTCTCGGAATAATAATTGTTTTCAGCTCCAAAGGTATACATTTTGTTGTGTGTGGATTATATGCATATTATAGACAAAATGTGGTACTCCATTCTCCGACAAACCGATTGCCAAGAATTTTCAGATAACATAAAAAAAACATGAGGTGTAGAAATCTGCGTTAAATACAAGTCTTGCATAGTTGGGGTTTGAAATGTTTGAACTCTTGTTATGTTACATATTGCACCCGGCACCTCGCCACAGTATTTTCACAGTAGTTAATGTACGATTTACAAAAGAAAAGAGAAGAATATTATTATAGGTCATTAATAAAACACGTTTGGGACAAGAGATATCGATTGTGTCTGATAAAACCAATAGTTATTGGCAATGCAGTACATGATCTATAAATGCGACATTTCCAAAGTAGGGAAGACTTAATGATCAATACAAGTCCTGATTTATATTCGTGTTTCACTTGTTCGAGAAATGATGATATTACTGCTTCAAAGGCTGTAAAATCAGATCAATGCAGATTGTTACTAATATTCGATATTCTAGCAAGTAGTAACTGTTTGCTTCGGCAGTTTAGATGACAAGGGGGTGGGGGTATCAATGATGATGATTATTACAAGTGGAATCTCGAAGGATAATAACATTTGAAGTAGATTGTAAAGGTTTTTTTTTCTCCTTTAAATTGGAGTTCTGCTTTAGAATAGAAGTCAGTTGAAGAACTAGGTGTTCGATAAACAATAGCAATTAAACGAAATTGTGGATATTTAAATCTTCCTTCAAACCTTAACATTTCAAGGTTCTCATGTTTTAAATCATGTTTGCAGTTGTAAATCAAATTCTAATTTCTAGTTAATATAACAAGCAACAACACTACCTGATATATTGTTATCTTTTCTTACAAGATTGTAACTACTTAAATCAAGCTCAGAATCAAGGCTTCTTGCAAGTCAAGTTTATCAAAAGGATTGTTAAACAAATGGTTTATGTGGTTAAATTCCCATCTAGTGCTATGTATATGTAAGTGAGCTATTGTAAAAAAAAACCTTTCTATCAAAATCCAGATTTCCCGGCGAAACATTTTATTTTAGTTTGTTTAGTTTATCATTATCATAAAACAACAAGAATATCTACAGCATCATGTGAGTTAAAAGGCATATATTCCTTCACCATTAACCATACACTACTATCATCACGATCCGCGACATGAAGGTAGCCATGATTCATTGATAGTGTTGCGTTGATGAAACAAATGATCTAATTGACTGTTGCTTGTGGAATACCGTATTGTGATAATGTCAAAAACGTTGTGATTGGATAAGTATCTCGAGTCAAGTGATACAAATGTATTTATGTTTTTCTCCGTTTTTCAAATAATGCGCGAGTTTTGTGCTTGTACGACTTTCAGGGAACGTTATCAGATATATATTTTTTTTTAAACAATATCATGTAAAAAACAACAACATGTAGTTCCTTGAGATGGGTCACGAAAGTAAACAAGTTTCGGCGAGTGGACACTTTTCGCGAATCGTAGACTCATCGCGCCGATCTAGACTGCGGTGAGATGGGTCACATCTCGCACGTAGACTGCGGTTCGATGAGTCTACGATTCGCGAAAAGTGTCCACTCGCCGAAACTTGTTTACTTTCGTGACCCATCTCAAGGAACTACATGTTGTTGTTTTTTACATGATATTGTTTAAAAAAAAATATATATCTGATAACGTTCCCTGAAAGTCGTACAAGCACAAAACTCGCGCATTATTTGAAAAACGGAGAAAAACATAAATACATTTGTATCACTTGACTCGAGATACTTATCCAATCACAACGTTTTTGACATTATCACAATACGGTATTCCACAAGCAACAGTCAATTAGATCATTTGTTTCATCAACGCAACACTATCAATGAATCATGGCTACCTTCATGTCGCGGATCGTGATGATAGTAGTGTATGGTTAATGGTGAAGGAATATATGCCTTTTAACTCACATGATGCTGTAGATATTCTTGTTGTTTTATGATAATGATAAACTAAACAAACTAAAATAAAATGTTTCGCCGGGAAATCTGGATTTTGATAGAAAGGTTTTTTTTTACAATAGCTCACTTACATATACATAGCACTAGATGGGAATTTAACCACATAAACCATTTGTTTAACAATCCTTTTGATAAACTTGACTTGCAAGAAGCCTTGATTCTGAGCTTGATTTAAGTAGTTACAATCTTGTAAGAAAAGATAACAATATATCAGGTAGTGTTGTTGCTTGTTATATTAACTAGAAATTAGAATTTGATTTACAACTGCAAACATGATTTAAAACATGAGAACCTTGAAATGTTAAGGTTTGAAGGAAGATTTAAATATCCACAATTTCGTTTAATTGCTATTGTTTATCGAACACCTAGTTCTTCAACTGACTTCTATTCTAAAGCAGAACTCCAATTTAAAGGAGAAAAAAAAACCTTTACAATCTACTTCAAATGTTATTATCCTTCGAGATTCCACTTGTAATAATCATCATCATTGATACCCCCACCCCCCTTGTCATCTAAACTGCCGAAGCAAACAGTTACTACTTGCTAGAATATCGAATATTAGTAACAATCTGCATTGATCTGATTTTACAGCCTTTGAAGCAGTAATATCATCATTTCTCGAACAAGTGAAACACGAATATAAATCAGGACTTGTATTGATCATTAAGTCTTCCCTACTTTGGAAATGTCGCATTTATAGATCATGTACTGCATTGCCAATAACTATTGGTTTTATCAGACACAATCGATATCTCTTGTCCCAAACGTGTTTTATTAATGACCTATAATAATATTCTTCTCTTTTCTTTTGTAAATCGTACATTAACTACTGTGAAAATACTGTGGCGAGGTGCCGGGTGCAATATGTAACATAACAAGAGTTCAAACATTTCAAACCCCAACTATGCAAGACTTGTATTTAACGCAGATTTCTACACCTCATGTTTTTTTTATGTTATCTGAAAATTCTTGGCAATCGGTTTGTCGGAGAATGGAGTACCACATTTTGTCTATAATATGCATATAATCCACACACAACAAAATGTATACCTTTGGAGCTGAAAACAATTATTATTCCGAGAATTTTGTACCAGTGTTCATTTATACGAGACATGCGGAACATTCCCTACTCTTAATCACAAGACCTACAACTGATTGTTTTACAAGATCCCTTCACTACTAAGGTTCACTCATGTGGAGTACCCTATCGCCTGATTTACGTACAAGTAAATTATCTTTATTATCATTGAAGATGTAATATGAACAGATAAGTATTGTGAATGCCCTCTGAGAAACGATTTCTGTCTTTTGATTCATATTTATATTGATATTGTATGACAGTATTGTCATATTTTGTAAACCTTTTTTGGGGAGTTATGCTGTGTCATTGTTCTAAATCTTAGTTTTGAATGTTTTTGTACTTTATTCTTGTTTCTATTATATTATAATTTATATAATATGTTTTTTTCATTATAAATGCATTTGAACTATAAAGACAGGGCCCCCTTGGAAGATCATTATTCGATATTGAAAGGGCCGTCCAGTGCATTAAAAAAAAAATTGACAAAAAAAAATATATATATACAAATCGTTTCTTAAACATGCAACCATATAAAAGTTGTTCTCAATCTTGTCGGAACTTGTACATTATTACGAGAGAAAAATTCATGTCGAGTCTGTATAGAAACAAGGAATAACGCCCTTGACGTAAAGTAAAAAAAAATTAAATAAAGTAAGAAAATGTACAGGTATTAATACTTTTTTGCATCAAGTCTTTAAATAGGGTTAAACATATCGATTCGTACAAAATGATCCAACAAATTATACAAAATGTTAAAGAAAAGAATAACGTAATGACAGAAAGTTTAAAAAAATAAAAATAAGAATAAAGAAAGTGTACAGACGTTGATGCTTTTTTGTACATCAAGTCTTCAAAGGGGTGGGGGGGGGGGGGAATGATCGAGTTTTGCAAAATAATCTTATAAAGAAAAAGAAATAACGTCTTGACAGAAAGTTAAATCAAAACAATTTAAAACAAATTTGTAAAAAAGCGTACAGGCGTTAACACTTTTTTTTTCTATCTAATCTTCAAAGTGGAAGGAAAAAAAAAGATTGGTTCGTGCAACAATGATCTTTAAAAAAAAAAAAAAAGTATAAAACTTATTTAAAAGAAAAAGAAATAACGTCTTGAGAGAATCAAAGTGGAAAAAAAAATGATCCGTTCGTGCAAAATGACCAACCACAAAAAAAAATGAAATGTTAAAACAAATTAAAAAAGCGTACAGGCGTTAACATCTTTTTGCATGAAGTCTTCAAAGTGGAAAAAAAAAAGATCGGTTCGTGCAAAATTATCTTTTAAAGAAAAAGTTTTAAAACTTTTTTAAAGATAAAGAAATAACATCTTGACAGAAATTTAAACAAAAAACAAAAAACAAATGTTAAAACAAATTAAAAAAGCGTACAGGCGTTAAGACTTTTTTGCATCAAGTCTTTAAAGTGGAAAAAAAGATCGGTTCGTGCAAACTTATCAGTAAAGAAAAAGTTATAAAACTTTTTTTAAAGATAAAGAAATATCATCTTGACAGAAAGTTAACACACACACACACACAAAAAAAAATGTTAATATAAATTAAGAAAAAAAGCGTACAGGCGTAAACACTTTTTTGTTTGCATCAAGTCTTCAAAGTGGAAACAAAAAAGATCGGTTCGTGCAAAATTATCTAATAAAGAAAATGTTATACACCTTTTTTAAAGAAAAAGAAATGACATCTTTAAAGAATCAAGTCTTCAAAGTGGACAAAAAAAATGATCGGTTCGTGCAAAATGATCTACCAAAAAAAAATAAAAAAATAAAAAAAAATAATAATATTATGAAACTTTTAAAAGAAAAAAGAAAAAACGTAATGATAAAAAAGTTTTTTTGTTTAAAGAAAACAAAATAAGAAGGTGTAAAGGCGCTAATGCTCTTTGTACATCAAGTCAGGTGCTAATGCATTTGTAGGAATCGGGGTCATTGGAGGCGGGGCAGTCATCTCCCTTGCAAAGTTTGCAGCGGAAAATGCAGTCGTGTCTGAGTTTCTTGTCGTATCCTACCAAACACTCGTGGCAAAAATATGACTTGTTGTAGAAGGCGGCCATTGATGTAATGAGATCAAAGTGATTGTCATGAACATACAGATAAATGGTATGCTGCCTGTCTTCGGGGCCAGCATACGTAATGAAGTTTAAGTGCTCTTTTGAAACAACCACCACCCTGAAACCGGCCATGAATTCCGTCTTTTCGAAGAGTTTAATCTCTTCGATGCTACATTTGGTATTTTCTGGAAGTTTGGCCTGTTTATACAGCTCAATGGCATATTCCCTTTGCTGTTTGTAACCACGTTTGATCGACTCAAAATTAGGGTGTTTTTCAATCCGGGCAATGCCAGTTACGATAGCCCTTGGACAACACATGTTATCTTTATTCTTCATCCTGATGATGCATCTTTTTCTGGACAATGTCTCTTCGATGGTTAAGCACTTCACATTGGAACCACCACCATTTGGCATAGCCATGTGTAATATGTTGAAAGAGACTGTTTCGTCCAAGCTTACCTTATCATTCGATTGAATAGTATTCTCAAGTTTGGTTGCAAATGCTTCGTGATTCATTTGATCCCTCCTTACAAATTGGCATACTAACGGGTCTATCTAATTGTGGGGAATTGAAAACAATCCTAACAAAATCTCTATCATTTACCCCCTCAACCATCTCTTCAATGATATTTTCAAACATCTCATTTACGCGTGGCATCATTTCTATCATGGGACCGTTATTTTCTATGGGTTGGAAAGAAACGGTGTAATCAGTTACATTAGCATTGTATTTGCGTACATGTTTTTGACTCACTTTGGTCACGTGATGAGTAGGGAGATTGGGTTCTCTTGCAGGCGGTGCATCTACAACACGTTTCTTAGATCCCCCAACATGAAAAGACGAGGGTCCGGCTACTGCTGCTGCTCTTGGTTGACTGTGGGAGGGTCCGGCTACTGATGGTGGTTGTCGGGAGGGTCCGGCCACTGCTCTTGGTTGACGGGAAGGTCCAGCCACTGCTGGTGGTTGTCGGGAGGGTCCGGCCACTGCTGATGCTGGATGGCGGGAGGGTCCAGCCACTGCTGTTGCTGCTGGTTGGCGGTTAGAGGGGCCAGGTACTGATGTTGCGTCACATGGCTTATTTGTATTGATGTCCATCTCCATTAAATGGTCATCGGAAATGCCTATGAGATAAAAAAAAAAAAATAAAAAAAAAAAAAGATATATAAGAACGGATAAAAAGTTTCATTCAACCGCTACAATGTATTGTGTTGTCTTCATACATGAAAAAAAAAAAATGAACATTCATCCAATGATCCTTTGCATTGATGTATATATAAATGAAGTATACACTAACCGTCATCAAAATTTGGTTGCCATGGAGTAGCTGCGTCATGTGGAAGACCTTGCTGGTGCTGCGTTGCTAGGGGGAGAGGGGGCTGTTGGTTCTCGACGAACACATCCACTAAATCATCATCGGTAATCCCTACAAGTATAATTGAATAATTTAATTAAATTTATAATTTGAACGTATACTTTATAATACTTTATAAATCTTCTTTTTTTTTTGCTTACACGTGAGTTTATGTTTCAAATGGAGATATCAATCATTATTTAATTTGCATTGAACAAAAAAAAACACTCATTATGTCACATCGTTGCCTATTATGGATTTTCGATGCTTAATCTCCTTCTTGAATTCCAGATGCAAACCCGATATGGTAACACTACAAAATTATTCAATTATGAATATGAAAATAAATAAATAAATATGATTAGCACTTACCATCTTCCAAGTCCTGCAAACTCAAAAAGTAGGATGACCTTGCAAATACCAAAGCATGTTGTTCTGGTTCAAGGTCTTCATAATATTCCTCACGAAAACTCGATACTTCTTCCAGGCATGTACATGCCCGAAGCTTGTGCATTAAATCACATGTAGAAATCATGGTACATTATAGAATCTGGCCAGTATTACAACAAAAACAAAGCGATGTTGACTCAACGACAGTTAGATGTCATATGATACTTGCCCATAGGTTCACCATTTTCTCTCGTCCAATCACAAACAAGTACCAACTTTGGGTCACTTCCTTTCTAAAAAAATCCTCGCATTCTCATTGGTCGGTAACACACACATTCAACATACATGCCGGGTGGCCCATTGTTTGGTCATTTGGTCCTTGTCCCTCGTACCCTACACACGTCCATCCTCCACCTCTCCATGAATGAATGAATGATGTAAACAAAAGAACTTCCTCCAGGGGATGTACCCTCATTACGTAACTTCCGCCGGAAGGACACCCCAATTAACTCATTAACACTCCCCTATTGTTTACCGGAAGTCACCGGAAGGATTAACTAATTAACCGGAAGGATTAACTAATTAACCGGAAATGCCAATTAACACTTCCTATATAGGGGTACCTATCTTCTGAGGTCCTCTCCCATTTGCTCTGTACTGAAAAATTAAAACTTTTCCATTTTTATTAGTTATTGATGAAGGTATAGATTTTGTGTGTGCAGAGATTGAATAAAAACATTTATGCAATGATCATCTGTTGTTAATCAGATGTAGAAAACACAAACAAAACTGTTTTCCTACATGTAGTCGAGGAAACAGGAAATTTAATATATGTTGTAAAATATATGATATTTATAATGTTTTTTTGTATTTTGTATATCTGTAACAATAGAAATTGATGATTGATTAATATTATTCAAATCATTTTGAAAAAATTTCCAGACACCCCTTTTTAGATGGTTTCCTGTCATGAAGTCATAACTAATCCCTGTCTCCTGTGATTAGATTCAGACAAAATCAAGACCACTAGATCGACGCACCGACAATAGTCCTGTCTACATCAGCTCGAGATTGCCAAATATCCCGCTATTTGAACTATCCTGATCGCAACTTATCCAGTTAATTTGCGTCTTCATCAGCCCGAAGTTGCAATTAGCGGGATATTTGGTCATGATAATCATCCCAAGATATCTTGGGCTAGTTTGCAAAATATCCCGCTATTTGTCCGGTGCGTCTTCACCAGCCCGAAGATTTGCACTATGCGTGAATGCTGAGCAAAATATCTTGAGCTAATTTCTCAAGCTAGATTTTCAAGTTTCGAGGTCAAGTCTCGAGCTGATGAAGACGCGATTCGTAACTTCGTGATTATTTCCCAGATCAGAAATTGCAGGCTATTTGGCAATCTCGAGCTGATGATGACAGGCCTACTGACAATGGAACAGCAGGTGCCAACATTGTCACAACTTAAACCACCTACTTCGTATTCTGGGAAGAAACTAAGTATGATCTTAACTGGATTTACACGCAATGGTTAGATCAGCACGCGATACTCGGATGAATATAATGTTGTCATCGGCTGTCAATCAGCTTTTTTCTTCCAAGGAGTTTCCTGACTTTAAAAAGTTTTTTGTATAGGTTTTGTGGAATAGTTTGACTAGACATGATATTAACCAATGGTCGACTTTTATAATGAAGCTGTTATTTCTTCTTCATTTTCTTGCCTTTTGGGGGGGGGGGGAGGGGGATAAATTTGTTTATTACGAAAAATAGAAATTGTAACATATTGCTAGAAGACAAAAATCATCACCAAAATATTATAAGCAAAGTTTGATGGTTAATGATATCAGAGAATGAATAAAAGAAAACAAAATATATCAGGGTCCCACATGTAAGTCAATTTTGAATACGGTAAGCTTCTTAAATGTAACTTGTATTGTAAAGTTTCTGGTTTTAGTTACTTTTGTGGAACTGTGTAACAAGAGGCTGTATTTCATACAAATGGGGGCAATAATGAGTTAAAAACACAGTAACAGGCTCAGTCTCTTTGCAATGACTACTTTGATGGCTTACACAACCAACAAACAAACAATCGTTATTAATCATACAGGCAAAGCATTTGTCACGTAGCAGAGTTCACTGCCCCCTTTGTGTACATTTCCAAGTTCATTTATGGTGTCATTATTTTTGTGTAAGTCGTAAAGTTTGTTTACAGAAGTATGAAAGGTACATATTACATTACATGTTATGGTTTGTGATCGAATTGCAGGAAAGGAGAGATATATTAAGTATGCAAATACATGAAGTACAATGCACCTTTGTACTAGATGTAATTCTTTGTTGGTCTCATTTCTGCACTCAATATAAAGTTTGTTTACAATATGAATGAAACATATATTTTGCTGTTTGAGATCAATTAAATGAAAAGGGGACATAAATCATGAATATGAAATTCATGTCATTGTTATGTCATTTTTTGTGTTATATTTATAGGAATAGGAGTTTTATAGGACAAAAAAAGAATGAGCATAATCTACATTGCCACAGTAATCACCACCCTCATGACCAACAGTGACAACACCAATATCACCTGCCCCACCATCATCACTAATACAACCATTACCACCACCACGACCACCATGACCACTACTCTCACGACCACCACTACCACCATCACGACCACCACCACCACCACTATCACGACGACCACTGCCAGCACCATCATCATCTTTTTTCATCACTACCACTACCCCAACCACCAATACTACCACCTCCAACCACTATCATTATTACCAATACCACCATAACCACCGCCATCACCACCACCACCACCACCACCACCACCACCACCACCACCACCACCACCACCACCACCACTACTACAACTATCACCATCACCAGCACCACCACCACCACCACCACTGTTGCAACCACTATCACCACAACATCACCACCACCTATCTCAACTACCCAGGGTGCTACAAGAATTTTTTTCACCACTTGCCCTGTCGGGCAAGTGGGTTTTCAATTTACTTGCCCAAACAATATTTCCACTTGCCCAAAACTTTAAAGCGAAAAAGGACTCGAGGTTAAAGCATTTATTATCTCGTAATAAATATCTATAAATATCATGCCAAAATTTGTAAATTCTTACTAAATAATAATATTGAAGATATTTTACGATAAATCTCGGATAAGTATGCGAAAACTAGACTAAACAACGTCGCTAAAACCATGAAAACAAAACAACAACGGCTTATATTCTGGGGGTCTCGATACTATTATCAAAATGACTCGCTCGGTCGGATCTTGAGACCGCAGTAATAAATTGAAAACGAGACAAAAACATTCATCTGATTTATATGAGCAGCGAGTTTTAAATAATATGTTCACAATCATTAACAGTCATTATGAATAAATATCAAACATTTGACTTTTTGTACTTACTAGAAAATCCCTGTTGTTTATTCCATTCCGATTCGCACGTGTTCATTTCCCTAGAATAATGACGTCATATTTGGCGTGATTCAACCAATCGGCAATCAGAGAATAGCAAAGGCCTGTCGGTGCGGCCTGCAGAGCTAGAGAGAGAGAGCGCGAATAAGCTCGCAGCTGGTACGATCGCGCTAGCTGTCTCTAGCTAGCTCACGGCCGGCCGTGCGTGGAGGCGGAGCGGCATTCATGGCTTGAAGTGTCACTGTTGCATGCGCGCTGAGCTAGCTGAGCTGGCTAGCTGTCTGTGAAGTTTTTTCGAAATCGGAACGATCGCTTTTTTGCTTCTGGATTTTGACGACGGGTAAGAAGTTGACGGGTGAATGGTAGAGTTCTTGGACACTAGGAAATTACTGTAAAAGTATCACTTGCCCGAATCGGGCAAGTGATAATTTGATTTACTTGCCCGACGGCTCAATTTGGTTGCCCCGGGACGTCGGGCAAGCGGGTTTGTCGCGCCCTGCTACCCCTGTGCCATCACCACCACCACCACTACCACCACCACAATCAACTACCATCATCACCAAACCCCTGCCACCAACACCACCACCACCACATTTTACTCGTACTGGTACTACCACCGTACCAGTGACAGCACCCAAGTAATCAATCATCATTGCTACCACCACAGCATCACCACTACCACCTTCATACCCACTGTTGCAAACACCAATACCACCAACAACATTGCTACTCCCGCTTCCATCTCATTCAAAGTGGTAGAGTCCTTGAAGTTCATAGGATACCACTTCCAAACCAGCGAGTGAGTCATTCCCATGAAGACCTCCCAATGAACTGCATTGACCCAAATACTAGAGGAGAAGGTTGAATGTTTAATGTCCCTTTCGTTGCCTGGCAACAGCCTTCAGACATCTGCCAAATCCAATTCCTCCAGACATCTCGGAAAGAGAGAGCATCTTCACCGCGGTGTCACATTTATCAATCCCGCTGTCTCTGTTGTGAGTCAACAGTTGTGAATCCCCTATTAAAGGAATTGATTCCCTATTTACTTGTGACCTTTTCCTCTGGCTGAGGACAGTGAGGAACAGTGAGGAACAGTATTAGCCCATTTTAAGTGCAGTTCATTCGCATCTTCTTCTGGCATCTCATCTTGTGATGCATCAAAGGGGGTGTAGCATAGCAAATATTGTTTAACGTCATCTACGACTTCTTTTGGACAAGTGCACGTAAACGAACGGACTTGATCGAAGGTCAGTGCGCGCTAGCGTTCACGAAACAGACCAAAGTTCTCCTCATGCTTCGGTCTCGATTATGTTGTACATAATACTGCGGTCGGGTCGTCCGTAGTCGTATTTTACCTGATTGGCCCCGAGTCAAGCCACGGGAAAGACACGTAGTCTCGTCATGCTACACCCCCTATAACTTTGATAATGTTTGTCAGAGACAGAATCTTTTTATTTGAAAAGGTGAAAAGCCTTGATTACCATTAAATGGTCTTTCTGACTTTCTTTTATCTTTAGTGAAATGAAACAATCAGATCTAAATTCTAACATCCAGATCAGGGCCTTGCATGGTTTCATAAAACCTATTATCAATGACAAGTTATCCTAACTGTTATAAGCTACTAAAATCATGGTATTTGATTCGTTGAGAGCAAATTTGAAATGAAAACTTAGCATTTGTTATTGATACCTCGTCTGATGCAACAGTGCTGATTTCTGATTATAAACCAGAACTGCACATCGATTTCTCATGATATAAGCGATTTATTATCTTCTATGCATAGATTAACATGTGTAAAATCACTATGGTATCTTGATTCTGTCCCGGCTTATTGGCGGCGGACCTCATGAGATCAAAGTGAAGAAACATGTACGGGATGTTATTGAGATGACATCGACGGAGACAATCACTATGAATTTGTTCTCACCATGAGAGAAGCAAGGACTTTGCTACAGTGTTCCGATATGTGGTAAACCGCAGAAAGAACCCCGCACTGTTTTTCGCAATGTGCAAGTGAAATGCCCCACGCACATTCGCTGACATGGAACTCTGTGTTATAAGAAATGTGAAGCTATTAAACCTTATGCCATCATAAAAAAATAGCCATGGCTTACTGCTGGGTATCTGAATGAATGTTTAAGGGGCTTTGTTAGGGTTACCCATTCAAAGTTCTGAAGAACTTGCAAAGACGCTGCTAGTCCAAAATTTCAGTAAATTTTTTAGTTCAGGAAGTTTAGTTTAGCATTCTCCTTATGTGTGAATTTTAAATTTTGATTTCCAATCATAAATATCTTGATAATCAGACAGGCGACCGACTTGTAAAAGTCATGGGATTCCTGACTGACCTAAAGGCTTATGATTATGATTGCAGCATGAGGTAAATCCAGGATTTTGTTTCAGAAGCTGAGGCAATGTTACCGAGTCACTTTCACATAAATTTGCCTTATTCTGGAGTACCATCCTGATATTTTTTTGTAGTCTGTATATAAGCACAGGCACCTAGTGCAGTACTGGTGGAGTACTTGAGAAGCAAGGTCTTGGTCAAAGGCTAGGACAAGGTCTCCTTTCGAGGAGGTGGTCTCTTCCTTTGACATTCTACGATGAAGATCATTTAGTAGATATCTCATTAGTACCCTGCTGGTCCAGACCTACATTTAGCCTACATTTCATGTTCAAGGTTCCTTCAGCCTTATTTTAGGGTCCTGAGGAATATCTCCAGGTCGTAATCCGGTCACTGAAGGTTAGTACCTGGGGGGACATCCCAGTTATCATACCGGTAGCAAGGATGAAACTTGGAAGAAGTGCTCGGACTCTTTTATGGTTGCTTTCCCATTAGATCTATCAGACCTTCTTTAAAAAAATGAAGTTGTGAGGTTCAAGTTCCCTGAATCAAACAATTCCTGCAATGCTGGTAGCAAGGATGAAACCTTGAAGAAGTTCTTAGACTCTCTTATGGGTGCTTTTCCTTTAACTTTAAGCTGAACATGTAAGACCAAACAGCTCTTCTTAGAA
This sequence comes from Strongylocentrotus purpuratus, assembly GCF_000002235.5. Lineage (NCBI taxonomy): Eukaryota > Metazoa > Echinodermata > Echinoidea > Camarodonta > Strongylocentrotidae > Strongylocentrotus > Strongylocentrotus purpuratus. Next base: position 23,376,450 of record NW_022145601.1, on the reverse strand, counting down.
AGAAATGAGGTCTGAGGTTCAAGTTCTCAAGAGTCTAAAGATTTTTGCAAAAACCGGTAGCAAGGATCGGACTGGGAGGTTGTGCTAGTACTTTATCCTTTTGTAGGTGCTTCCTCATTAGCCTGGTATAAGCCAGAACAAGCATGCATGAGCTTGAAAATCATGAGATATCAGATCAATTAGTGCTTAGTGAGAAAATAGTCCAATAATCAAGTTCCCTGTTTCTATAAGCCTGAGTTAAACAAGTTTTTGTTCACTCAAGGAAATATAGATTTCAGCAAATCATAGTATGACTCTTAAGATATAGCCTGCTGATTTGCCAAATACATGTAGCAGGATATTTCACAAGTACATGTAAGTCCTGGTTTGCTTGGGACAATAGCCCGAAATCATATCCCAAACGTCACAGTGAAATAGCATGGTATTTGTGTCTTTTGTGAATTTAGCTCCAGCTACATGTACATGGAGATACATGTAGGTTTAGGCTACTGCACTAGGTCAGATTTAGTGGACTTCGTAAGTTAGACTAATGAGGACAAGCCTATTTGCTTTCAGGTGATGATAAGTAGAAGATGAAATGAGTTGATATTATCATCACTCTATCATCAATGCTATGTACGCTATTCCTGCTATGTCCATTCAGACTATTCCCTCCTGAGTCCGTTAAGATATCTCCTGGTCACTTGTCACAAAGGCTTACGGTCAGTCGAGGGGATCGGGTATCCAATGACTGGGAAAGATCTATTAGAAAACATATCAAGGAAATCTAGAACTTGCCTCTGAGGACTTGAAGGAAAATGAGATATGAAGCAATTAGGATGTCATCCTCAATTTTCAAGATGCAATGCATTTAAAGGAGAGTTAGTGAAAGGGATTTAAGTGCTATTTTAGAGTATTAAATTGTAATCATTGCCTGCATTCCTAAATTATCCAAAGTTCGAGGCTTTTGGTAAAAGATGATGGATTGACCAGAAGTGACAGCAAATTATGGTATTTTTTTCTGCATCTTCTTACGATCTTGTTGGTTGGTTGGTTTGTCTTACTGCTGAGAAAGCATATGTATGCTTGTAAGTAAGCAACCAGGGGACTGATGGCTTTAAGAAGACTTCTCCGAGGGACTTGGTAATGGATTGATGCCTTACCAAAAGGCACTAACGCATTACATTGGTTTTGAACCCAGGACCTCCAGGTTACGAGTCCGCTGCTCTACCACTGAGCCATCGCACCTCACTTATGTTATAGCCATAACAACTTGTTATATATAAACGGAAAACTGAACGAATGAATGTAGAATACAAATATAAAGCATTAACAAGTTTTTACCCTTTCATTATTGCACAAAAGTGAATTAAAACCTCATTGTCCGCACCCCTCCAAATTAGGGGTGAACATGAGTTAAATTTGCTGAAGTTGCAGTGACCACATATCATTTGGATCTGACCGGTTCACCTATATAACTGAGGCGATGAGCCGTGCTTAATTAATGCAAAGTGATTGTGAATATTCGTACTCCACATAAGATGATGTCAATAGCACGTTTTTCGGTCAACAACTTCAGATTTTCAAAGCTTTATATTTTGACTTTTCAGAGAGCTGATCCTCCTCTGACAGACACTAAAATGGCATATAATTGATATTATAGTAATCAATGGCTTATAAGCTTTCCGGTTTTATATTATTCATCCATTTCATTTTTCAGTTTGGATATGGTCTGTAAGATGATGTTTGAACATAGTATGTCACATTTCTTACTGCAGTGTTGACGTCATGTTCTAAATCTAGATCAATTCATTGTCCTTCTAACTCTATTCTATTTTTTCTGCAATTATATGTTCTCAATAGCCTATCAGTACTCTAAGGTTAATCACAGATAAGTGTCAGAAATTCAACCCCTTAAAATTAACCTTCAGTAAACAAAGAAAAACCTTCCATAGCCTCGCTCCTGAATAGATCCATAGAGAAAATAGCCTTTTCAACTTTCATAATTGCTATATTTTTCATGCATTCCAAGACTATTTACCTGTTCAATTTAAAAAACATGCTTTGTCAGTTGTAGGACAAATGTACAGAAATTGGAATAGTTATTGATCCACCCTTGGAAGAATAAGAAATATTTATTAGAAGTTAATCCCCTCTCATCATGAGTCTCTCGTCGCATTGATTAAACTGTAGCAAGTATGCAAATTGTCTCATTTATTTTTTGGGATAACTAGCCACGTTTTCATTTTGACATGGCCAATGGAACATTAATTGTCGGTGAGGTCAAGCAACGAGGGCATTATCGTATTAACTTATTCTTTAAGTCAAAGTATTTCTGGCTGTCTGTGAATAAAGTCAGTCTCTTCGTCTGCAATTTTCAGGGTTACTACCTGTACATATATGCCAGGTATACGTGATCGTGAAGACTTTCAAGAAATCCACTTCAGGGCATTTTCAATACCCTAAATAATTACACATAGAAACCATTTTCAGATTTAGTGGAGGTGTCCTGTGATGGTGGTTCATTAGCTTGACTTTCAGTCCAAGGGTTGAGGGTTCAAATCCCAACCTAGCAGTAACATCCTTTGGCAAGACTGGGTGAATAATTAAGACCAAGTTATTTTTATTATTATTTATTAGATTATATTATTTTTCATTGTCATGTACACCCATTTTAACAGGTTATGCACAAGGCAGATGGGAATTGCCTTAGGTTGATTTAGGTTGAGTTCTTTGTGATCTTGTTCGTAATCGGAGATCATTAACTGACTAGTTCCTTGGATAGAAACAAAGAACTTTGAAACTGCCATTTTGAGAAAATTAAAATCCACTACATTTTTAGAATAAGAGCCAATATCTAGTTCATTCCCAATACATTTAGGGCTATCGCCTATGTGTATTTTCCCGTCTTTTATGTCGGTTTGGGCTCCACTCTATAAACTCTCATGCTAAATTTGGCAACGCATTATTTGCTTTATTCCCTGGAGATGGCAAACAGTTTATTTTGCAGGAACAAATACAAGTAATCTGAAGTTTTCTTATGATGTTTGTTTGTTGTTTCTTGTTTCTTGTGAGCTATGTTTAAAACTTGAAAGCTAGCTAGATTCAGCTGTTGGAGGTTACATGATTGATCGTTACGAGTGTATTTGTTTGTGTACAAGGATGAAACAGGTCTAGGGAATGTGAGAAATATAATACTTTGTCAGGATGACCTCTGTAAAATTAGAAATTATGGACCCCTGATCTTCCAATTCATTACATTTTACTCGCAAGCGAAACAAGGTTGAATTAAACAGATGCACCAACCAAATATTAAAGCCCTACTGTACTACTTGTAGCTACTTGCGCCCTCTATATATAGCCAAACATGCCTAATCGGTGCCTGTTGGTCCCCGTGATCCCCTTTTTCTTATGTTTATTGAAATTTGATTTGACGAGATAACCACCTGTCAGTGATTTTGCAGGGAGGTCTAAATCCCCCTGGCCAAACTGTACTGCAGACTAAGCCCGTTTCGGGTAGACGTTTAACCGACTACCCGCCGGTAAAGCCAGTAGTCGAATAATGAACTTGATAGCCGAATATTCGATGACTCATTGGGAACCCAAGGAAATCGCCTAAAAAGAGTCTAAATGGATGTGAAATAGAAATCTGTCACAATAATTCTACTTTCTAAAACATTTTCAAAGGAAGTTTAAATAAATCAAATTCCTACCTAACCTTAACTTAGAAGTAAACAACTAGCGGGCTGGCTCAATGTAGGTGCGGTGAATACAAATGTGCATTGCCCCACGTGTGATAATTCATGTAGTGAGATGAAGAAATATGTGACAACGAAGAAAAAAAATTATAGCGATATTTTGTATGTAAATACCTGTCATGAACCTACAAATATGCAATATTTAATTTGTTTAACTATTATTATTGTAATATTTCTGGTTGATTGATGATTTTGACTATCGTGAAGATGGATGTTTGTCGATTCTAAATATATGTCTGGTAGTTAGCGTTGGGAATTGTAGTGTATTTCGTATTTTGAGTGTGTGTACGTATGTGTGTTGGTTACATGATGATACAAAAGTGTAAGAATTTCGGACAAATTTTACAACGTAAATGATGAAATAAATATATATTACAAGTATTTTAATTTATTTCTTCTGGAAAATCACGATCTTTTTTATTTACCGTATTAAAAATAAATATTTATAAGAACATAATCGAACGAGCCTGGGCGGCCATATTGAATTTACCCATAGGCTATAGGTATGATCATCGAAATTGGGTATGATACGTACCGTTATCACTGACCGCTGGTTATACATACATCGGTACTGTAGTGTATTTCATATTTTGAGTGTGTAGTATGTGTGTTGGTTACATGATACAAAAGTGTAAGAATTTCGGACAAATTTTACAATGTAAATGATAAAATAAATATATATTATAGTATTTTTAATTTATTTCTTCTGGAAAATCACGATCTTTTTTATTTACTATATTAAAAATAAATATTTATGAGAACATAATAGAAAGAGCCTGGGCGGCCATATTGAATTTACCCATATATGTACGGTAAATTCATTATGTGAATCGTAACATATTTAGACAAACAACACTCGGCAAATCTTTAAAAATAATAATTTATTGTCAAATTGAAAACAGGAATCTTGTAGAATTGCAAATAAAACATGATTAAAGACGGAAATATGAATGTAAGTACTTATTTTCTTCACAAATAGTTGCATTTAAAGCAAGTTTTATAGAGTGAAAAACACTGCTTCCGCCCAGCACTAATTAGGACTAGGAGTGGTGGGGGAAATCCCCCGTGCTGGGCGGGCTCGCCCAGCGCCGCCCACCGTAGCTATAACGCTGAAAATACTCTATTTCAGCTTACACCTGAATTACCGACTAGTCGGCTACTCGTCCAAAAAAATCACTGTGTAGTCGACTACCAAAAAGGGGCTTTCAAAACAGGCTTACTGCAGACGGGCTCTAAAGAGTAAAAATTATAAAAGACTCAACGCTAGACTTTTCTAGAATATATTCCAGTAAATTACACAGAGGTTTTAAGACAGCCTACAGTAGATAATAAACATTTATGTAGAACTATTGTAGGAACGAAAAATCCACACAGTATACATCTCTACCAATTATTTGATCTTAATAATAGTTGATAAATGATAACAAAATGAAAAAAGTAGCAATAATGAGGGATGGAGATACGCGTACCAAGCGGCAGACTTCAAAGATAGTCATAATGACAGACTAGATGAATTCACTTGTTTGTCTTGTTGTATGGATTTGATTTTTATAGTGACAGTATTCTGTGAATTATCCCTGTCTGGAAAGATTTATTAGTTTATGGAAACTATTGGAAACTTAAAGTATACCAATCACTTAGAAATAATTTGTGTACAGCCAGAATATATAAAATGAACCTCATATTACACTTACAGTTAACAAGTGAATTATTCATACCCCTTGTAAATTTTAATGATTTTTTGTTTGTTGTTGTTGTTGTAACTCAAGAATGCAAGGTGGACTGGTTGAAATGGGGGCTTTGTTGAATACTTCTAGATGTAACTTTTAATATGTCACATCCTCAAGAAACATAAATTGGTACAAGTAAATCTTACACTCACTTAAAGCTTATCTGCCATAGTTTACAGGAGGGATTAGACCGCTCTGCAAGGTCACTGGACAGGTGGTGATCTCATCAACTCAGCTCTCAGTTAACATAAGAAAAAGAGGATCATGTGGGACCAATGGTCACCGATTAGGCATTGTTTGTTATATAGAGGGCGCAAGTAGCTACCAGTAGTGCAGTGGGCCTTTAAGAACTGACAAAACTTGTAAAGCGTATGAATAATTTAGTTGTTAACTGTACCTGATATTCTTTGGGTTAACGATTAACGAGAATGAAGAACATAAGGTAATCTTGACGAGTTGATGAATGCATCCGATCAGATTGCGTTTGCTAGTTGACAAAATAATCACTTTTGTGTTCTTTGACAGTGTCTTTAAACTTGAAATATATAGAAGAGTAATGGTTGTAGCTACATATCTTGAATGTAGTATACTTAAGCTTGACATCGGGTTGCCTAATTGTCATACCAAACACAAATATACCGTAAATCTCTGGTATATGAGGCGCACCTGTGTATAAGGCGCACCCCTATTTTTTTTCTGTACCTGTGTATAAGACGCACCCCCGAATTTAAGTTTTATCGGCGGCAAAAAAGTGCGCTTTATACACAGAGATTTACGGTAGTTTGATGATTGCAATAGGTACCCTTTAACAAAGGATGTCAAAGTTTACTATTTTCCTCTCATTTAAATGTACAAAAATTATCAAAGGTACCCGTGTTTATTGTGAATTATTCTATATCATTCTTCTCAGTGTAGAGATTATATTTCTTTGTCAACATATCATTGTCTGGAGTTCAGGAGTGGGGGGGGGGGGGGGGGGAGGGGGGGGGGGGGGGAGGTGTTTCACAAAGATCCTAAGTTGAACATGAAATTAATTTTGACTTGATCTTTGTAAAACACCCCCCAGATCTTTATAACTGATGGCCTAGCATGCCAGCACTCCTGAGAAGTGAATCATACCACGCTATAAGAGTTTTTATTCTGACATTAAAACCCCCACAATGTATGTGATTTCACGGTACATTAATCTCATTTTGTGACAGATAATGGATTTAGGTTCTCAGGAACACAGAAATGTTATGCATGCCTCTTTGCCATCAGTCAGGTCCTCTTTGTAGAAGTCTTTTAAAGATTGTGTCAGATATTTTCAATGAAAGGAAGGGGCTATGACTCAAAATGAATCTAGAATAGACAGATTTACTACCATATTCAAATTTTATAATTTACAGCAATAATAGAAGATATTACCGTGACAATGCTATAGCCAACAAAGAAACAAACAACAAAGAAAGCAAACAAAAAACAAACAAATGAATAAAATTAGACACATAAGCAAACTGACAGACAAACAGACAGACTCACAAATGGGCAGACCAACAGACAAATGAACAACAAACTTGCAACACACGAACAGAAAAGAAACAAGCAAAAATATACAAGGATAATGGAAACAAGTATTCAAAAGAAAGCTAGTTGCAGACAAAAGATTACAAGAGTATGGAACGGATGAAAAAAAAGGAAACCTTTACAGGGAACTTGGTATTGGAATTGGTGGCATCAAAAGTCAGAGCATGAACTTGTTTTTTCCCAAAAAATTTGTGAGGTCTTGGGAGAAACTTGATACCCGACGTTTGACCATAAGCAATGTCAGTTCAAGATGACCATCTAGACCTGATGAATGAAATTACGACAAAGTAGCGGAAACTCATTTCACAGCAATTGCATTTGGCTCTGAAGTGATGATATGCAATGGGTTACTACAACAAATTTGTTTTGGAATAATCCCCACAAAAGCATGACATTTATTGTAATAATTGGTAGTTAAAAGGCATGGGTTGTACTGAGTTTTGGGACAGATAGCTTTTTCACTGGTTCATTGTAATTTATTAACAGGTCACATTTCAATCCTGTTGTTAAATGACAGATGACAAATGATGGAATAAAGGAAATGAAAAACAATTTGAACTTAGGAGATGATCACTTCATGTATACTAAAATCTTTTTTGAGAGTGGGGACAATTTGTTAAAAGTAGACCCTATAGCAATTTTAGAACCTTGACAACAAATGGACAGAAAACCATTTACTGTATTTATCATTTTTGTTTTCAAAACTATGCTGTATGAAAAATCAGCTTGAAATGCCTTGGAATGTTCATAAAACATAAGCTGTTGAATTGTGCTGTCATATCATATGACAGCACAATGTTTTCCAACTTTGGCATGACTCATTGTACAGAAGTCAAAGTTCTAAGCGTTGTTTATTTCTGATTTCACTCAGACGTTTTTATCAACTTTTCGAATTCTCCAACTTTGGTATGAAGCATTGGACATGAGTCAAAGTTCTAAGGGTTGTTTATAATAATAATAATAATACAATGTTTATAAAGCGCATAATAAACTCAGATATGTTTTCAGGATAAACCATGCACAGGTACCCATTAGGCTTGTCATCATCAGCTTGAGTTTGCCATATAGCCTGCCATTTCTGATTCAGGAAATTAGCCCGAAGGTACAAATCGCGTCCTCATCAGCTCAGAACTCGGGCTCGAGAAATTAGCTCGAGATATTTTGGTCAGTGTTCACGCATAGTGCAAGTCTTCGGGCCGGTGAAGGCGCATCGGACAAACAGCGGGCTATTTTTCAAACTAGCCCAAGATATCTTGGGAAGATTTCCCGAGCAAAAAGCCCAGTATTTGCATCTTCACCTGCCAAATAGCCTGCTATTTTGTGATTGGGCTAATTTCCCCTATATGAAGTAGCCAGCTATTTGGCAAACTCTGTCTGATGAGGACAGGCCTAAAGAGAACTTCTCTTCCCTTTTTGCATCCTAAATTGGTTTGTGTACCGGTGACCTGTGGGCGGAGGAGATGGGGGAGGTTAAATGAGAGACATGGGTCATTTGACTGACCCACAACTGACCTTCGTAGGCCTTCAATCTCTATTACAATGCACTGCTGAGGCACGAAGCGTTTAGCACTAATTGGCAAAAATGGCTCAATCGGAGTGCTCCTCTGTTGTGATATTTGCGTGGGGATTATTTCGGGAATGTGGGGTATCAGTGTCAGCGAGATATTTATCATTATTCGATGTCGTAGGCTGGTATCCATCACCAACTCGTATCGTAGTGCGCCAAGGGGAAGGTTTGGAGTGATTAATGTTATTGTGTACCTGAGTCATACCTCTCAGCATTAAAGATTCACTATGTAGTGAATTGTAGGTGCTGAAAATACTTTCTTCAGATGTGCATGTGCAAATAAGATCGGAAATGACATTTCAGATGAATTTCAATGTTTCCTGCAATGTGTCTATTCTAGTTCCATTAGTAATAATCATGATCATCACCATTTGATGAATGATCTTGTTCATGTACATATATCTCAAAACTCCCAAACTGGATTTCTAGTTTACAGCAAGAACTACACTGTGGCATAAGAATTAAATCTTGGATAATACAACATGTACGCTGCATATTTTTAACTGAATTGGGTTTTAAAACTTTTTAATGTTTTTGATATAACATCTTGAATATCTTTCTTTTTCACACACCTCACATATATTGTTTATTCCTCTGTTTGACCTTTTTATCTATAAATGCAATCTGAAAGGGCCGTAATGAATACTGTCATACACAGTAACTTTATGTGATATAAAATGAAATATTCTCAAATTCTGCGAGTGGTTCAGATTTACGAAAGTTTCATGCTGTGAAAAAGTGAATCAAAACAGACACCATAATGAATTTTCCTGAGTCGTGAAAGTTTCTTGCTGTGGAAATCAGTAAATCACCCTCATTTACAATTGACAAAAGTTGCATGTCTCAAAAGATTCTGGTCTTGTATGAATTGTTTGTTGCTCTTCATATGATACCAGCAACGTACATGCAACTATGGTTCCCAGGTAGATATTTGCAAGAAGGTGTTTCCTGAAATAGATTTTGAACACAATGAAAATAAAAATCTCTCATTCAATTCATCTGACATTCCACCATCCTCCAGTATGCTGGAAAAGGGAAAGATGTTTCCTTAAAGCCCCACTGCACTACTTATAACTACTTGCGCCCTCTATAAAGCAAACAATGCGTTATCGGTGCCTGTTGGTCCCCCATGATCCCCTTTTTCTTATGTTAATTGAGAGCTGATTTGATGAGATAACCACCTGTCAGTGACCTTGCAGGAAGGTCTAAATCCCCTGGCCAAACTAGTGCAGACAGGCTTTAAAAGTCATTTCCTTGAAACAGAATAAATAAAAACCTTTACATTTTTCAACATTCTTTCCATCTTTCTTTCAGGACGATGGATTCCTACCTGCCAATGGCTACCTCCCTCTCACCGGTGGTGAACAAGACTTCTACATGGACACACTGCCTTCTAGTGGTGATGCAGAGGCCAAGGCTTCAACGGGGGCGCCGCCACCCCCAAACTCCAACCAAGCAGACACACAAGGTAGCAGCGGAGGGGGAAACCTTCCTCCGGAAACGCTCAACGATGGCGTTGGAGGTATCACATCGGCCAATCCAAACTCGATCACGTCGCCGCGCCTGGTTTACACGCAGGTGACGCCCACGGACGACGAGGATCTCGTTGAGGGATCAGGAACCGATGGAAGCGGGCTACCACCGGTTTCTGGTAAGTCCACATCTACACAAGATGATGTATATACAGTCAAACCTGCTTTAGTGACAACCTGTCTACAAAGACCACATTTTTGTTGCCCTTGTAACTGGTTTTTCATCGAAACATGTACTAAAGGAACCTGTTTACAAAGACCACTTTTTGTGTTTCCCTTGGGTGGTTGCTATAGACAGGTTTGACTGTATCTTAATGCTGTCTACAACACCATACCTACTAAATGTACATGCAGCTTTAATGATAAGGAGCTTTATAATAAGTAATCTATTAATTGACATGTATGTGCATTGGTATAATAATCCATTATTTTTACATTTGAAATTGGTGGTTATATTTCAATAGCTATTACAGTTTATTCATTCATTCAAACATGATAAAAAAATCATGAAAATAGTTTTTATGGGAAATTAAATTATTCTGGCTTTAAAGGGGAAGAGCATGAAGGAATGAAAAGCACTTCTAAATTTAATGCTCTGCCCTCTAGTGGTGCAACAGGAGGTCTGTTTTCATCAGACAGAAGTTGCAATTAGCAGGCTATTTGGTCATGAAAATATCCCTAGAAATGTCTGTCTCATTTCCAAAATAGCCTTCTATTTGGGTAATAGCTGGCTAATTTGCACCCGTCCTAATTAGTGTGTGATGAGGGTATTGGTCTGGTGAAGGTGCAACTTTGAGCTACAGGAAAATACCCCCAGTCTGAAAACAGCAGGTTATTTTGCCACTTTGGTCTGATGAGGACAAGCCTAGAGACCTACCGTAACGATTAACAGGGGCACCTCCAAAGTCCAACCAAGCAGACCAATATGATACAAACTTAGACCTAACTTTGAAGTGATTGATGATTCACCCAATTTTCTTTTCATTTTTGTTGTTGTATTAGTTGCATACTACAGATCTGGCTTCCTACTCACCAATGTTCAGTTTGTGTCAGAACTGCAGTACAGGAACTCAACCGATTTTCAGACAGTTTCAGAAAACGTTAGGATAGCGGTAAGTATGCACGATCAGGGTTTTCTTTTTACTAGTGCTTAACACCTTTGGTGCTTATACCAAACACAGGGTACATAGGAAATAAATGCCAAGGTCAGATTCTTAGGATACCAATGCATGTTGGTACGGTGCTTAACGCCTTTGGTGCTAATACCAAACACAGGGTACTTATAAATAAATAAATGCCAAGGTCAGATTCTTCAAAAAATTTGTTGTCAAGAAGCCCTTTCAGTTCAGAATTGCGATTCCTCTATCGAAAAGGATGCCAGGAAATAAGAAATTCTGTCCTAGAAATTTCCCACGATGGCACCCTGTCGGTCTCTTGTTTGATTTTCTAGTAGAAAAGGCATCATCATGAAAAATTACCAATTTTTTATAATGGCGTGAAGGAATTTGTCTATATTCTCTGTTTTGATATGATGAATGTTATCTTTTCACAATGTTGCCTAATGTACTGTAACTAACCAAACATTCAGAGTAATTTACAAACAATACAGTCATTAGTTATATTTACATAGGGAGTAATATTTATCCTTCAATGTTAAACATTCACATTTGATTGTTATATTGATGTACTTTTTGTTTGGATGAGAAAACTTAAATGATGAATGTTTTCTTTTCACAATGTTGCCTAATGTACTGTAACCAAACAAGCACACAAAGTAATTTACAAGCACTACAGTCACAAGTGAAATGTACATAGGTAGTAATATTTATCCTTTCAATGTTAAACATTCACATTTGATTGTTATATTGATGTACTTTTTGTTAGGATAATAAAACTTCAAACTCACTAACTCAATATGTCATTGCAAGTATTATAATTGAAGGCATTATCATTTCTGCTCCCCCAAGAAATTAAGTCCGTAAATGTCTTTATCCTTGCAGATATTCATGGTTTCGGGTAAAAACAGCAATTATGCATGGATAACCATCAAGACACTGATTATTGATGATATAACAATATTGCTGATAGAATGTCGCTATGAAAGACAGTAGCTGTAAAGCTTTAATTGCCTTCTACCGTTAGCATCTAAATACACAGATATTGGTTTGATGAGAGTTTTTTGTTTGTTCTATTTTTCCTTTTTGTTGTAACAATCTATTTGTTATTTTTCTCTTGTTTTCCTAATAGGTTGAAGACTTGTATGCAGATTTACCAGGAGATCAATTTGTAACAATATTGCAATTTTTGTAAGTATTCCATGGGAGACTCGATACTTTCCTTGCCAACTATCTGGAGCTAACCTCACACTCTACTTTCATTGTGGGATCCAATTTACAAACAAGAAATGGCAATTTATTAGATAAAGGAATTTAAACAAACAACATATTCCTGA